>NC_080067.1:112408315-112764352 GCF_949987535.1 Balaenoptera acutorostrata
TTATTTTAAAGATAAACACAACTGATAAGCCTTTAGCCAGGCACATTAAGAATAAAAGAGAGAGGATCTAAATAAACAAAATTAGAAATGAAAGAGGAGAAATGACATCTGATGTCACAGAAATACAATCACAAGAGAATACCACAGTTATATGCCAACAAATTGAACAACCAAGAATAAATGAATAAACTCCTAGAAACATACAATGTTCCAACACTGAATCAAGGAGAAATAGAAAATATAAACAGACCAACTACTAATAATGAAATTGAATAGGTAATTAAAAAATTCCCAACAAACAAAAGTCCAGGATTGGATGGCTTCACAGGAAAATTCTAGCAAACAAAGAAGAGTTAATACCTATGCTTCTCAAGCTATTCCAAAAAATGGAAGAGTAGGGAACACTCCCAAACATTCTGTGAGGCCACCATTACCCTAATACGAAAACCAGACAAAGACACTACAAAAAATGAAAATTACAGCCAATACCTCTAATGAATTTAGATGTAAAAATTTTCAAAAATATATTAGAAAACCAAATTCAACAATGAATAAAAAGGATCATACACCATGGTCAAGTGGGATTTATTCCAGGAATGCAAGGATGGTTCAATATTCACAATTCAATCAATGTGATACACCACATTAACAAAAAGAAGGATAAAAATCATATGATCATTTCAATAGATGCAGAAAAAACATTTGACAAAATTCAACACCCATTCATGATGAGAACAGAACTCTCAACAAAGTTGATATAGAGGAAACATACCTCAATATAATAAGGTCCATTTGTGACAAACCCACAGCTAATATCATACTTAATGGTTAAAAGCTGAAAGCTTTTCCTTTAAAAACAGAAACAAGACAAGGATGCCTACTTTGCCATTTCTATTTACCGAAGTGTTAAAACTCCTACCTACAACAGTCAGACAAGAAAAAATAAATAAAAGTCATCCAAATTGGAAAAGAAGAAGTAAAACTGTCACTATTTGCAGATGACATGATACCATATATTAAAATCCCTAAAGTCTCCACCAAAAATCTATTAGAACTAATAAGTGAATTCAGTAAAGTTGCAGGATACAAGATTAATATACAGAAATCTGTTGTTTTTCTATACACTAATAATGAAATATCAGAAAGAGAAATCAAGTAAACAATCCCATTTACAATCACATGAAAAAGAGTAAAATACCTAGGAAGAAATTTAACCAAGGAGGTGAAATAATTCTTAAAAGTATAAGACTTTGATGAATGAAGTTGAAGACGATACAAATAAATGGAAAGATATCCCGTGTTCATGGATTGGAAGAATTATTATTGTTAAAATGTCCATACTATCCAAAGCAATCTACAGATTTAATGCAATTCCTATTGAAAAATCATGACATTTTTCACGGAACTAGAACAGATAATCCTAAAATTTGTATGGAACCAAAGAAGACCCTGAATAGCCAAAGCAACCTTGAGAAAAAAGAACAACACCAAAGGTATCTTGCTCTCTAACTTCAGACTATACTACACAGTTAGAGTAATCAAAGCACTATGGTATTGGCACAAAGACAGACACATAGATCAATGGAACAGAATAAAAAGCCCAGAAATAAACCCACCACATATGGTCAATTAATCTATGACAAAAGAAAACAGTTTCTTCAATAAGTGGTGCTGGGAAAACTGGACAGCTACATGTAAAAGAATGAAATTAGAACATTGTATCATACCATATCCAAAAATAAACTCAAAATGACCTAAATGAAAGTCTAGAAATCGTAAAACTTATAGAAGAAAACAGGCACTGTGCTCCTTGACATAAATTTTAGCAACTTCTTTTTGTATGTGTCTCCTCAGGCAAGTTAAACAAAAGCAAATATAAACAAATGGGATCTGATCAAACTCAGAAACTTTTGCGCAACAAGGAAAACAATCAAGAAAGCAAAAAGGCAACATATTGAATGGGATAAGATATTTGCAAATAATATGTCTGATAAGGGGTTAATATCCGAAATGTATAAAGAGATCATAAACTCAAGGTCAAAAAACAAACAACCTGATTAAAAATTGGCAGAAGCCCTGAATAAGCAATTTTCCAAAGAAGACATGTAGATCTCCAACAGGCACATGAAAAGTTTCTCAACGTTGCTAATCATTAGGGAAACACAAATCAAAACCAAAATGAGATATCACCTCATATTTGTCAGAATGACTATCATCAAAAAGATAAGAAATAATAAACACTGGAATTTATATGGAGAAAAGAGAACCCTTGTAGTGTTGGTGGGAATGTAAATTAGTACAGCCACTGTGGAAAACTGTATGGAGGTTCCTCAAAAAATTAACAATAAAACTATCAATACCCTATGATCCAGTAATTCCACTGCTGGGTATATATCTGAAGAAAACAAAAACACTAATTTGAAAAGATATTTGCACCCCAATGTTCATAGCAGCATAATTTATAATAGCCAATATATGAAAACTACCTATGTATCCACCAACAGATGAATGGATAAAGATGTGGTATAAAACTCAGTTTGTAATACAAAAGAATGAAATCTTGCCATTTGCAACAACTTAGATGGACCTGGGAGGTATTTATCATGATTATTGAGATAAGTCCCACAGAGAAAGATAAATACTGTGTGTTTTCACTTATATGTGGAATCTAAAAAATAAAATAAGTGAGTATAACAAAATAGAAACTGACTTACTGATACGGAGAACAAACTAG
Source organism: Balaenoptera acutorostrata (assembly GCF_949987535.1). Classification (NCBI taxonomy): domain Eukaryota; kingdom Metazoa; phylum Chordata; class Mammalia; order Artiodactyla; family Balaenopteridae; genus Balaenoptera; species Balaenoptera acutorostrata. The sequence goes on from NC_080067.1 coordinate 112,411,050, forward strand.
TGGTTACCAGTGGGGAGAGGGCAAGTTAGGTGAAAGGAATTAAGAGGTACAAAGTACTAGGTATAAAATAAATGATACAGGAATATAATGTTCAGCACAGGGAATATAGCCAATATTTTAAGGTAATTTTAAATGGAGTATAATTTATAAAAATATTGAATCACAATGTTTTAAAACAGAAACTAATTTAATATTGTAAATCAACTATAATTCTATTAAAAAAAAACTCAAAAAAAAAGAAAAAGAAAAGGAGCCTGTAGAGTTTCTCTGTTGCTCATATACAAAACTGAGTGAAGGAAGAAGTAGGCCTGATTATGGACAGATCAGAGTGCAAAAGATTTGCTACTCGCAAAAATTTGAGTTTCTCATCCATTAGCACTGTGATTAAATGTCTCTATACGTAGTCATTTTCTACATCGTAGTAATTTCCTTTCTCTCTCTCTTTAGTTCAGCAAATATTTATTCAGTACTTTATATCTACTAGGTGCTGAGAAAGCAGTAAGTATATAAAGATGCTTTGCACTCTGTCCCTGACCAGGGGATGCCTGTAGACTAAAGGCAGAGAGGCTTATAAAAGTATATAAGTTGCAAAGCATAAGTGCTACAGCAAAGATATGAACAAATTGCCCAGGAAGAGAGAAGGAACAAGTAAGTGATACTCAAAAGCAGAATCAGAAATAGGTTGCTGCCATTTATCATTCTTTGTTGAATTTTTTTTCTAGCTAGGCAGAATCTGTACTTTTCATTTTTTATTTCTATGATTTTTCCCTTTATAAAGATATTTCTTGTATTTTTATCATCTTCAGGATGCTATTCCAGAAACTTTTTTCATTATCCTCTTTAAAATTACTTATTTGCTAAATGTATCTTTCATTTTTTTAATTATAACATGTGAATATTAATAGCTAAGGATTTTTCCTGAGTTTTACATTAAACTTTTCTCAGCACTGGTAAAAAAAATTATTTGAAATAATAAAAGAAGCCACTGATCTACCTCCAAATAAAACATTGAATAGGAACACTACAAATCTTAAAGTCACCTGAAGTAAAACTAAATTTTATAAGGTGAGGCTCTAAATAGACCAGATGTCTCAAATGGGCTTTTTTAGATTAACACATTTGAATGCATTCCTCTATGCATGAAAAAATTTACAGTTTCATTCTTCACTATTGAAAGAGCATTGGATCCAAAAAAGATAAGTTCAGGTACTTACTAGTCCATAACAAAGGAAAAGGTAATAATCTTTTTACATCTGAATTCTCCTGCTCTATGAAGCTATAAATTATTCTATGCACACACACACACACACACACACACACACACACACAGACAGACAAAAAAATTTGAAAACTTAAATAGAATAAAGCACAATCAACTTGTCTCTGTTCAGGCACGTTGTCTCTGTGAGGTCATTTTTTAATAGAAAAGACTACTTTCTACAACATGGACTAACTTATCCATGTTAGCTATTTCTTACTTTGCCCATTTCAAAGTATGGATAAGAATTCTTAACTATTTCTTACATATCATGAGGATTAATGATTCTAAGAAGCTTTCAAGATGGAATTTCTTTCAAGTATAAAGCATCATCAATAATAAAGAAAAAGGAAATTAAACCATAATATCCTTGACCATGATGACAAATTGGTGTCCTGATGGACATAATTGGCATTTCATATACCTGGCTGTAAGGCAGATTTTGTAGTGAACCATTATTATTCTACCCAGGTACACAGATGATACTAATAATGAAACTTACACACCCCACACCTAAACGTATGTGTATAGAACACACACACACACACACACACACACACACACACAATGAAATCTTACATGTTCTCTATAAGTTTACCCAAGAGAGAATTTAATCTCATGAGTGGATTAGAATTAATGTAAAAATGCTTCCACATCTAAAAAATTCAAAAACAAGGTAAGTTGAGCCCAAATAATATACTTGCATTTTGAAGGCTAGATCTCATATTTTATTTTATTTAATTGATTTATTTATTTTTAATGTGGACCATTTTTAAAGTATTTGTTGAATTTGTTACAATATTGCTTCTGTTTTATGTTTTGGTTTTTTGGCTGTGAGGCATGTGGAATCCTAGCTCCCTGACCAGGGATTGAACCTGTACCCCCTGCACTGGAATGTGAAGTCCCAACCACTGGACTGCCAGAGATGTCCCTATATCTCATATTTTAATGTTTTAGAAATCTTTGAGAGTTAACCTATAGTAAATGACTGTTGTATAAAACCATGAAATGTCATATTTTAAAATTATGGGATATTAATTAAAATATGAATTAAAAATCAATATCCTCAGAAAAATATGCACAACACTTTTGCTGATAAGAGAAAAAGCTATATCTTTCAAGTCAGGCCCAATTCCATGATCAGTTAAGTAGGCAATTTAAGTGTCTTGCCAGCATATAAGTGACGATCTAATATGAAAAGACACACAGGCATTTGTAGGAGAAGCACAATTAATTTTGATATGTTTAAATAAGATGGTACTTCAATCAAACTATATATTCCAAACAATTGTCTGTGATGCTTTTGATTCAGAAGTTTAGAGATGATAACACTGATGAGAATGTGGATAGTAAAATATCAAAACTGGCAGCACACAACTCCAATTTAGAGAAGAAATTAGATTTCCCTGCAAAATAGATTAGGAGAGGAAGTGGAGACAAAGTGTCCTAGAACACAAAAACAATTCAAGCAACCCTTTAGAAACTGGCAGAAGTAATTGCACCTCTGCTTAATGAAGTGAATGATTTAGGGACAAACTCTTCAGGTTTTAAGTAGGGCTGGAGGGGAGGAATGTAAACTAGTTACTGAGCAAACTGCTTGGGGACTTTAACGTCTTCATGCTCAGCATCTCATACTACCCTTGCATTTCTGTAGTTCTAATACTTCTAATATTTGATTACCTTAAAATGGAAAATATTTTAATTAAAAAATGTTTAAAGACATAGTTAACAGATAGCTATTCAGGTGCAAAAAAGGTGCAAACAACATGACATTGGTAACTTAAATTGACCAGTAGAGGCAAAGTTGAACTCACTCTCACATTTGTAATCATCTAAAATATTCATCGAATTTCTATTAGCTGCCAAACCACTTTCTAAGCTGTGGGGATAACCTTCACAGGTCTGGCATTCTAGTGGAAGTAGATAGAAAACAGAGAAAGAAGAAACAGCAAGAAAGTTCCAGGGAATATTAGAGGGTGCTACATATTATGGAAAGAATAAAAGAGGGGAGGGAGCTAGGAAGTGCCTGGGTTGGAGATGAGGGTTGAAATACAAAGAGATGGTCAGAGGAGGGTTTACTGAAGAAGTGACCTTAATGAAGGGGACTTGAAGGAGACAAGAGTTCAAACCTCTTAGGTATCCGGGGAAATAGTTTCCAATTGGAGCTTGCTGGTACAAATGTCCAAAACCAAAGTGTCTCAACTACTCCAGGAATGTCAAGGAGCAGTTGGAGGGCAGTGAGCGAGAAAGAGAAAGAAAGGGAGAGTAGGAAATGAAGACAAAGGAAAAGACGCAGATTGGGTAGAGCTTTGCAGGCCATTAGAAACCTTTACTTTTACTCTGAGTAAAAGGCATAGGTTGCTTCTGAGCAGGAGGTGATATGGTTGTACTGGAACAATTTCTAATTTTAAAAGTGTGACATCACTTCCACTAATATTTATATATATAAAAGGTCATATTATATACAATAGGTATCTTATCTTCTTAATTTGATCTCTTGTTTAAAACTATTTCAGTGGAACACACTATAACACTGTGGAGTTAGAGTACAGGGCTATGGCAGATATCTGGTTTTCTCCCTAAATTCACTCCACCTTTTGCCCACAGTAGTAAAATGGCCAGCTGGGCACATTGTCCTCCAGTTGTGATTGTATTTCTTTCCCTCCCTCACAGATAGGTGAGGCCATGTGAGTGGTTTCTGGCCAATGAATGTGAGTGGTAGTGTCCTCTAGCAGCTTCTGAGATTTATCCTAAAGAAAGAGGGCCGCACACAATGTGTCCCTTATTTTTCCCTGAATCTCCATTCTGTTAAATGACAGCAGCATTTCACAGTGCTTGAGTTGCTTTCTAAGCTCATTTGTGCGCTTTAGCTTTATCTTTCTGGACATTTATAAAGTGTGATGATGATATTGTGGTTAAGAGTGTGGGCTCTATTGCAAGAATGCTCTGCTTCAGATTCCAGTTTTGCCCCCGGCTTAGCTGTGTGATCTTCAGCAAGCTACTTACCTTCACTATGCTTAAGTTTTTATTACCTGTAAAATGAGGCTGTTGTGAGAATTAAATGACTTAATTCATAAATAATGTATAAAAGTGCCTCACAATAGTAAACCTCAGTGCCATTTTAGCTGCTTTTATCATGTGTTTTAGTAGCAAATAAACACTTTCATCTCAATATTATAAATTAGGCCCAAAATGTAAATCTTTGAAAATCACAGTCACCAAGTTTCACAATTTCCGTTCTTAAGAAGTGGGGAAAGAGCTTTACCTAAAATAGCCTTTCTATTTGTTTTCAAGGCCACAATACCAAGACATAACTGCTTATCTGTCAGATTTAACCCAATTTGTACTTTATATCCAAGTTCCCAAACAGCTGTTGTTTGCCCTTGTTACCAGCACCACAATAATGCCAAGCACATAATAGCTGCTCAGTAAGTTTTCATTGAGTAAATACATGAAATGATAGAGAAATCAAAATCTTTAAGACCTCAAGGATTTAAATAGTCTTTAGCGCCGGTCTTTGTTTTCAGACCATTAAATAAAGCTTCTCCAAAGTCAAATCTAGTACAATTTAGAGGCAGCTACTTCTGGAAAGTATTAGTATAAAGAGCCTTTTCCTGATGTAAACTTCACAAATGAGTAAGTACAAAGAGAAAAAAAAAATGTTATTATATCTTTATCCAGGGATTACTTCTAGTATACTATGCTAAGGCTACTATTGAAACACAGAAAAATACTTGGAAAAATAAATAAGCAAAAAGCTTTTTTTAATGCTGCCAGAATCTAAGTTTTAATTAATGTGCCAAGGCAATGTTACTGCCAGAATATGGCCAATCTGGTGGAAAAGAACCTAGAGGACTCAGTTTGAATACGTACTTTCCTTTGAGCAAAGTTAGAGGAAGAATGTTTTGGTGCCTTGGAGAATATGGTGTCAGTTTATAAACAGTCCATTTAAACCAAGTCTGCATTCTTTGGAGGGAAAATTAAAGGAATCTTTTTTACAAACAACAGAGAAACACAAGATACAAGCAATGCTACATCTGGGTGTAAAGGTGTTATGCTGTCCTTTTCATTTGTTGTTATCTCTGTACAGTGGAATTATGGGCAGTTTTCCTCTTTTTTTGAACTTCTCTGTACCTTCCAACTTTTCCATAAGGAGCATACTTTTTTAATAATCAAAAACAAACAAATACCAAGTGAGAAAGCAAGCTTGCAGAAACCTAAAACTTTCAACTAGATAGGTAATGTTATCTGAAATTGACATAAATGAGATGATAACTTTCTAAATATTTTAAAAATAAGTAAGGATTGGCTGGAGAAAGAAACAGATTGAGTGAGTTAGTAAAATACTGTGCTGATATTGTGAATACTGCAGAAGGATTAAAATCCTAGAAGATACATGGGATAGAGCCAAGAATTAATAATGAAGGCTCATCTTCATGGCAAAAAAGTAAAGAAGAAACACTTGAACCTGTGAAATAGGTTATGGGGTTTCAAATGATGGATTTTTAAATTGTGGAATTTCAAATTGCAGATTAAATGGATCCCGACAGACCAAAAGTAACAAGGTATGAACAAGTAGTTTGACTTTGGGCCAGCTATGTAATATCAGTTATCTCATCTTTAAAGGGAGATACCATCTACCTCTAAGAATGTTTATGATGATTTAATTAGGTAATATGTGGCAAACAGTCCTCATCAAATTTTTTCCTGAATCTGGTGGTATAGGAAGGGAAGAAGAATAACACAAACAAGTTTTCACTTATCTTAAAGAAAGGAATTCAGAATTATTTGGTTAGCACGAAAAATTAATAGAAGAAATTAAAGTTAGATATTAAAACCTGCTTGAGGTTTTTTCAAAAACAAGTATATTATGAATATCTTCTAACTAATAACCAATTTCTAATAAACTATATACTATATAAATAAAATGTAAAAGAATAACAATAAAAATAATCTTACAGTGATGTACACCATATTACAATTCAGCTACTATAGCACTAAATATAAACCTGCTAATTTCCTTTAGCATAGATGGCAACAAGAATAAAACTGAAGAATATATAAAATGTCATTGAAGTGTTAAACTCTAAAATCAACACTATGGATTCTGAGATAGCCAACATCACCTTGACAAGATAGAATGAACATGAACAAAAAGAAATGCAAATTTCCAGGAGCCAGCCCTAACCAGGCCACTTAGTGTGTCAAATGGGAAGTTGGTGTTCTTTGAGAGAAAACATGTATCCAATTTCATGACAATCTGTCAGCATATGTGGACATGGGAGTCTGGGACCAGGAAATCTTTGAATTATTAGGAGGAGAAGAATTGCTATGATCTCAGGCTCAGTCAGCAAGCTACCTTCAGTCAACTTGCTTCCCATGAAGGTTGCCTACAGGGAGAGAATGTGCTGGTATGCAAGCTGCAACTATTTTATTCACTTAGCTCTTATATTTATCATTTAAATTCATAAATTAGCATTCTGCTCTTTACCTGTCATCCTTGCCTCATTGGCATTTGTTATTCTAATAAAATGTCACAAAGACAAGGTTAGATTTAATATACAGAAGATTGAGGGCTGAGTCCTTTATCACACCAACCTAACTTCCCCAAGATTCTCCCTCAACCACTCACATTTATTTATTTATTTTTTAAGATTTATTTATTGTTTGATTGATTGCTATGTTGGGTCTTCGTTTCTGTGCTAGGGCTTTCTCTAGTTGTGGCAAGCGGGGGCCACTCTTCATCACGGTGTGCGGGCCTCTCACTATCGTGGCCTCTCTTGTTGTGGAGCACAGGGTCCAGACGCGCAGGCTCAGTAGTTGTGGCTCACGGGCCCAGTTGCTCCGCGGCATGTGGGATCTTCCCAGACCAGGGCTCGAACCCGTGTCCCCTGCATTAGCAGGCAGATCCTCAACCACTGCGCCACCAGGGAAGCCCCTCACATTTATTTTTAAAACAAACATAAATATATATAATATATAATATGTATATTATATACATAATAAACATCAATTATTGTACTTTTCAATGTTAATCATCTATTGTTGATATATCTTTATAATCAAAAGACCAACTACTTGGTTCAGGTCAACTTTGACAACAAATACAAGAAATAAAAAAGATTATTATTTTGATGAAGTGATTAAAATAGGTAAACCATGTTATGCTATAATAGTAACAGATATGGTAAATCAGAAAACATAAACATGATATAGTTCATACTTAGAAAATTAGCTGATGTAATATATTGGAGAAGAGGAAGATCATTGAAAGGAGACCAATCAGGAGATTGTTAAGAGTAATAAGGACCTAATCGTTAGTAGAGATGGATGGAGAGAAGAATTATAATTAGGAAACTCTTAGTATGTGTTTTAGATTGCAAGTACAAAAGCATCCTGGTAGATTAAGCAGAAAAGGAGTGTACAGAAAGGATATTGGGTAGCTCAAAAAACTGAGAAAGCTAGATAACTTTTATCAGGTTCCCAGCTGAGCTTTCAGTAACAAGAATAAAATGCTAGCTACCAAAGTGACCTGATGAGAAAACATTCCTTTTCCACCAAAACCACTGATGGTGATGATATGCAGCTAGCATCATTGCCACGAACTAGAGTTTAATGCCACTACTATTTCTTTTCCAGGATCTTGATCTTACACGATCGTTGTCAGGCACCTCTGGCATCACCCCTAGCCAACACAGTGGATTCTGTATAGAAACTCCTTCCTTAGTTTTCTTATTTTTGAATTAGACCCTCAAACAAGTCTATTTGTTACAGATCAGGTCCTAGACACCAGCATATGGTAATAGGTTTATCAATATTGGGGTTTTTTTCAAGGCAACCACAAATATAGTTTTCTTCCTATAAACCTGTAAGGAAAACACAAAATATTGATAATAAAAATTATAAGCTAAGAAAACATAATTTCTTACATAAGAATTAAGTATAGTGTATATAAACTGAATCTAGATGCTTCTGATTGAATAATATTTTTCATACCTAGGAATGCCTAATCCAGAACAAAACAAGGAAAACACTAATATAATATTCAGCAACATCCAGTTATCAAAGTAATATATTCCATAATTATTATTTCATAATGCTTATTTTTAATTCATCTATATTAGTTATAAAACAAAACAAAACCCAACAAAATCACCTTCTTAACTTTCTAAATTTATGAAATCTTTCTTTTTCAATCTCAGAAGTTGTACTTTAAAAATAATAATTCTTACTCTTTAGTGGAAGTCAGTTCAAGGGTTCAGAAAGTGTCCTGTGGAATTCTTCAGTCTTGTTGCTGCATTTCCCACTGCAGTGCTTTTTGGATGTGTTAAAGTGATGTAATAATCTCTCTCCTTCACAACCCAGGCCCTCTACTTCAGCTGGACCCTATCACCTTGATGATAATGTGCTCATCTCCCCAGACACCTAGCTGACCTCACAGCAGTTTAAAGTTCTTCATAATGCAAGGTCTCTGGTATCTGCCAGAACTTTCCCATAATCATCAAAAATACTTGTGTAAATTAACCCAGATCTGGACCTTATATTACAAATAAATGAATTAAAAAACACTCTGCCAAGTAAATTATTTTATGTTATAATTCAAGTATAAGAACTAGTCCTTGAAAAACTTGAAATTTCAATGCTTGGGAATCACCTCTGTCAGTTTTACAGGTTAAAAACGGGCAACCAATATTTCAGTACTGGGACAAAGATGCCTTTGTTAGGGCAAAGATGCCCTAACATTACCATATGCTGGTGATGTTAGAGATTGAAAAAAGTATCTGCAAAAGATAATGGGAGGAGAAACTCACATGACTGATAGCTGACATTTTTAAAAAGATATCTTGAAAGATTCTTGCATCTTAAAATTAAATGATAAATTTCTCATGGTGTTAAAGGGAAAAAGAAGTATATCAAGTATATTAAATTTAACTTAAAATGATAAATAATCAAATGCTAATCGAATATTTTGTAACCTGAGATGTTTACAGCAGCTGTTAGAAAGCAATGAGGTCATTTTTTAAAGTTCAGTCTAAAAGAGACAAACAAGGAAAAAAAATAAAAACACACAAAACAGAACAGATGTAGACGTATTGATAGATATGCTAAGAAGTAGAATGCTCAAAAAACCAAATGCTATCTTTTCCACTAGAAGTGAAGTGTAATTTCTTAGATTATTTTTTAGTATTTCTTCTTATTTAACTTTCAAAATTTCATACACTTAGTATTTAAAAATCAGTCAGTACTATAAGGATAACCCCAGTGTTATCTGCAGAGAGTAGGTTGAATTTAACTGCTGAGTTCACTACACTATCCACAAAATAGAGTGCTTTTTCTTCCCATACATAGCTCACCTAGCTAGGTTCCTTATTCACTTCAAAATGGTTGGCTTCAGAAGGATTGCCTTGAGTTAACCTGCAAATGTGAGTGATAGTTTCAAGGTGCAATTCAAGATTTAATACAATTAATTAATCATTGAAATAATGGAGGTGTCCATAGAACATCAATTAATCACTTTTAAGAAATGTTCCATCTCTCACTCAAAATACCAATTTTAATGGGTGTATTTAAGTTACATTTAACACACAATTTAAAGTGATCATTAAATCAAAGAATAAGGTATATGAGTTCTCTCACAGAGTGAGGGGAAAATAAGTTGATTTATCAAATAAAGTGCTAGAATTTCTCCCTGAGTTTTGCTCCAGGAAGCAAATGAATTCTCTTAATTTAGCTATTGTTATCAACTTATTAGGAAGCTGACAATCAGACTGAATCACTCTAAGAAGTGAATGGGTGAGATCTCCACCCACTGCCCCAAGGATTTTTGCATTTTCAGTGGATAATTTTTTAAATGGTGAAATGAAAACAGAAATCAAATCATGACAAGGAGGCATTTTTGAACTAGGATAGATTTTTTAGACTGTTAAATCTTACTTAACAATCTTAAATTCTAGTTAGTCTGTTTGGGCTGCTATGACAGAATACTGTAGGCTGGGTGGCTTATGAAATAGAAATTTATTTTCCACAGTTCCGGAGGCTGGGAAGTCCAAGATCAAAGGACCAGTAAATTCCGTGCCTGGGGAAAGCCCATTTCCTGTTTCGTCTAAGGCAGTCTTCTTGCTATAACCTCACATGGCAGAAGGTTCAAGGGAGCTTGCTAGGGTCTCCTTTAGAAGGACACCAACCTCATTTATGAGAACTCAGTCTTCATGACTGAATCACCTTTCAAAGCCCTCACATCCTAATACTATCACATTGGGGAAAGGTTTCAACATATGAAGTTGAGAGGTACACAAGTATCCAAGCTGTAGCAATTCTATTTTCAGATTACTCCTGCCCTTGGTGGGACTTCTTTGTTCACATGTTCTTTTTATATGTATATATGGGAAAACTTGGCTTTAGGAAAATTTTCTGAAGCCATAGAGAATTTGGGAGAATGAGGAAAGTCCTTCTATCGTAAACAAGTCATAGATTATTATCTGGGTCAATTTCTGCTTTTTAAATAAAAACACAATTTTGTTAAAGGTTTGCATTTTAACCTGTACATTTGGAAATAAATAGTTCATATCTTATTTAACTTGACACTTACTCTGATGACTAGGTAAATGGAAATATTTCTTCTCTTTGTCCTACACTCTTTCATTTCATTACATGATACTGATGACAAGCTTTTCACCTAGATTGCAGCTAGCAGGCTTGAGCATCGCCTGCCAGAAGTGATTAATACCAATCAAACAGAGTTTGTTCAGTTGCAAAGACTGGTAGAAAACATTTATCATCTTCTTAAGGCATTAAAGTTCCAGATTGGCTCTGTGCTTGAGATAAACAGGATATAAATGCATTTGCTCCAATGTTCCCCTTGTTATCACATTTATTGAGCCTATTTTCCCAAGCAATGAAAGTAACTGTGCCCACCCTTTCCAATGGCCTTCAAACTTAAATGGCATACCTTTAAAATCTTTCAGTAATAATTATAATGTCCAAATCTTAAATTAGGGAGAAACTAGGTAACACCCAATAAGACAAAATGTCTCCCTCAAACTCTTTCTGAGATCTCTTCTTAGATAATGAAATATAAATCAGATGTTACCAACCTCACATGTTGAGGCATTTGTTTATGTTTCCCTGGTGTTGCCTTTTAGCATAAAACAAGTGCACTGTACTATTTTGTATCTCTCTGGTGGGGGAGGGGAGGGGAGATGCAAGAAGGGTACAGGCCAATACTACCAATCCTTTCTGTTTCAAGGGGTGAAAACAAGTAGCTGAGATAGACCCAGAGGGGACAGAATGAGAGCAATGAGCAAAGCAAGAATGTAACATTTGCTAATCTCTTACTGCTGCCCCATCTCACCTACACACCCATCCTGCGCCACTAGCACTGACCTGTCCCAGCTCTAAATTCCTCAAAGTTCACACCCCTTCTTCCCTGATGTGCACCTTCCAAACCCAACCCTGTTTACTTCTATGTGATCTTCCCTGGGTCTGGACATAATGTAGTTTATCTCTTCCTCTAATCTCTTTCCAGTCTATTGTTTTGTGTAAACTTTTGTCAGGCTTTCTTCAAAACATTTCTCTTTTATTTTTAAAGGTCTCTGTTGCAGTTAAAAATAAACATTAAAATAAGACTTTCTGCTATATTAATTTAAAATATCCTCAAGGCAATGTGTTCCAGGCTTCTCATTGACTAGGGAAAGAGCATAGACAAGAAAAGAAAAGCATACGTGGAGAACACACAACCATCACCTCATTGTTTGTCCTTTCCTTCACTTAGTAAACATTTATCCAGCATTTGCCTCAAGTGGCCAAGCCCTCAAGGGGCTCACTGACTAATGGGCTAGACAGAACAAAGAAATCAATCCTCACAATACCTTACATCAAAATAAGTGTATGTACACAGTGTTTATCTAAGAGGCCCACAGAGTGTGTTTAGAAGGACACCCAACTGTTAGAGAAGAGCAAGAGTCAAGGGAGTTCCATTTAGCCCAGTGGAAGTGAACAGTAGGTGCCAAGACAGAGGCATGAAGGAGCAGGATAAAGGAATGAAAATTGGTTCAGTTTTCCCACTGATGACAGATGGTGAGTTGGGAACAGGGAGAAGAGTTTTGATCAGGAAGGGTCTCATTTGTCATGATAAGACATTTGAACATTATCCAGAGTCAGTGAAACTATTATCAAATCTCAGAAAGATTTTAAGCAGGGAGTAATATAATTAGATTTACAAACCACAAGGTTAATCACTGTAAGTTTAAAGGATGATTGGAGAGAAAAAAGAAAACAAAACAGGAGACAGGTTACTGCAGTTATCTAAAAGAAAAATTATGAGAGCTTTAAGGCAATGGAAGCAGACATTTTCAATTCAGGTTTTCAATACAGAAGCCCAATCAACCCATATTTATATGTAATGCTGTTGCTTTTCTAATTAGCTACTGCCCAAATTTATGCAAGGTAGTCATCATCAAATGCTATTGCTCTTTTGAAATTCCTACTCTGAAACACACAGTGGTTGCGGTGGTTGCAATTTGGGGAGAATACCCTCTTTCCCATGGCAGAGGTCACGTATTGACTAGTGCCACAGGAGCAAACCTGGCAATTAGTTAATAAATTCAATCTAGATCTTGTTTTATCTTTTGATGACCTTAAAATATGAAAATGCTTAAAAATTAGTTTTACCTAAAAATTCTGCTTTTGACTTGATAAATATAGCTTTAAGACAACCATACTAAAAGGTAGCCAGAAAGTGCTATGTAACACAGTCCTTCAACCTAGACACAAAATAATCTTAAAATCCAGTTATCCTCTTCCAATGAGCTTGGGATTCCTACTTGCTACAGAAGCCATAAACAGTTTCTTGCTAATCAGCTTTTAGAAGAAGTCACAAGTAGAAAACTGTGAAGGTGGAAGGTCAGAGTTAGTACTTCAAGTACTTACTAAAAAGCATGTGTTGCCTGAAACTGTTTACTCAAGTCAGAACCTTTATTAACTGCATTCTTTTCTTCTGGAAGATAGGATTCAACTATAAATTATTTGGATAGGCTACCATCTCCACATTAATTTACCAAGGCTTTCATCCTCCCACACAGAAGTGTATTTCTTAATACGACTCAAAAGACATCGAGTATCTCATCCAACCTATTCGTCAACTCTAAATGGGACTTGACGTTAAGAGGTCAGCATTGCTTTTCCTCATAGATGACTAACAAATTTACAGAGACATAAGTTCACCGTTCTCACATGGATCACTGTGCAACAGACCAGTGTTTTTTGATTGTAACATTTAGGTTTCAGTTATTAAATGAAAGTGGAAACTCAGGCTGTGACAAATTGCTTGGCGCCTAAACAATGATCCAGAGAGATACCCAGAAGGAAAGCCAACATATTTCCAGGTTTCAAGAGGAAAACTTGGCCAATAATAATGAAATTACATAATTTTGGGAAATTTTATGAAATTCAAATATTAGAATAAATTAAACTATGATTTAGTCTTAACATTTCATTGGTTTACATGAAATTCTTCTTTGAAATTATAACGCATTTCAATTTTACTTAAAATGTTCACAAAGCTAACATTCGTAGCATAAAAGTAAATATTTATACAATCATAGTATATTTTGTCATTTTCTAACCTCTTAGTTAAATTCAACAACTTAAGAGCATGGGAAATTAATTGCCTTATTACTGGAGAAACTAAGCAAATAAAGAGAAAAATCCATGTGCATTTCCAGTGAAAAGTTGATTCATAGTTTTATGGCTATATCTGCATTAAGTCACACTTTCAAATGAAGAACTTACTCATGTATTCCAATGTGCCCAAATTCAGGCAAGATTTGATTTAAGACGAGTGATTTAGAAATGGCTTGTTCATAGGAAAGATCAATAGTGACATATTTTGTCACAAGTCAAAATTTCAACTTTTGCTTCCTAATTCTGAGCAACTAACAAGTGACTGGTCTGGACAGGTGCCTTGTCTTATTTATGCATCCACCATGGTAATTGAACACCCTTTCTTCACTTAGACAAGTTTTCCATGCTTAAATATAGTAACTTCACCTCTCTTTCACCCCTCATTTCTACTTTATTGCTCTGCCTTCATCTCCACAGTTGGAAAATGCGTTTTCATTATCTTTGGTCATACACCTAAAAGCATTTTCACCGTTGAAGGCATAGATACTCATAAAATCAATGTTATAATGCTTGTTGAGTAGAGGTGAAAAAGCACTAAAGAATTCCCTTCCCCAATGCCTAATTCATATAGCAATTTAATAAAAATGTATTAAGAACATAGTATATGCCAGGTACTAGGGATAAGAATAGCAAGAAATAAAACAAAACTTCAAGAAATGTCCGTTCTATTAGGGGACAAAGACAACTAAATAATTACAATACAGATGGTGGATACTATAGGTTACTTACCCGACATCCATTCTTCCGTTCCTCTTCTAAATAGAACTGTAATTTTCTTAAATTATCCATAAATCCTCCATGAAGTCAGGGACGCAGACTACGTCTTCATTAGTCTAAGCCAGTGGTCCTCAATTGGGAGTGGATTTGCCCTCTAAGAGACACTCAGCAATGTCGAAGACACTGTTTGTTATTACAACCTGGGGGATGGCATCTAGTGTGCAGAGTCTAAGGATGTTACTAATACCTTACAATGCACAGAGCATAGAATTATCTAGTCCAAAATAACAGTACTGCCACCATTGAGAAACACTTGTCTAAACTGAGGTTAGTAACACTCTCCCTTCCTCATTTAGGAATATGGGCATGAGATAATAGTTTTCTTCTAGCAACTGCCATATGTCCAGTTGGTCTAATCAGAATAATAGGGAAAGGCTTTCTCTTTCATCCTTTAGACTTAAATATGGAGACATTTTGCTCTGTTATTTCTTGCAATTACCTTGGATTCCTTGGACAGTCAGAGATAATAAAGCCAACACAAGGAAGCATGCAAAAACCCATTCTTTTGCTGAGAGAACTGGAACTTCGATAATAGCATACTTTGTGGGGTTTAATGTGAAATAATACATGTCCTCATTATTTGTTAGTGTGTGTCAGGTTTTCTGTTACCTGAATGAAATGTTTCCTAAGCAAAGGTAATATTAATAAACATATGTATTTGTACCTAGAGGAGTACCAAGGAGAGACAGCTAGTAGAGCCTAGAAAAGCCTGAAATGGGCTCTCCAAAGAAGAGGTGTCTGAGTTAGTCCCAATCAGCCAGATAAGAGTGTAGTACAGGAAAGATATTACAGAGAAAGTGAGCAGCCTGTACAAAAGCCTGAAAATAAGAGAGGACATGGCACCCTAAGGGAACTAGAAGCATGGATGGATGGAATGGGGAATTCATGGGTTATGGGTGAGGGAGTGACAAGAGGATGCCCCTCAAGAGTTGGCTGGAGACTGATTCTGTAGAATGCTGTGTGCCAAGCCAAAGAGCTCAAACATATTATTGAGGCCATAGGGAACCATGGAAAGATTCTAAGCCTTAGAGTGATAGGGTCACATATGCCTTGTTGAGAAATTGCTATAACCATGCAGAGAAGACTAGAATGGAGAGAGAAAAATAAGGCAACCAGCCTTATTAGGAAATGTTACAGTAACCTAATAACAGGTGTTAGAAGCTGAACCTAAAATGATGACGGGGTAGACATAGGGGAAAAAGAATATTAAACTATTAAACAATTGATTAGACAAGATTCACTGATTCAATTGATTAGACAAGATTCAATTCTAGGAGGTAGAAATGAGGGAAAGGGAATGGTTAACAATGATAATGAGAATCATCCACGACACTTAATAGAAGTGGTACACTCACTCACTGTGGAGTGCAGGAGTGCCAAGAGGTGAGGAAGGTGATGGCTTAAGCTGTTCATCTATAGAGGCTGAGGTGGAGTTAAACAGCTCTGTGTCAGGACCCTAGAGATTCATAGTGACATTCCTGCAGGAGCTAGAGGATGAGTGATAACCACTGTCATGTCTTATGGTCAGAAAAATGTTGTGGTAGAGAGAATAATGCTCCCCCATAAAGATGTCCATATCCTACCCCCTGGGGTCTGTGAATGTTAGGGTTCTCCAGAGAAACAGAACCAATAGAATGTGTGTGTGTGTGTGTGTGTGTGTGAGTGTGTGTGTAGATAGTGAGAGAGAGATTGATTGCAAGGAATAGGCTCATGCAATTATGGAGATGGACAAGTCCCAAGATCTGCAGACTAAGTTGGCAAGCTGGAAACCAGCAGAGCCAATGGTTTAGTTCCAGTCTGAGCTGAAGGCCTAAGAGTCAGAAGAAGCGATGGTGTAGTTCCAGGTTCCACTTCAGAGGGTGGCTGACTCAAGAACCAGGAAGAGGGGCTTCCCTGGTGGCGCAGTGGTTGAGAGTCTGCCTGCTAATGCAGGGGACACGGGTTCGAGCCCTGGTCTGGGAAGATCCCACATGCCACGGAGCAACTGGGCCCGTGAGCCACAACTACTGAGCCTGCGCGTCTGGAGCCTGTGCTCCGCAACAAGAGAGGCCACGATGGTGAGAGGCCCGCGCACCGCGATGAAGAGTGGCCCCCGCTCGCCGCAACTGGAGAAAGCCCTCGCACAGAAATGAAGACCCAACATAGCAATCAATCAGTCAATAAATAAATCTTAAAAAAAAAAAAAAAAAAAAAAAAGAACCAGGAAGAGCTGATGTTTCAGTTTGACCAAACATTGGGGCACCCAGTGGCCCAGTCAAGTTGATGCATACAATTAACCATCCCAGTCACCTTACGTAGCAAAAGGGGCTTTCAGATATAATTTAGAACATTGAGGTAGCAAGATTATCCTGGATCATGTAGTGAACCCAATATAACTGCAAGAGTTCTTGTAAGAGGGAGGCAAAAGGGTCAAAGTTAGAGAAGAGACGTGACAGCAGAAGCAGAGTTTGGAATGATGTGCTTTGAAGGTAGAGGAGGAGGTCAGGAGCCAAGCAAAGCAGACAGGTTGTAGCAGTTGAAAAAAGCAAGGAAACTGATTATCCCCTAGAACGTACAGAAGAAAATGGAAGAAAGAACCCTACTGATCCTTAATTTTAGGGTTTCTGACCTCTAAAACTGTAAGAAAATGAATTTGTGTTGTTTTATGTCACTAAGTTTGTTGTAGTTTGTTACATCAGCAATATGAAACTAATGTATGTATTGAGCATTTGGATGGAATAGTCAATAGGAAAAATATGCAACATACATATTTCTACAACTAAAGCTAACTTAATCACATTTGCAAGTACGTTTGCTGAATTTGAAGGAAAGAGAATTTATAAACCCCTTGCCTGTATTCTCTCACTTAATACAACAATCTCTTGAGTTAGGACTGTAATTTTCTCTATTCCATAGATGTTAAATTGAAACAGAGAAGTTAAGGAGTTGACACAAAGTCACATGGTTGCCAGAAATGGAATCTTCAAGAAGAGAATGGAAAACTATTTTTCTTATGGTTTTTAGAATATTGAGGTGAGGATAAGTTCACATATTCCTTTTAGTTTATGATCTTGGCCTTCTGCTAACATACTGTATTACAACTCTGTGATGAAGGAGAAAGCAGTAACCAAGGGATTTCCGATGCACAGTCTAGGGTTGGCAAGGCTTAAGGGCAAGTCATATAGTATTAGACAATTTGCATTCTTCCAAAGTTGCTGCCTTTCTGCTGTTGTAAGATTTGATTAAAAGGTTCTGTCTTTTTTTGAATTTTCTCCTACTCCTACACATTTTATTGTGAATATAGTGTTAATATGTGACTTTAATTTGCAAATTATAGATAATTAAATTTTAATAATTTTGTGTTGCTTGATTTTTAAGTGAAATGTCAGTTACTCCTGCATTTATTTACTGTATTTAATTACTGATTTCTAAAATAAACAACTTTGCATGAGATCTGAGTGTAATCAGATTACGACTGCATTCAGATTATTTATATTTGTTTGTGTTGTAATACATACACCCATCAGTCACTGATGCATATCCATAAGATTTCTGATTATGAAAGAGCTCTAACCATAAAATAGTATACATGTTTTAGTTTTATGTAATCTACAGAATGCTTACTTTTTTCCATCTTTTTCGATAAATTCTACAAAAGAGATGCCTCCCCCGCCTTTAAAATGCAAAGAATTTTTATACTGTATGCTGCATATTTTTTGAAACCAAATTTGTTTAAATAGTGTAATTTGTGTGATTATGTTCAAATGCGACAATCAATGATCTAACAGGGCTGAAAGACTTTTTTTTAAGGCCAAATAGCAAATGTTTTTGGTTTTGTGGTCCTTCTGATCTCGATCACAACTATTCAATTCTGCATGAAAGCAGCCATTGACAGACAATACATAAACCAAATGGGCACGGTTGTGTTCTAATAAAACTTTATTTCCAAAAATGGATTACAGGACATATTTGTTCTGCTGGCCATAGCCAGCCTATCTCTGTGTTGCAGAACCTCAGATAAAGTTGAGAGGGCAGATATTGTGGTTGGTTGTGTGTTGGGGGAAGCGGAGCTGGGTAGGGAGCTGGGGGCAAGGGTGGGGGAGGGGTCAGACAAGGTTGAGTGGTGGGACTTTTTCACCCTGTTTGTTGTCTAGTTGTCTCCTGAAAGACATTTTTGTTTCTGAGTGTTCCATGTTGTTTCTCTCCCTGATCCAGTAAGGGCAATGAAAATCAATCAATCAAAATCATAAAAAATGAATATAATTAAGAATCCTCAATAATTAGGAGACTGCTAAGATTTTAGAAATTCAAAATTTGGAATAAAGAGCCCTCTTTTTCCCCTCCATTTTCATGCAATCTTGCCTAAATGGTTCTGCCCTACATTCCAAATTGCAAATTATATTTTTTATTGCAGTGACTAGGACTTCCGAATGAATTTATGTTTACCTTTCCTCGTAGGGAAAATGACTGACTACAACTGCATAGGCATTGTACACTGACTCTTAAGGAAGAAAGAATGAGAGAACCACATTCCATTTCATGCTAAGGACTAAAGCCCTAACTGTCCTGTTACACAGTCACTCTACAATTGAGTTCTCAGCTGGACAGAATTGAGAGAATGCTGTTGGGGCTCTCTAGTTAACAATAGAAAGGGCAGAATGTAAAGCAGCAACAAGACCATCTTTGCAGTATATCATTCCTTCAGTCCTCCCAGGCTATCATCTTAATTATGAGGCCCATAGAAACAATCACTACAAGAAGATGCAACAATATTTAGCCTCAGCACCATCACTTGCAAATGATTTCAGAAAACAGTTTTGTGCTCCATTTGTACATTTCTTTGACTAGAAATTTGCTGTCTTAGCAATCTTTCTAGCTCTGATAGAAAAATATCATATCAAGTATAAGTATAAATATAATTGAGGCTTATATAATTACAAAATAAAACTGTAAAACTTCTAAAAGAAATCCAGTATAGAATGGACCTACTGTTTAAAAAGAAAGAAGGGGGAAAAAAGGAAAGATTAATGGATATGGGCTCCCATGGAATGAGGGCTCTCAAGCATTTAGCATGAAATTGGTATTCTGCCATTAAAAAAGGGAGACATTTTAGAGACCTTTTCAGTTATAAGAGGAGGTACTGAAAAAAATTTTTTTGAGGGAAGTGGAGGAGAGGATAGCTATAACAAAGAGTTATTGGATATCTTGTTATTCTCACCTGATTTAAAAAACACATTAATATCTGTCAATGAGTGTGTTAGAGAAATTTTAATAGAGGCACTTCTCATATACTTACTATTATTACCTCAGAGGACAATCTCCCTACTACTTGCACAACTTGTTACAAATTTTCCATTAAATAAAATATTGGGAGAAAACTTCATTAAATCATATTAAAATTAAAAGCTGCAAAAATATATACCTTTATCTGGTAGAAAATGTTTAATGTGTTGCCTAGTACATGGTAGATACTCCAAAAAACTGAGCTTCTAGTAGAAAGACAGTCTATTTATGTGAACATTTGTTTGGGCTGGGAGTCAGGGCACATTCAATCTCTGGGACTTCTAAAATCTCTGTGTCTAAGATCTTTATTTTCTCTTCAAAGAATATGGTTTTCATTAGATGATCTTGTTACTAGATATTGTTGCATTGCTTTCTATTTCTCCTGTTATACTGGAACTTCTCTACATTTTGAGGATGCTATGGACTGAATTGTGTTAACCCAAAATTCATATGTTGAATCCCTAACCCCAATGTCATGGTATTTGGAGATGGAAGTTTCAGGAGGTAATTAGGTTTAGATGAGGTCCTGAGAGTGGGGTGCTCATGATGAGATTAGTGCCCTTATAAGTAGAGACCAGGGAGCTTGCTCTCTCTCTCTCTCCCTCTCTCTCTCTTCCCCTGCCTTCTGAAGAAGACAGCCTTCTGCAAGCCAAGAAGAGGACCCTCACTTGGAACCTAACCAGCTGTAACCATGATCTTGGACTTCTCAGACTCCAGAACTGTGAGAAATAAATGTCTGTTGCTTAAGCCACCCATTAGTGGTATTTTGTTAAAGCAGTGTGAGCTAAGATTGGGGAACCCACTCCTGCCCCACGTTCAGGACAGGTTATAAATGTGAGTTTCAGCTTCATCCCTTGTGGTGGGCACAAGACTCAGTCCTAAGCCTGTCAGTAAATATATGCCTCCAGTGTAATCAGAGCTGCTCTCGGGTATTCTCATGCAAATTCAATGACATTTCTTATGCTTTTTAACCTGAAAGAATGTAGCTTCAAGAGCTGAAAAAGCCATCTTGAAACCATGATGAGAAAGCTGGTTTAAAAATAGAGTCAACACTACAGAAGACTTTCAGGAATGGGGGTAGGGGGAGAGAGAGAGAGAGAGAGGGAGAAAGTGTCTTGATGATATTGTTACTTTAGGGTAATTCACCCATTGCAAAAAAATCAATAGGTAGTATATGAAATAGCAGAAAATAGGGAGATAAGTTAGAAAATTACTCAGAATCTGTTAAGATTTTAACCTTATAGCTTTGGCTTTGTGACTTCAGTGTCTGGCATACAGTTAGTATTCAATTCATGTTTTTGGTTTGCAAAAAATAATTATTGAATTATTAATTACTGGGATCCTCAGCTCAGGGAACCAAGAATGATGCTGTATATCCCTAATGAAAGATCTCATTTATCAATTATTGCTTATAAACCAATAATTTAAACCCCAAGATTTAAAACAACCACCATTTTACTGGTTTATTATTCTGTATGTCAGCAATTTGTACTATATTCAGGTAGATATTTTTTTCTGCAATCATTTGGAGTTTGACTTGGAGGCTCTTTGCTCTAAGGGCCCCCTGCTGGAATGGTTCATCTACTCCAGGTGATCGTATCTTCCAGCAGCCTAGTTGCATTAGTTTGCTAGGGCTGCCATAACAAAGGACCACAGACTGGGGAGCTTAAACATCAGAACTTCATTTTCTCACAGTTCTGGAGACTAGAAACCCAAGATCAAGGTGTTGGCAGGTTTGGTTTCTCCTGAGGTCTCTTTTATTGGCTTACAGATAGCCATCTTCTCCCTGTGACCTTACCTGGCCTTTCCTCTGTGCAAGTGCATCCCTGGTATCTATTTTTATGTGTCCAAATTTCTTCTTCTCATAAGGATACCAGTCAGATTGGATGAGGGCCCACCCATAGGATGTCATTTCGCCCTAATTACCTTTCTAAAAACCTTATCTCCAATTGCAGTCACAATCTGAGGTACTGGGAGTTAGTTAGGACTTTAACATATGAATTGGAGATGTGAGGAGGGACAAAATTCAGCACAGTGCACCAGCCAAAGCTCCTTCAGTGATGATACCACTTCCTAAGAGAGCAAGATGTGCTGCTTCTTTAGGCTTTGGTTTAGAATCCATGTACTTCTGCTGCACTCTGTTGTTCAGAGAAAAACACAAGACACTTCTAGAATCAAGGGTGGAGAAATGAAAGTAATGGCAAAAGGATGTACATTGGAAAGGCTTGTTCTAGCCATCTTTGCAAATGATCGCTAATGAAAATACTAATAAAAATACCAATTTTTAAGGAATTCTGAAGGAACTTCGGTGTAACACAGCCATGAAGAAAAACAAATTTTAGTAGATATAACAGTTAAAACTGAGCAATAACAAGGAAAATATTTTCTTGGGAGATCCAAACTTCATATTCCACCTTAGTTAAGTCCTTAACTTGTACCCCTATAGATAATGCTCAAAACCATGCTTGGAGAAATGTACTATTATTAATTTTATTTTGGAAATAGAGAAATTCAGCTTTGTTGTGATTAAATAACTTGTTAGTCATATTTTTAGGATTGTTAATTTATAAACTGAACTATTTAGGTAATTGAGTAAGATCACTGTATTTGTGAGCTATTTAGCCTTAATTTCAAGGGTTCCAATAATAGGGAACTTTATTTTTTTGATATCTGTAAAGTTCATCTAAGATAGATCAATACAGATTATACTATGATTAATAACACCTTACTTATTCTACCTTGCATTTATCATCTATCTCATTTTAAGGAGAGGATTTATCTTCACATAATTAGGGGTTTTTTTTAAGAGATAGTCAAATGTTAGGCTCAATTTCCATAGAGTTTGCAATATCATAGATTGTAGCACAAGTGATCTTGAAATGTGACATTCTGAGCCACTCAGTGATTATTTGTGCAAAAGTAAACTTTTTTTAAGCATACTTTAAAAGTTTTGAACATAGAACTCTTGCTAAAGGAATTGCTTTGAAGAAATAATATTGTTATAAAAATTTTATTAGATTAAATTAATATAATTCAAAGTTGAAAATTAAGTTATTTAAGGAAATGTGCATAAAGGCCATGAAACTGCAAGATGATATAACTTAGAACAATCTTAAAAGAAAATCACAATTAATTTAACAATGATTTAGCATTTTTCATGTATCAAACCAGCAAAATATTTTAAAAGAATATCACTAAATGCTGATAAGTATGGTATTATATTATAAATGCAAATCAACAAGCTGTTTTAGAAAGCAGTTTGACAGTATATACCAGAAAGTACGTGACCCAATAATGACACAGCTATCAAAGGTCCCTAAGGAGATAAAAGTAACCAAAACAAACAACAAACACAGAAACACAAACACACACACATGCTCACATGCACACACACACCTTCTTCACAAGAATGTCTATCAATTTATAATTCTTAACAGTAAAACAAAAAAACTTAAAATTTTCAATAATAAGGTATTAAGTGAATTATGTTATATATATGTATATATGTATACATATATACACACAATGATCAAGGTTAAGGAAAGAAAAAGAAAATATTATCCATGGAAAACAAAGCTGGAAGAAAATCTAGAAAAGTTATGCTAGTGAATGGACTTCAGGTAATGAGTGTATCAGCTATCTACCTTGCTGTATTTTCTATAATAAAATATATTTCTTTCATAATGGGAAACTATATAATAAGCTGTGTACATTATTGGATTTTAAAAAAGAGCATTTAACCTCCATTTTTTGTTATTACTTCTCCATTGTGAGTTATCAATTCTCTATTAAATGCACTATACTTATTAAGAAAAAAAAATGTATATTTTTTTCCAAAGCATAAAAGTTGAGGAAAACATCAGTGATTATAAATATTTGTATTATTATTAATACATTAAAACCTGGAATGTCAATAATTTTTCTCTGACTGTATTTTTCCAGGACAAATGTCAAATTGATTAATGTAGTGAACATCTACTGTAATTTATTGCACAGCTCTGAAGAGCAGACCCAAGTAAGCTGACAAATTAGGAATAAAGTTTCACAAGAAGACCAATGGTATAAATTATGCTGTTACCACTCACTGAACATCAATGTTTTAAGAAAAAAAGTTATACTTTTTGGGATAAAGTCTAAAAAACTGTTTTATATAGTGATGGGTTGAAGACTGTTCCTCCTTTGGAACAGAAGTAATGTAAAATAGCTAACTGGTGTCATCAAAGAACTTACTCCTATAATCCAAACTAAACTGAATATTTTACTCATATAGATCCAGCCAAGATTTGCACCTGATTTCTAAATCCTTGGCCAGGAACTTGCACATACTGGTATAGTTCTTCAGAATTATGCTAACTTTATGAGTTTGCCTAAAATATGAAATCTTATATATGAATACAAAAAGGAAGAAAATTACAAATTTCACCCTGAGAAACTATTCAAATTCTTTTGAGGATTTATAGATTTATAGGATTTTCATTTGGGAAGGAAGATTGGAGGTAATGCAATTCAGTGGATTATCAGGGTTTTTTTTCCTGCAATTTCTTTGTTCAAATGAAACTACAACAGGAAACCTAAATTTAAGAAACTAAATAAAATTATTATGATAGAAGTGGAGTGGGAAAACTTGTCCTCCCTCCTTCTCTGTCTCTCTATGTCTCTCTCTGTCTCTTTCTGTCTCTCTCTCAGTATGGTTTTTAAAATACAGAAGTTCTAGTTTAACAGAAGAGAGACTTGGTAATGGGGAAATCAACTCCTTATACTTGTTCAATGACTTAAAATTTTCAAATAATTGTATCATATTCAAAACAACTCAGAGTTTCTTCTCCCTCCTTTTTTTAAAAAAATTATATACCCGTATCTCAAGAATGATAACTTTGGATTCCAAATAGTGTATCCTCATTATGCCAAGTTAAGTCTGGCCTTGGCACTGTTAGATTTTATCAGATTTTTTTGACCTTATTGTTAGAGATTCTATGTCCTATGTCAGTGTGGAGAATATTGTTGTTTGCGTGCCCATATACATTCTCTCTTCCTTTCTGCTCACAGAAGCCCATTATTATTATTACTTCTATCCTTTGCAAGGCCATGAGCTCAAGAATGGTGACCCTATTTCCAGCCTCAGGAATGAACCATGATTGGTTCCATCCAATCAGCTTGGTCTTGTTCCTTTTGGCAGTGGATATTTTATATATTGTCATGTGACCAAGTCCTGGTCAATGCAACCTAAGGAAAACTCCACTGGTAAACTTTTGTGGGAGATTTTTCTCACTATAAGAGTGATGCACAGAAATGTACTCTCTCTTCTTTCCTGAATAATATTATGTCTGCATATGATACTGGAACCGCTGCAGCCATTTTGTCACCATGAAGAGAGACATACTGTAAAAGAGAGAAACCTTGTCTTTATTTCATGTCATTGTAAACAACAGAAACAAAGGCTTAACCATATTTAAACTTTTACTTTTCCCACTCAACAAAAAATCTGAAAGGTATTGTTCATTGGCCTTGGGACAATAGCTCTAAGGATATCAAGAGCAAGATTTCTTAAATTCCCATGGCTTTTCTCTGTTAGTATAAGATGGCTGTTACAGTCCCAGCCAACAAATCTATGTCTCCTTCCAATCAGAAGAGGAAGGAGGAATGAAGAGGAGGTGAAGTGACTGCATAAGACAAAACACTTTCCTGTAGGGGGACTCTTCATGGGAAAAGATCTGGGAAAGTGAATTTTTTTCTTCTCAGACTCTGTAATAGGAGAAAGGAAGGAACTGGTGCTTGAGATGGCTGCTGAGTGAACTTATGTGTATCTTCCCTATGGAAGACAAAGGGAAAGATAGAAAAACCTAGATTCTTGATGGCATTGTTGATCCATTGAATAAAATAACACAGGACAGCAGTTTCCAGACTTTGTGTTATATGAGAAAATGAAGGTCTCTACTATTTAAGATACTTGTAGTTTGGGGTTTTGTTGCTTTCACTTGAAAATATCTTAATTAATAGAGCCACATAAACATCGTACAAAATGAATTCTAAAGTCACATGTCAATAAAGGTCAAACTGATAATGTTTTTTTAAAGTCAGAAGAAATAAATATACCTAAAAGTTTTATGTTTCAATTTATATACATTCTTTCTTATTCTTAACTTTTAGAGAAACAGATTAGTTGTCACTGCATGGACATCCCTTACTGACTTTTTATTTACTGTTTGTCTTCTACCATTAGAATATAGTCCAAGAGCAGATACTGTTTCTGCTTTGTTCATTACTATGTGCACAATGTCTTTCATACAGTACATAATAAACAGCCAAAAAAAAAGAATACTTTTATCCATTTAGTAGGATGTTTGGAAAATGTGATTAAAAAACAATTCAAGACTCCTTGAAATTAGTACGGCCTTTAACAATGTGATCTCTACTACTTCTGAGGTCAACAATGTGGAAAAAAGGAAAAAAAAAACCCTTATTTGCAGATGTTGAGTAGTTGACATGTTTGGGGAAATTAATGTTGTTTAAATAAATATGCTCCAAATAATAATTTAATCTTTGTATGAAGGAAAATGAGTCATTCTCTTTCTTTTATATTTACCATTGATTATGAGTTAATGAGAGCTTCAGATCAATATTCTCTGTACTCATAAAAGGAGGTCATAGAATCTTAGTATACAGGTCATCTAATCCAATTTCTTTCCATTAATCAAGTTCTTATTAACATGGGGAGACTGAATATACAAACAAACAATGGCCAGATCATATATAAAAATATAACTTTGACCCACAACCTGCAGCAACCTGCCCAGGAAACCAACTCCTTATATATAATCTAAAACACAGGAAGCCAGGCTGCTCGGATTGCTGTCTCTAGTGACAATCCAAGAAGCTAAACAATAACTTCTGTAACAATTGGCCCAGAATAGGCAGGACTTGATTAATAACTGACAGCTTCCCCAATTTTTATCCCTGCTTCCAATTTAGGACCAACCAGAGAAAGCCAAATATGCAGCCCAAACCAGTCACATAGGATGTCTACTTCTAGTTAGTCCACCTACAGCTTTCCCAGAGAAACAGCCTGCAGCCAGGGCATACCTGAGGTCTTCCTTTTTCTCACTGTAAAACTTTCCCACTCCTGTCTGCCTTTGAGTACCTGCCAAATGCAAGGTAATGGTGGCTGACTGCTTTGCTATAGCAAGCTTAGAATAAATAGCCTTTGCTTTTCTCATTTAGTTGGTTTTTGTTTATGTCCACAGGATATATTGTCAAATATACTTCAACAGTTATACTATAAAACCAAATTTGCATTAAAATACTTAGAGTCTGTGTTGGATTTCCTTAAAAGAAATTCATAAAATAATTCAATAAAGATGATCATTAGAAAGTGATGCCTTGACCAGATGGACTACAGGAGTGTCAGTTTAATTAAAAAATAAAAGTAATCTTTATAAGATCTCCTGACCTATTTTAAGCATATTTATCAGTTAGAAAATAGAGCACTTTAATGTTTTCCTGAAATAATTCATTAAATATAGATGCAACCAAAATAGATTCAAGGTTAATACCAATTAATCAATCTGAAGCATTCTGAATCACATTTCAAAAATTATTTACCTCACATTTAAACATACGAAGAAATTTATGAAACATTTTTTGATGAATTTGCTTTTCAAGCACAATGGAAGAAATATAGCTGTTACTCTAGATTTTTTAACTGGCCTTATTAGATTTGTTGGAATTAAAGTTTTCTAACAAGAAAATATGGACATTCATGTGTCAACTTTGTAAAAATCTCAGATATAATTTCCTTCTAATTGTTTTTCACATGTTTGAATATAAATACATAGAAAATCACAAAATTAAAGTATCATGAAAGATTAAACATACTTTCTAAGAGAAGATTCCTAGATGAACTAAAATTGTTTATTCTTACTGATCTTTCAGTTGTTTTCTTTTAACATGTAAATTCGTATAAAGATGTGATATTTATTAAGGCAGCACTGATTTCATTTTTAATCTCAACGGGAACCATAATTATAAAATGATAATAATAATACATTAATTTATCTTGATAATTTTGAAGAGAATGTATAAGTTTCAGAAACTGAATATAATAATGGGGACATTGTTTCTCCAAAGATATTCTGATTGATTTTTCGTTCTCCTTCAGGTTTGTCTTAGATTACACACATTTCTTGTTGCCATCAGAAGAGCTTGGAGACAAATATGTTGCTAATCCTTGATCCATGAAATAAGAATCCAAGACATAAAAATCAAAGGAGGCTTTTTAAGGGAGGATAATAAATCCAGCAACCCCCAAGGGGAGAATGCACAGATGAACACCTTGCCCCAACTGGGATTTCATAAAATTGCACTACTTGAAATACTCTCTTTCGACCATGAGGACATTTTAGTCAGATTCCTGAATATCCCAAAGTTAGTTAAGCAATCCTACATTAAAGTGATAGTATTTTTTTCTTAAAGTGATAGTATTTTTATAGCCCTAAATAATGAGGAGTTTCTGTTCAACATGTATAAAATTTCAGGTATGCAAGATGAATAAGTTTTAGGAATCTGCTGTACAGTATTATGTTTATAGTTAGCAATATTGTACTGTACATTGAAAAATGTGTTAAGATTGTAGATCTCATGTTATCTCTTCTTATCACAATAAAAACAATTGAAATGTTAATAAGAAGATGCAGTCTAGAGCAGTCTTTCTGATGCTCTGACTTTCACCATCCCAGCACACATGTTATATAAAACCACATAGTATTGAGCAGCACAATAACAAAGAAATTTGCAAGGCACTGATTTTCAAACAGGAGTTTTGTTTGTCTCAGTTTTCACACATGGATCCCAAAGTATACTTTCAACAACTTTGAAAATACCTGGAATAAAATGTTAGGCATTGAGCAGAGGGAGAATGAGTAAAACTAGAAAAAAAAAAAAAAATGAGAGCCATTTGACACTTACACAATTTGGCTTGACTTAGCTTTCACTTTTCCTGTGACACCTTTACATCCATAAGATATGTAACATATAACAGGACATTGTCAGTTTCATGCCTTAGAAATATAACATTGCTCTATAGGAAAGGTCACATTTCAGTGAATAATAAATATCCAGTTTCTCTTTAAAAATTACATAAAAATTCAGTGGAAAAGTTCAGATCAATGAAATAAACATGCTCTTAAATAATACAACAGACAGTAGTTAGAATATCATTTTTTACCCAGATCCTAGATGTTCTGATCCAGTGATACCTTCAAAACAAAGAAAATTCAAATATAAAATTGGAAATAAATTGCTGCTATTTTTAAAGTGTAAATTAATGGGGCTGTCTATAGATGAAATTTAGATTAGAAATATATATCTGGAAGTACTAAAAATAAGACCGTGTTAAATATATTGTCAGACACTGGCATTTTATCATAAAACTACACTCATGCTATTTGTCTTTTTGGAAACGCTCATATTCATATCTTTTTATTTAAATGCCTAGTTCAGGGCTTCCCTGGCAGCACAGTGGTTAAGAATCTGCCTGCCAATGCAGGGGACACAGATTTGAGCCCTGGTCCGGGGGGATCCCACATGCCGTGGAGAAGCTAGGCCTGTGTACCACAACTGCTGAACCTGCACTCTAGAGCCCGTGAGCCACAACTGCTGAGCCCGCATGCTGCAACTACTGAAGCCCACATGCCTGGAGCCTGTGCTCCGCAACAAGAAAAACCACCACAATGAGAAGCCCGTGCACCACAATGAAGAGTAGCCCCCGCTTGCCACAACTAGAGAAGGCCCGTTGCCACAGCAACGAAGACCCAACGCAGCAAAATAAATAGATAAATAAATTAATTAATTAAAAAATAATAATAATAAATAAATAAATGCCTAGTTCATTCCTCTGTAGAAGCTCAGAGGCTTATCACTTAAATTGTTTTAATTACAAATAATAACAAATCCCTATACATGATTATAATCATTCAATTTTATTTCAATAAGTAAATGTAATCGATTCCTCTGCAAAAGAAAACTAAGTAATTTCCTTCTTGCTATATATACTGTTCCTTTTCCATATAAAATATTAATATATTATCATACACGGTATAAATATAGGCATTTAGGTAGAAAAATTCCAAAAAGCATAAGTTTTCATTCAATAATCTAGTGTAGGTTAGTAAAATTAAGAGTGCCAGAGAGACAATGAGAGAGTGAGAGGGAGAGAGAGAGACAAAGAGGGAGGAGGAAAGGAAGGGAGGGAGGGAGGAAAGAAAGAAGGAAGAAAAAGAGGGAGGAACGGAAGAAGGGAGGGAGGAAAGAAAGAAAGAGAGAGAGAGAGCTAGCAAGCGAGCTGAAGTATTTCTCCAGAGGTGCTGGAGGAGATGCCTAAGGAATTGGAAATGGTGTTGGTAATATAATGGTCTGTGCAACCTCATTAGCTGTCAAATCCTAGACTGCACAAGACTAATAGCTCTTTTATTTAGCACTGCTCCCCAAACTCAAAGGCACAGAACACTAGCTATTTAAGGGCAAAGTGATAAAGACTCACTTACTTAAGTTGATAAGCTTTCTCAGGAGTAGCATTTTGATTCTGAAACAAGTCACAGAACTCATTAGCAGAACCAATGCAATGATAATAGAATATGACTATCTTTAATTGTCCTTCTGTTGTGTTATGCATTTAAAGGCCGCATTTGAAATGAAAGCTTTGTTGGTGATTTAATGTCGGTATTTGGGTTTTAAAGTAAGATAATCTCGCACCTATAACAAGATCAGTTCTGCATTAGACATATGTCCTGGATCACCTTCAGAAATCTTTGTTGATGACATAAAATGCAAGTATTTTAAGCTACTGATTTTGCAAAATAATAGTTAAATTCTACCTATCGTTTAATATTCAAAGATATTAACTTTATGTTTCATGAAATGTGAAATAAAATGCTAGCTACAAACCTGGCACATACTTCAAATGGCATTCTAGAGTTTAAAGCATCAGAAGGTTTTAAACAGGCAGTACCATTGTACACAGAAGAGATTTATTAGGCTGTCAGTATGATAGAGGGAAATACTGCAGCATCCTTGGAAGGGTGTATAAAGTTTAAATAAGCATATTCAATATGACAATATAGTTTTATATTTAGAAATGTTTTTTAAAGTTACTATTGTTTTTTAATACGAATTCAAGAAAGTAAGTTCATAAAGAAAGCTCTACTACTTTGAGCATTATTGATTCTCAAGGCAGAAAGCGTTATCTTGGACACGGGATATGCTTGAGATGTTTGTTTTTAATGGAACAGAGTTTACATGTTATAAGTGTGAGAACTTCCAGTAGAATGAAAACATGAAATAGAGACTAAACTGGGGCCCAGAGACCTGGATTCTAGCTAGGGTCCTGTATACGGCCCCAGGGGGCTTTAGACTGCCCAAATTAAATTTGCATAGCTTAGCAGCCCTGTGGGTCTATCCCTTACTTGCAGAATACTATAGATCATATTATAGATCCCGTTTTGGTTTTAGAGTCCTCTATTGTCAACTAAGGGGTTTAGATTAATTACCAAATTATTTCAGATATGCACTTATCTAAAATATTTTTTGAGAATGTAGTGAATTAAATGTTCCTAAATTTTATCCATGTAGCTACTCTTAACACTGTAACTTATGCATAATAGAATACTAAAATAACTAGAAAAATCAATAAAAAGGTATTTATGGTTCATCAAGTCAATGTAAAGCAATGTGATTCAGGACACTTACAATCCAGCCTTCTGTTATTCTTTCCCCTATGTTCTTATATATCAAAAGGAGAAATCAAATAAACCAGAATAAAACTTGGTTATAGGAAATTAGATAAAGGGTCAGGCCATTAGGACATTTGTTGCTTTTATTTTCTATCATTGCTTTTTTCCAACCAACTGGTTGACATACAAAAAGCTGCACATGTTTAATATATACAACTTGATGAATCTGGAGATAAGTACATTTGTGAAACCATCACCATAATCTATGTCATAAACATATTCATCACCTTCAAATATTACATGGTATAAAGAGGAATCTAAAATTGTCCTTTTAAAATTTTTAACAGCACTTCCATACTTTTCCCTTGGAGAATTTTAATGAAGTAGTTTTTCTTTGCATTTTTCATTTGGAATGATCTCTCTAGTGTCAGATAGGAGACTAACTTGGACTGCTGCAATATGCTTAGAGAGGAATAATGAAGGCTTGGACCAAGATAAAGACAGTGACCAGTTATTGTAAAAAGGACTTGAGTAGGTTCAAGAGATATTAATCAGTTTAATAAGAGGAGGATTGATTAGAAATAGGATGCAAAAAAAGGAAAAGTTAGTTACTCCCAGATTTCTTCTTAGAGCAGCTAGAAAAATGGTGAATCTATGAAGATAATACATTGCGTTCAGCTCACCGTGTTCCTTTTTGGGCACATAAATACATTTCCCAGCCTCCCTTTCAGTTAGGTAGTATGACTTCTAGCTGATCATATAGGTGGTAGTAATAACAGCTGCTTTCATCCCTAGCCCTACAAAACTTCCTACACAATCCACAAGCCATTCTATCTCTCCCATGGCAAGGTTGGAATCCATCTATTCGAAATGGTTCAGCCACAAGATTGGTAACAATCTGGTTCCCTTAGTCCCTATGACAAAACATCTGAGGAAACATGTCTGATCCTCATTATATGGTGAGAAGAGTGAACAATGAAACTTTTTGTATTAATTCACTGGAATATCAATGATTATTTCTTATAATAGCATATGTAATCCTAACCTGATTAAGCAAGAAATCATTGGATCAATAAAAAAACATTTAGAAAAAAGCAGACTTGAGAAAGAGGAATAGATGGGGAAAACAGAGTTCAGTTTCAACATACTGAATTTGTTGTCCTCTTTAACATCCAAGTGAAGATGACAGGAAGCATTTGGGGATACAAATCTGGACCCAAGGAAAGATAACCAGGCAGGAAATGCAGATTTAAAAGTCTTTAAGTTATAAATTGTAATTGATGTCACAAAAATGGGTAATATGAATCTATTCCATCATCTCATCCTCTGCATACAATGTTCATATGAGGAATAATTTTTTAAATGTCTCTGTATCATCTCTAAATATTTAAAAGACCATTTCAGGTTAAACAAATTCTGCATAATTTTGCAATGTGTATTATACCTTAATTAACTGGGATAAAACAGAGTAGTTGGTAATCTCTATTTTAGTAAATTAGGTGATGAAATTAAAATTCATATTTTAAGGTATGGCAAGAAAAATTTAAACATAAAATATATTCTCTGCCCTTTGGCCTCCTCCCTTGCCTCTAGTGTGCATTGTGCATCTGCATTATGTATTAACCAGACCTCACCAATATCAGAAATACCTGCTCAACCATAAAGGTCAATTTTTCTTCTTCTGGTGCCAACTATGTATGTAATTACTTAGAAGATAACATTCTTTTTTCAGTCCTGGAAGGGGTCAGGTTGACTCACCACTCTCCTTGTATGTGCAGACATCTCAGGTGAACTTTATGTACAATGCAAATATATCATTTCCCTTAAAGATAGTGATTGATGCAAAACAGATTTGTCAGACGACCTGGGGAGTTACTGGACCACACCTAACAGAATTTCTTAGCTTAAATACTTACTTATAACCTTATTAATGTTACTAGTTATATTACTCGTATTCTTCCCATTTTACAAGATTACTGTTTATTGCATCACCAAATGCGTACTGAGCCTCTGATAAAAATAATGATGACTAGGTGACTTGAAACGATTAACCAAATATAAGATCAATTATTCTATAAGATCAA
Source organism: Balaenoptera acutorostrata (assembly GCF_949987535.1). NCBI lineage: Eukaryota > Metazoa > Chordata > Mammalia > Artiodactyla > Balaenopteridae > Balaenoptera > Balaenoptera acutorostrata. The sequence continues at coordinate 112,444,835 of NC_080067.1, forward strand.
TGATTGTAAAACTGTAACTCTAAATATGGGAAGAAATAACAAGAGGGAACCACTTCCTGGACCTTAATAGACTAGTAAGACAGGTGGTCCAGAGACCTTTTGCTACCATTAACAGGTCCTAGTTCAGTAATAGCACATTGTGTGACCTATCAATGAAAACCTCACCTGACCTGGGAGTGAGCATTCCTACCACCGTGGAACAAACTGGTCACGAAATGCCTCCCAAATTTAGTCAATGTTAATTAAGACTGAAAGGGAAGGGCTTGTAAAATAAAGAATGTTGCCCACCATCCAGTTCTACAAGAATAAAGTCATTAGCCGCTGCAGTTGCTGACCTACAGTATACCTTGAAAGGAATTCAGGGCAAGGATCAGGATGAAGCACTTTGTGCTCTGGGAAAACTGACAGAACTAGACTTCAGATACATATTTCAAGGAGAAAATTTTAGTAACCCATGTCCTTGCATCTTTCCATACTTAGAAAACACTAACACCATTAACTAAGATATCTGTTCCTTGCAAATAGCAGTAACTTTCTACCAATGATGCGTGTACCCCTTGATCGCATGTTCCTCTTCACCAAAATCACATATATACTGGCCTCAGAACAGCCCTCAGGGCTTTCTGAAAGACTGTCTTCCAGGTTATAATCCTCAGATTTGCTCAAATAAAATTTTACATTTCTTTCTTAGATTGACTATTGATTAATTTTTTTCATCCACATAGGAAGATATATTAAGCTCAAACATTTTTTCTAAAGTTAACTTCTGTTGTAGACACTGGTTTTTTTGATCATCAGGATTAATTTATCCAACGTCTGGTACCAATTACTGTCATATTTGTCTTTGGCTGCAAATAATCTCTGTAGATGGTAAATGAATGTTTCCTGCTCTTTCTTAACCAGGGAGTGGGCTCATGATCTATGATAAGCCAATTCTGCTTTTCTAGATCAAGACAGATGAGTGGAATGATGCAGTGGTAGAAGAATGTTTAAAGCTCATTCATTTCAGTAGTGCTTTCTGATGCAGAGCTCCAGTGGCTAATGATGTCCAGACACCTGGAGATTCCTTAGTTTCTGTTTCTTTTTATCACAGTTTTTTCATCTTCCAGAAGATTCTCTGAGCTAATCATTAGCATTTCAGTAAATCCCCATTAGCTACCAAAGAGCTTCCTGCAACCAAAGAACACTTAGCTGCTGAACATACCAATCGAATAAACAAATGGAATTAAAAGTAAAAATAATCCTCATAATTTGGTAGAGGGTCATTTGTCAAAACAAAAATCCTGGCTGTAAAGTGAAATATGAATATGCTAGGTATTCAGTTAAGTTTTTATTGTAAATGTAATTAATCACTTCAACTTTTTCTAAGTTTAGAAATAACAGAAAAAATTAAATAAACAAACTCTTCTAAAAGAAAACGTGATAGCAAGATATCATACAGAATTTATCTGGAAAAATCCTTTGGCATTTTTTTTACCTGTTTCAGACCTTTACCACATAATTTAAAGGCAAAATTGTCTTTTAGTGAATCATCAAATATGGAGAAACTAGACAAAATGAGTGACCTAGAACACAACAGTAAAGTAGTCCTTAAATGAAGCTTAAACTCAAAATAAAAATTGCTGGTTCCAAATATTAAAGTTGTCTTTGAGAGAGTAAAGAAGCAAAATTTGAACAAAGTAACCACGTGAAATGGAAAATTTTACATGAAAGAGATGGACACAAAGACATCTTCTCTGAAGGCACCACCACCACCACCAGAACAACAAAATTCAGAGTTAGATGAATACTATAGTTTAAGTGTAAATAAGATACATCTAAAAAGAAAGATGTTGTGATTTAAAATGAAAATAAAAGTTATCAATTAAGAAGAAATATACTATCCTTCTAGACTTGAAGCTCCATGAGAGCCAGGGCTATACTTTTATTAAGTCAGTTAATAGATCCTGAGTATGCAGCAGGTAGCACTGTGCTACACACTTTGAAGCTTTGGGGAAGTCAGAGTAACAGGTACAAAATAAAGAAGAACTAGTCATAGAACAACTTATCACATTAAATGTGATCAGACGAAAGAGAACAGCCCTCTGCATGGATAGTAAAGGGAGACTTTATGGAGTAGATACCTTTTAAGGTATGACTTCAGAATTTATAGAATATGTGTGTTTTTCTGTGTGTTTGGTAGGAGAGTAAGATGGGTGGCAAAAACTGAGCATCAGTAAAATGGAGTAAGTGGAGTAGATGGAGATAGAAGTGGAAAATTTGGGGAACAGTTTGTAGATCTTTCATAATGTGCTAAGTAATCTGAATTATTATTGACAACATGAAGTTACTAAAGATCTTTGAGCAAGAGAGTGACATGATTGACTGTGTTTAAATGATAATGCAGAAGACAGTTGGTGGGAAGAGAAGCCAAGGGACTTACCAGGAGGCTAGTGTAACAGGCTTGAAAAGAAATAATACATGAGTAATACAGTGTTTATAGAGAGGAAGAGATATAATTTTTAAAATGCAGTAATCAACTATATTTGAAGATTAAGGGATTTGAAAATGACTCCAAGTTTTCTAGCAACAGTAACTCTTTATATGAGTAAACAATTGAGAACTGAAGGAAAAAGAAAACTTGAAGAAAAGACAAAGAAGTCATATTTGTGTATGTTGGCATTAAATTTCATGGTGGATATACTAGTGGAGATATCTGGCCAATAGATAAAACGTAAAAAGATAAATCCATAAATATTTGATACTATTTATATAAATCTTATGGTCACTAGTGTATAGGAGATAATCAAAATTATTGAAGTAGATCTGTGCTCCAGGAGGTTGCGTTCAGAATGAGATAAGAGGTGTACTAAGGACAGAATATGTGATCTAAAGGCCAGGGAAGAGAAGAACAGGCAGATTACGTGGATGAAAAAACAGAGTGGAATCTCAAAGTCTCAGGGAGAAGAAAGCACTAATGGCAAGAAGATGGCTGGTAGTAGACAAATATTATGTTTTATTTTCTCTTCATATTCCATTTTATACATTTAACTAATACCTAGTTGACTTACATTTCATATGGCCAAATTATTGTTGTTTTCTTCTCCCTCTGGGTACAGTTGCCTTAGTGAGAATATAAAAATTATCTTATTTGATTTAACATTTTAAAAATAAGAATCTTTTGATATTATATGTTTATCTTCCTTTTTCTTTTTAAGTCTGAGTCTCATAAATAAGGCCGATAGCACTTTAACTGACTTAGGAATGATCTAATTTGTTGAGAATAAAATTCCATTTTTTATACATTTTTGAGTGTACCAAATGAAATAATTCAATGAATAGATTATCCTCAAATTTTATTTTAAAGTTAAGAACTGACCAAGATGGCCTTAGCAGTTCTCTCTCTTGACCAAACTTTAGACAGGCTTTTTAGTGCCCCTCAGGACCTGGGAGCCATCCCTTTGAAATGTGATCAAGGAAGATAGTGCCCTATCACCCAGTCTCTGTGAGAGGGTAGTAGCCAAACTTTGTGGGCACTTTGCTCCAAGTTGTAAAACTACCTTCCATCAAGAAGATTGAGAAAGTTAGCTTTTTCTTTGGTTAAGGCCAGTTAGCAAACACAGATGATCTACAATCCCCCTACCTTCAACCCAGCTCTTAAAAACTCTCTAGCTCTGTTTCAATAGAGGAGTTGAGCTCAGACTGAGTTCTGGCTTCTGTCCCCTATTGAAACAGACTTGAATAAATTCTTCCTCCTCTGTTTAACCTTGTCTGGTGCAATGTTTGCTTTGACAATACTTAATATATAAAATCTCCAACAGTGAATAGTCCAATACATGGCATTACAGTTTCAATGGATTTTTCTTTACACTTCCTCTTTCTCAGTGCTGAAGTGTGTGTTTTGAAGAACCAAGTTAGAATTATGTCCTTGGCATTTCCAGTATGTGAAAAAAAAAAATCAGGGTTTTAAGTACTGCTAGTTGTTCTTCAGCTCTTGTACAAATGCGTGTTATATGCACACTATCTGTTTGATCTGCTCTTCCATTGGCAAGGTGAAAATTAAACAAAAATTTCAGTAATTTCTTGTCTATTATTCATTAAAAGCATTCACTGATGATATCAGTGAAGTGTACTGAAGCACAATGAAATACACTCCCCACAGTTTTAATTTGAACACAATATAAATCAAACAAAATAAAGTTGTAGTTGAGGAAGATTTTAGTATGAGCTCCAGATAATTTCTGTCATTTCAGTGAGCTAGCTTGATTTAGAAAGGCAAATTTAATATCACATGTTAAAATCCATGAATCTACAAATTTGCTTTCAAACATTTAAAGGAGAAAAATTTCCCCAAACCTGGAGGGTATACATATAGTTATATGTAGTATAACAAGAGACTTGTTTTTAGAGTGTTGAGAACAATAATGCTGAAAACTAGCAAGAGTCCAGAAGTTTAGCATTTGTGTGAAATTGTTACTAGTTTTCTCTGATGATCTCTTACATTCAGTATCATTCCCCAAACTGCATTTACTAAATTATGACCACTATTTGAGGAAAAATTAGCAGGGCCACACAATCATTGGGCTATAAGCATTCTTGTTATGTGATTTAATAAAACACTTTATTTATAGAAATGGCTGTTAGGGCTAAGCCATCTCAGATAGATAAATGCTTATGACATGTCTGAATGTCTTCAAAAAATGGTCCTAAATAAGATGCATATTAAGATGAAGACAAAGTTTTACTATCTTTCAAATCAAAACATTCCAAATACTTATAACTCAAGTGTGGCAAAGGTCCTTCCACAGTCTCTGGTTTCACCCCAAGTACACTTTGAAGTCAAGGTCAGAACATTTAACCATCCCCCAATAGACTGAACCCACAATTTATTGATAGCATTTTCATTATGTGGTTAGATGTATTAGCTTCCTGTTCAACATCAACCCCTGTCTGCTTTCTAAGCTTAAGAGAAAAACAGTTTTGATGGGAGGCACAATCACGTAACCTCTTGGCACTCTACACTACATATTTAGGTTGCTTCCTTTAAGCACCTCAGACTGTCTGTGAGCCTTTACCTGTCCTGGGGAGCACGTTAGGTTCCACAATGCAGAGAAATTCTTCCCATATTTAGTTCTCAATCAGTGGTGAATACATTCCCCAGTTTCCTTGTCATCTTTAGAATGACCTTGATATGTGTTCTACACTGTCTTGGCAGGATTGAGCTTTAGTAGCCCACAGTGATAACGTGCTTGATAACTCCCCTTCTCTGATTTCTTTCTCTTGTCTCACCTCCTTGGTCCCCTACCAATGTTTACAGCAATCAGCTCAGAAATATACTACCTACACTCAGATCCCTTTCTGAGGATCGCTTGCTGGTTTGCCCAGCCTCCTTTCTATCTAGAAATGGCCAGAAGGTTCTAATCTCAGCCAATGAGGCCTGAGGGGGGAAATAAATAGCCTGATCATTAACAAGGGAGGAAAGCAGTGAGAAAGGGTGTGTTCTCCTAAAAAAGGGGAGATGCAGGGGGCATCTCCACTTACTCCCCTCCCTTCTCCACCTCTATCAAGCACTTCTTGCTTTACATGTAGCTATGCTTAAAGCTGCAGCCATCATCTTATAATCAAACATGAGGATAATATGAAACATACTTAGAATGGTGAAGGGGACAGAGGGAATAATCTGGGATTTTGAGTAGCTGACTAAAGTCAGTTGAACTTTTTGTTTGGTGAGAAAAAATACATATACCATACTTATTTAAGATCAAATATATTGATTATTTAGGAACTGTATGTACTAAGACATACATATTTTTATAGAAATTTTTATAGCAAAAGGGCGAAGGCTCATATTATACAATATGCAGAAAAACATCATAGAAATCTTCATTGCATCATTTTTTAGTCTCTAATATTATTCTCCTTAGTTGTTTCACAACCTTCTCTTCCTTCACATAATATTTTTAAATATTTTCTATTACTGTGAGGATTTCAGTTTCTACACTAGGCTTGCATACTTGACACAAAAACAAAAAACAGGTAATTAGCCCTAACCAAATCTTTTATTTTTTAAGTGTACCCCAAATGGGGCCTCTTGTTTCATTTTCCATGTAAGCACACAGTCCTAGAAAAATAAAAGGTTTACGTAGCTTAATTCAGAAGTTCAAACCAAAAAAAAAAAAAAAAATAGGCAAATTGTTTTTCCAGCTTAAAAATTAAAAGTCTCACCTTAACACATTTAGTAATTCACATATATAAAGAAAGCAACAAAAAAAGATTACTGTACCTGAAAGTATGGGGGAAAATTGAATAAGTAATAGAAAAAAAATTGGTCATAGACTATCTAGCAATATCAGAGATAGAAGAGTCTGGATGTGAGCAACACAGAAAGCCAATCCAAATAATCACATGTGTAAATGCATTGTGTGCATTATTTACTTTGATCTTCATTGCAATACTGTGTACAAGGTACAATTAATATATCTATTTAATACATGAAGCAAAGGCAAAGAAAAGTCAGGGAAAAAGAAAAAAACTCTCTCCAGATTCTTGCAAGTACCTAGTTTCCAATTTGAACCAGTACTGTCTGGTTCCAGAGCTAGTAATCTTGACCACCATGTGAGTCTGCCTCTTGTCTACCTGATACTCCCTTTCACTAAAAACGGAGATCTCTATTGAGAGAATGAGATAGTTCATGGCCTTCCCTAGGACTTAAGTATCTCCTCAAAGTCATCCAATTACCTTTGAATTAATCAAAACTCAACTAATTACATTCTAAATATTTAATTTCCCAGGTATTTTGTCAAAGGGAAGAGGGCTTGCCATAAAAAGCAAAATCTTATATCCTCCAGTATAAAGTAAGTAAGCATGTGGCGTTCGTTCAGCTTATTGATCTCCAATAGAATAATCAACTTCAGGACACTAGAAAAAAACAATTTCTGAATATATAAAGCTAAAGATTGGAAACACTGGAAAATGTTAACCCTAAAGGTCACAAGTAAACTACTAGGTGACATGCTCAGACAACCACCTCTGTCTTGGGCTCTCAATGATGCCATGTGGAAAGATTATTTTGTTTTCAACGAACGGCACTACAAAAAAAAAAAATTACCCATATTTGAGTGAGATGAACATGCACTTTGCAGTCTGCAGAATCCAGCTCTACAACCCCACTACTCACCTGGGTAATGACAATTAACTTGAGATTAAAGTTCACATCTGTAAAATAATATCTAAATATTTAAAAATAGTATTTAAACACGTGTGATTTTGAGGATTCAAAACAATGCGTGTTGTCTCTTTTAGAAATATATGGTGCTGAACCAAAGAGTCAATTCTCAGTCTTCAGTTTACCAACATTATCATAGCTAATCACTCTACTCTGGATTCACTTTTTTATTTGGCTTACAGGATGCTACATTAAAAATAAAATCTAACTGGTGGCTACACTACTTTAGTGGCTCCTCGTTTCTGGCCTATCCCTTAGCCTTGATATTTCCCAGGTTTAAGTTCCTGGTCCTCTTCTAAATTTGCATTCACTCCCTTGGTGATCTTATTCAGTCTCTTGACATTAAATACTATTTATATATTGATGACTCGTAGATTCGAATCTACATCACAGACAACTTTCACAAACTACTGTATACCTAGCTACCTACTGTTAAGTTCAATGTTTATTAGAAATCCAAAACTGACATATTCAACATGTAATATGTGATCTGCCCCCCAAATTGTGATCCATCTGCCTACAGCCTTTTCCATATAAATTGATAGAAATTTTGTCCTTCCCGTCACTCAGACCTCAACCCCTCTAATTTTCTCACACCACATATCCAATCTTTCAAGAAATTCTGTAGCCCTAGAATCTGACCACAGCTGCAATCACCCTGGTCCTACTAAACATGCACTTAAATAGCACTCTGATTTAGTCTCTTAATAGGTCTCATTGTTTTCACCGTTGCCCGCCCCAGGGTGTTTTCTGCAAGAAAGGGTGTTATCGCTAGCAATCGATTGTGTTACCATCTGCTTAAAACCCTGCAATAACACCCAGTTTCCCTCAGAGTCAAAGAAAAGACCTCACAATGGCTACAAGACCTCACATCATGTGGCTCCCTCACATTTTTGATGTATTCTTCTACTTCCCCCATTTTTCATTCCATTTCAGCTGCACTGGCCTTCTCGCTCTTCCTTTAACCTGAGATGCATATTCCTGCCATAGGGCCTTTTCATAAGCCATTTTTTCTGCCTGAGATTCTCTTCCTCAAGATAAGTTCATGACTAATTCCAGTACCTTCAAATTTTTTGCTTAAATGTTATTTTTCATTGATTCCTACCATCACCACCTATTTAAAATTACAATCTGCCTTACTCATTTCTACTCACTCTTATCTTTAATTTTTTTTCAATTACAATCACCTTTTAATGGATTATATAATTTACTTTTTTTGTATTACATCACATGTTTATTAACTAATGGTTGCACAGTAATTGAACCCAGGCAGGCAAGGATCTATTAGGTTCATGGATACAATACAAACGTCTAGAACGATGCCTGACATGTAGTAGATATTCAATAGATTACTCTGTTTGGCCATGAGCAGTAGTTATTATTATCACCTAGCCAATCCACAGTGTATCATCAATTATTGGATATTGCCCAAAGGCCAGCATATTCCTATTCATCATATTTAATTCAATAGGTAGTGAAATTTCACACAATCCTTGAATAAAATGTAGCATAACATTTTAATACTATATCAAACAGAAACTCAGAAGTGTTACTGGAAAAGGAACCTTAGGACTAGATATTGGTGAATAATGAAGTTACAGGTATTCATGAGTAGGAGAGAAAAATTAATGATAGTGGAGGCTGTGGTGAGGCAACCAGATCCTCTCTTTGGACCCGGGCATTTATTCTCCTGGCTGCAACAAATGTTGGCCACTGATAACTCACAGCTGTGTTCTCCAGGCCTTTGCCCTCAGCTGGAGAACAATATTCTGCTCAAGGGGATGCCGTCTTCCTAGGGCAGCTGAAATCCATTGACTGGTCAATGCAAGGTATAAAAACCCAGCCCCCTTCTTTGGTTTGGAATTGTTGTTGAGAGACATCTTAGCTCCGGAGAGCACAGACAAAAATGGGATTTTGTATTGCATTACCTCCTGCACAGCCAAAAATGAAGACCATATCACTGGAGGTAAGTAGAATCCTGATGCCTGGCATGCTGTCTCAGTGAAATTTTAAAATTTTCACTAGTGTTAAACTGGGGTGGAATAATGTTGAAAGGGAGTGCACTGGTGGTTGTATTATCTCAGGCATCCTGAAAGCCCAAACAAAGTAGTATTATAAGGACCCTGAAATTAGTTTTTGTTGCATACTACTGATGCATTGGGGAAAAAAAAAATGAAGGCTGGATATGTTTAATCATCAATTTAAGTGAAATGTGAAAGCCAGATGACCTCCTAACTAGCATAAAGGTATTTTCATTTTCCAAGGGCAAAAACAACTATGCGTGAGGCTATAATTTAATTATAAAAATAGAGGAGTTACAGAAAAATTCAACTTCTTTACTCTGCAAGTGTGTTTGTCTTAAGATTAAGACCCTATTTGGAAAAGCATGGAACCCTATGAAGGTAACAACTGGATTGATGTTCTTAAAAATCTTGAATTTCCAGATCCCTTAAACACAGTGGGCCTTCAGAAGTGGCCCACTGCTCTCTTAAAAGGCTAAGGTTCCATCCTTATGTGAAGTTGATGCAGACATTCTTTGCATCTGTCCCCACTTCCACCCTGGGTCACCATACCAGTAACCTGGGTCAAGTCACACTGTAACCCAACTGGAGCGGTGCTGCTGAGCCTATAAAGTGACAAAAAAGAATATGCACCCAAAAAAGCTGTAGGGGAGTAGCCAAAAGTTGCTTGTAGGAGTCGGGAGGGTATATATGGATACTGAGGGGGCTGGGTTAAGAAGGGTCGAAGGGAGAGGTTCTGTTTGTTTTAATATATGTTAGCAGTTGTGTTAGGCAGAAAAGCGCCTCCACCCCACCTCAGTAGATGTCTGCTTCCTAATCTCTGGAAGTATCTTGAACCAGCAGGGTGAAAAATATGTATGTGTGTGTGTGTGTGTGTGTGTGTGTATGTGTATATTATGTATATATATATATATATATAATATACATAATATGAATAATATATATCATAGGAAATTATTGCCTTACATGGCAAAGAAGAATTAAAAGTAGACAGTAAAGTTGCTAATAAGCTCACCTTAAACGAGAGAGGGTATTCTGGATTATCCAGGTTGTTCCAATATAATTACAAGGGTTCTTAACATTGGAAGAGGGAAGTAGAAAATGAGAGTCCAAAAAAGAAGATGTGACTATGAAATCAGTCAGGGTGGAGCCAGGTGAGAAGGACTGAACTTGCAATATGCTCATTTCAAAGATGGGAGAAAGAGGCTAGAAACCAAGGAATCTGGGCAGACTCCAGAAGGCGGGAAAGGCAAGAAAATAGGTTTTACTCTAGAGATTCCAGAAGTAACTTAGCTCTGGTGAGACCTTGATTTTTAGCCCAATGAGACCAATTTCAGGCTTCTGCTCTTCATAACTATAAGATAGCGAATTCATACTCTTTAAACCACTTAGGTTTTGGAAATTTGTTATTGCAGCAAAAAAGAATGAATGCAGTGCTCCTTCATGATATAAGATTTAACACCTTGGCAAGGACCCCATGAGATGTTAACATGGTACTAGAGGCATGAATAAAACAATTTATGTTAAATTTATAATTTAACATAAATATTTATGCCTGCATTACTGTTGCTTATGCCTGCATTACTGTTGCTTTCAGCACCTGGAAAAATGAGTGCCTCAGCCTTGAAAGAGGGAAGTGGACAATCACCCCAGTATCTGCTACAGTCTAACCATGACTTTCAGGTAAGCTTATTTCATGTAGCATGTTTGCTCCATCTGGAAACATTTCCAGCAGGATGCTGAGAATGTTAGCTGCTGATGGCACATTGTTAATTTCTGTTCCAGAATTGCCCTTAGTAGAAGAGTGCTGTTTCCCCTAAGTTACCATCTTACTCAGGGGAAGTCCAAAAGCAAGGCTGGTTGATGAGGGGGTGCAGAGATCTAGACTCTTCCCCTCAGCTTGAGACAATTAGGAAGAATCATCCCAGCTCTGGAGCTCCCTGTGGAGATCAGCTGAGATGTCTGAAACTATATCACATTTCAATCTCTCCCTCTGCCTGATACTGTTTCTCTTACTCTTTTCCAGGTTTTATTCTCTAAAGCACTCCCCAATAAACTTTCTGCCTGCAACTCTCCATCTTGGAGTCTGTTTCCCACAGAATTCATCTAAAACAATAACTTTTTAAGGAAAGACATTAACTTTTCTCCCCCTATTGATATAAGCAGTGACTTTTTAAGTGATGGGCTAAGGAAAAATTATGCATTTACTACAGTAGGGCCTCAGATTTCTAGAAGGTCAAAGGTGAAGTTTTCAAGGTATAGAGCTTTTTATAGTGACATACAAAAAGCAGCTTTACTGTGATGGATTGGGGAAAAATTTGTGATCCACCTTTACCATTTGATGTGATCCAGATGTGATGACTTATTCGAGAAATGAAGTAATGTACTCATTTCAAAACATGGCCAGCATGAGTTTGGAGATGGACGGATAGGGATGCAGTCAATTCTGGAAAGGCTGAGAGGGCCTGGGAACCATGCAGAGGAGGCAATCACTTCATTAATTCATTCATATATTGATTCATTCATTAAGCAAGTGTTTGTCAAGAACTTTCTAAATGTTTGCCACTGTGCTAGCATAACTGAGAAGAAAAGATGCCGTCCTTGTCTTCTCAGACAGGGTCCAGACTTGTAAACAGGAAATTTTAATATTAGGTGACAAATGTCATATAGAAATAGAACCTAGGTAAGGATAGAGGTGAAATAATACAGGTGAAACAAATATCCAAGGCAAAGGCCTAAACTTCAGAAAGAGGATAACATGGTATTGCTCAGTGACTTAAAACCACCACTGTAGGATAGAATGAAGAAGGAGAAGATAAGAGAAGGGGTGAGAAGGAGCCAAATTGTGAAATGTCTTATGGGTAGGTCATGTTTAAGAGTTTAGATGTGATCCTGAAGGCTATAGGGAGAATTGGAAGATTTTAAGCAGAGAGTGATATCATCAGATTTGCCTTTCAGAAATATCAGTGTGAAACTCCTACAGAGCACGGCTCAGAGGGCAGAGTCTGTGGCAGTTTCTGTTGCTTTGTAAACTTGATAACATCAAGGCTCTGTAAACGTTGATCTCTCAGTGCCATGTAGAGATTTAAGATACAGTCTGGCTCTGACATCTCTTACTTATAGGATGTAAATAGATAAAAAAAAAAAAAAAAATCAAGAAACTCCAACCAAGAAAACACATAGAACACCATGGAAATTATTAAGGAGGTCACCAAGGTTTATAAATATACCAATGATAGAATTTGTGGCATGATTAAATATGACCTCTCAAATCATGGAACTATACTTTGACTATTTTCAAAAGGCAGTTCTGCTCAGGGTATGGGCTATAAACTAGTGACGAATGAATCTTACCCTCATTTCCATCGGTATGTTCAAATAATTTTGTCCTAAGACTCCAAAGATGAATATACTTGAGTAATATTAACACAACATAGTAAAGGTGTTTTCTAAAAATGTTTTAGAAGATGCCATTTCCCTTAGACATCAGAGGAAAAACCTATATATTTGTCTGGAGTTTCATTTCCATAAGTTTCAGTAAAAATCTTAGAATCTTATATGGTTTCAAGGAAAAAGTGTTATTAACCCTGATGAAGGTACATTTAACCCTAGGCAATAGAAAATCTTAAGTTCTGATACCTGAAATAATCAGAAATGTTGTCTTACCTACAGCTGAATGTTACAGGACTCAGTTCAGACTTATCTTGTTAAGATCAGGTAGTAATAGTCTATTCCAAACATTTAGTTTTTAGATCTCTGATCTCCTTTAGTCTTATCCTGATTGGTTGCTTTAATAAAAAGCCTTTTCAGGATCTATCTGCCCTGATAATGCCAACTGAGCTGGTGAAGACTGGACAAGAGAAAGATATGAGAAAATGTTTGCTATATAAATCTAAAATATAAATCAAATGATGAAGTCTTCCCAAGAAGCACAATCCTACAGAACAGCAGTTGCTATAAAAAATATTATTGAACTAGATATATAAAACTCAGTGAAAACCCTGAAAAAATAAGTTTTCTTGATATGAGTAATACAATGCCTGATTATCTATATATTAATACATATAATAATTTATATAATACATATATATTAGGTACTCATGGAAGATTAAAAATGGAGTGATAAAATAACTAATGCAAAATAATAAAAATCTGTACTAGGAAAATACATTAGGCTGGTCAGATTTTGAGCCATTTAATTTAATGTTGAACAACCACCTAAGTTTTGTTAAATTTCCTATTTTTCAAACAAACTACTAATATAGAGTATAAATTGCCATTACAGCCCATGAGTTTATTATTTCTGATTAAATGTTTACTAAATAATTGAGATTTACTAAAAATTGGAATCTCTTTATAATACCACCCTGGTACAACATTGGTTTTATAAAATCATTATTTCCATGTTCCATTAGAGATGCATTTGGATTTTATTACAGGCCTTATTTATTAATTGTATACACCCCTCCTGGGTAATACCACAGTTTGGGCTGCTTCTGTTATCTTTGACATTCATTCTGTATGTCATGTATCTTAAATCTGTACCTTTGACCTAATTTATTATCACATACTTTAGACTTGCCCATTCAACTGCTCCCCAGATATTTGCATTCTAATATTGCTTGGACATCTCAAAATGAATATTCAAAACTTAAATAATAATTTCCCCTAAATCTACATCTACTTCTGTATCATTCTTTTACTCAGGGAAGCATATCCCCTGAAATATCTGATAATAAAAGGAATATTTTGACAAAGAAATATCTATACTTTTTATTACCAAGTAATGCGTGTAACAAATATTATCTGACTTCATCCCATCCTTAAAACCACACCTGAATTTTTAGACTTTCATATTTTACTTTCTATATTGTGAGAATTTTACTAGAATGTTTTACTACATATTATTTTAAAGGTCTGTTGGAAAAATTTACCATGTTATAACAGTAATGTCTGTATGCGTAGGACTGATATCATTAACATTGCTGTTCATTAATGCAACTCATTATTTCCTGGGAAGTCTGAGATGGAGATGAAATAATCACATGGGGACTAAAATATGGTCCCCTATATCTCTCCCTTCCCCTGGTTTAAGACATAGGTGAAGTGTCAGAGAATGAGCAGGTATTGAACAGGCTTATTGGCCTCTTCTGAAAGGAGGAAGGTTGGTAAACAGAGCAAAGCTAGCAAAATCAGCCTCAGTATAATAATTACCATTTACTTCAAGTGTGCTATGTGCCAAGCGCTGATCTAAGGCCTTTACATATACTTAACACTCAAACAGCTAAAGTGGTAGTTAAACTGATTATCCTCATTCTATAGATATGAAAAAGGAAACATATATGGGAGAGAAAAACTTACCAGAGATAAAAAATGAAGTAGGTAGAGGAACCATGCTTGGAGCTTTGTTTAGCTATAGGACCAAGACTTAACTAAAATTTTTCCTACCCATAGTACGCTCTCTAATCTTTCTCTTACAACACTGTTAATCACACCTCAGCTTTCCACCTTAGAAACAAGGCTTAGCTTTGAGAAAGAGAGGGATATAAATAGAGAACAAACATTTCATCTCAAGATGGAAAGGGGATATATGATTTTGGTTACTTCGCAATTTTTAAAGAGTTGATCATTAAAGAATTATTTTAAGCTCACACCAGAATGCCTGATGCTTCTACAGCATGAATGTTGGTCTTGTCTTCTGCTTTCCTCTCTCTTAACCACCAAGTATTTTTTTATTGTACCTCCAGGATTGTTCTAAAATCCATCCTGTTATCTCCATCCTGACAAATTCTCCCCCTTCTGCATGTGACATTTCTTCCTAACTGGTTTAGTATCATCATGTTTAGCGCTTTCTAAATTATTCTCTAAATTTCAATAAGTGTATACTTTTCAAAATGCAAATCTGATCACATTAATTCCCCCCCCCCCAAAAAAACTGAATACTTCTCATTTCTAAGTGGATAGCATATTTTTGTATAATCTAGTCTCTTAGCCCTCCAGCTTCCTACTTTCCAGGTCACACATCATAATCCAACTATATCTTACATCCTAAGCCTTTCAACGCACCTCGTGCTCTCCTGCCTATGGGCTTTTGATTATTCATGTTAAAATAATTTTAGATTTACAGAATAGTTGCAACAATAGTCCAGCATTCCTTAGTATTGTTCACTCAGCTTCCCCTAATACTAACAACTTGCACATTCATTAAAACTATGAAATTAACATTAGCACAGTACTGTTAAGGAAACTGCAGTCTTTTTGCTGTTTTCACCAGTTTTTACACTGTACTTTTTCTAATCCAATACCTGATGCAGGTTTTCATGTTGCATTTAGTTGTTGTGTTTCCTTAGTCTTCTTCTATCTGTGACAGTTCCTTAGTCTTTTAATATCTTTCAACATACTAATGCTTTTAAGAGTACTGGTCAATCATTTTGTGGAATGTACTTTCAATTTGAATATCTCTGGTGTGTCCTTATGGTAAGGTTAAGGTTATATAGTTTAGGATTTTTTTTGCAAAAATACCACAGAAGTGGTGTGGCTTTCTCAGTGTATCACGTGAGGGAGTACATGATGTGATATGTCTTGTTACTGGTGCTATTAGTCTTGACCACTTGGTTAAGGATTTGTCCATGGTAAAGTTACTATTTTTGATTTGTAACTGATAAATGTCTTGAAAGATGTGTTGAAACTATGCAAATATGCTGTTGCTCCTCAAACTTTTGCTGCTAATTTTGGCATCCATTTGGTAGAACTTGCCTGAAGAAAAAATATTGTGTTGTTCTGATGGTGATTTTCTGTCTTCCTCAATCCTACATAAATTTTTTTTTAGTGAGGAGGTTCTGTCTCTCTTCTTCCATTTATTCATTCATTCATTCATTTATATCACTGTGAATTCATGGGTGTTTATTTTATTCTGGGGGTTATACTCAGTACTGTTTTTTATGTTACTCAAATTGTTGAACAATTATTGAGCTTTAGCCGTTAGGAATTCTTGCAGATTGGCTTCTGTGCATTTTCCACATCCTCATCACATTTTGAACTAACCCTTTCTTTTCTAACATTCATAGAATGATATAGATTCATCTAGTATTTTCTCTGCCCTACAATCAACCACTTTTCCGAGTTGGCCTTGTTTAGTTCTTTAAGAATGGCACTTAGAAACCAAGATCTAGGTGCTAGGGATGCTCAATTTTACAGTGATAGTATTGTTTCTAGTTCCTCTGATTAGACAGAGATAAGAAATGCATATGTTGAAACCTACTACACACATGAAATAATTCCAGAATTGCTAACCCATACTTTGTGAGCAAAAAAGAACTAGACCACAACTAGTTACTAACTAGAGCACAACGTTTGTGAAGTTCTTTTTGTCATTAATCTTAGAGTATCAGGTCAAATTACTGTTTTCCAAAGATAGTCTAGTTATTTTCTTCCCTACTTGTTTTGTTCTTATTCAGATAATAGGTTCGTCTGTTTAATTGATATCTCCACATCTTGTTTTTGTTTTTATTTACATACAGTAAAACATACTCTTTGTGGTACATAGTTCTGTGCATTTTGACAAATGCTTTGAGTTGTATATCTACAACACAACTGTGAACGAGAATAATTTCATCACTCCCAAAATTGTCCTGAATTGCCCCTGTTTAGTTAATTTATTCCCCATCCTCAAAGCTAGAAAGCACTAGTCTATTTTCAATCCTACACTTTTGTCCTTCCCAGAATATCATATACATGGAATCATACAACATATGACTCTTTGGGTCTGGCCAAAGCTTTCAAATGCATTTAAGGTTCATTCATATCACTCCATGAAAAAATAGTGTGTTCTATATTATCACTGTGTAGTATTCATTTGTTGGCTGTACAACAGTTTATCCATTCATCTGTTGAATGACATCTGAGTTGTTTCCAGTTTTGGTGATTATGAATAAAGCTGTTATAAATATTCATGTACAGATTTTTATGTGAACATAAGTTTTCATTTCTTTTGAATAAATAGCTAGGAGTGGGACTGTGTGGCAATATAGTAAGTGTCTATTTAACTTTATGAGAAATTGCCAACCTGTTGTCTATAGTGGCTGGACATTTAGCATTTTCACCAGCACTGTATGAGAGTTCCTGTTACTCCACATCCTTGCCATACCTTTGTAGTGCTAATATATGTTTATGTTAACTACTGATTATGTGAATAGTCATATATCAATGTGGCTTTGATTTGCATTATGTAGTGACTAATGCTGTTGAGCATCTTTTCCTATGCTTATTTACCATCCATATATCTTCTTTGGTGAAGTATCTATTTAGATCTTTTGCCTATTTTTTCAATTGGTTTTAGTGCTTGTTGTCATTGTTAAGTTTTCAGCATTCTTTATATATTCTAGAGACAGGCACTTTTGTCAAAAATGTGACTTGCAAATGTTTCTTCCAAGTCTTTGACTTGTCTTTTCATTACCTTGTCTTTTTTAAAGCTAGATATTTTAATTTTAATAAAATTCAGTTTTTATTTTTTTAAACTTATTTATTTATTTATTTTTGGCTGTGTTGGGTCTTTGTTTCTGCGCGAGGGCTTTCTCTAGTTGTGGCGAGCAGGGGCCACTCTTCATCGCGGTGCGCGGGCCTCTCACCATCGCAGCCTCTCCTGTTGCGGAGCACAGGCTCCAGACGCGCAGGCTCAGTAATTGTGGCTCACGGGCCTAGTTGCTCCGCGGCATGTGGGATCTTCCCAGACCAGGGCTCGAACCCGTGTCCCCTGCATTAGCAGGCAGACTCTCAACCACTGCGCCACCAGGGAAGCCCCAGTTTTTATTTTTATTGCATGGATTGTGTTTTGATATATGTATGTTAAGGAAGAAAAAATTATTTGCCTAAGTGATTATCACAAATATATTTTCCTGTTTTCTTCTAGACTATTTACAATTTTATATCTTATATTTAAGTCTGTTTTATTTTGAGCTAATTTTTGGTACAAGATGTGAGATACAAGTTAAGGATTATTATTTTTTGCATATTTATAAATGTTCCAGTACCACTGGTTAAAAATGTATAAATGTTCTATTGTCACTTGGTGAAAAGACTACTCTTTTGCAATGAGCTGCCTTTGCATTCTTGTCAAAAATAAGTAGACAGCATTTGTGTGGGTCTATTACTTGATTTTCTATTCTGTTCTCTCTTTTCCATATGTTTATCCACTTGACTTGATTAATGCAGAATTATAGTAAGTCTTGGAATCTTAGTATGAGTCCTTAAACTTTTCTTTCAAATTGTTTTGGCTCTTCTAGTCCCTTTGCCTTTATGTGAAAATTCTTCACGAGCTTGTCAATATCTACAAATAGAATGCTGGAAACTTGATTGGGATTCTGTTGAATCTACAGATCAGTTTGGGTAAAACTGCCATTTTAAACTATTTAGTCTTCTGAGTCACAGACATAGCATATCTCTACATCTACTTAGGTCTCTGATTTCTTTCATCAGTGTTTTGTATTTTGCATCATACAGATCCTGAACCTTCTTTGTTAGATTTGTACCTAAATACTTAATTTTGTGATGCTACTGTAAATGATGCTTTAAAAAACTTTTCCAATTGTTAGTTAAGAGATACAATTGATTTCTTTTTTTTTTTTCTATGTTGATCTTATATCCCAAGACCCTTCTAAACTTACTTATTAATTCTAGGAGTTTTTGTGTAGGTCCTTCGAGATTTTCTACATAGGCAATTCTGTCTGTGAATAGATGCAGTTTTATTTCTTCCCTTCCAATCTAAATACCTTTCTTTTTTTCTTCTTGCCTTATTACACTAAAATTACTAGTACAATGTTTAATAGGACTTGTAAGAACAGACTTGTTCCCAATTAAGGGGAAAACTTTCACCATTGAATATTAAATATCTCATAACTTGGAGATTTTTATAGATGTCTTTTATCAGGTTAAGAAAACAAATTATCCCTAGTTTGCTAAAACTTTGCTAATGGACATTGAATTTTAAGTGCTTTTTCTTTATCTATTGAGGTGATCATATGATTTTTTTTAAAAATTCCATTTATATGATGAAATAACAGAGTGGAAAAGGGGTGTTCTCTGACGTTCTGATTAAGCTTCAGCCTTAGGTAGACACAATGTTGCTGAGTATGGAGCATGTGACCTTCTCATTGTTCTTGACTCCCACTCAGCTTTTAGTTCTGGCTTCAGCATGTACTCCTGTCCCTCTTCTGACAGTAGAGGAGTTGTTTGTTTTTTTGCTTGTTCATTTCCACTAGCTATGTTGGATTTTCACCAGTGCCCAAGGATGTCTATTTCTGACCCCTTCCAACCAGAGAATAATGCATTTTTCCATAGAGGAGATAAAGAAGATCCAGGCAGATTTTTTATGTTCTCACACAGCAACTGCTCTTCCCTTTCACCTAGGTGCACACTAATTCAGAAACTTTCTTAGTATTCTCAAATTTTGGGGGGTTGATGGAGGGAAAATATCTATAGAAATGTGCCAGTCCCCTTATATCTGTGGCCTCCAGCAGCTCCACACTGTCTCCCCACACTTATCTTTTGCCAATTTGTTCACTGTTCTCATTGAATTATTCTAATAGTCTCCACCTGCATCTGCTCTAGATAAGCAAGTGCTTGAGTCCTGTCTCTCCCTGCAGGTGTCGTTCCTTAGATTTTATGCTAGATGATTACCTTGTAACCTCAGATCCCTGGTGGATACAAGAAATGTGATGGATTTTCATTTTGTCCAAATTTTTGTTGTAAGAGTATATGTGATGCTTTTTCTAGCTCTCTATATTAACGAGTGAAATCTGGAAGTCCTACCCTCTTTTGAAAACCTTTTCCCTCCTGTGGAACATTTTCATGTCTTCCACCTTATACCCTTCCATCAATCTCTTCAGAGACTTGCCAAATTATACACTCTCTCTTACCCTTGTGATTAAGTGTTCTTTCGATAACTTCCTCCAAAAAGCCATCTCTCATTTCAAAAAGTAAAGAGTCCCTCCTATGTGATTCCTCATGTACTTCTCTATTATTACACTTATTTAATTCCTTGTAATTTCATATTCACTAGTCCACATATTTATTCATTTAAGATTCCTGAAGGCAGGAGCCTGTTGCATTGCCAGTGCCTGTAAAGCTTGGTAGGCATCTGATGATCATTTCTATATGGAAGGCTTTCTATTATGGATACCAGAAACAGTGTAGACAAGAAGTATGGTATTATATAAAAGTCCTCAACATAAACCTAGAATCCAAAATATCACAAATGTTAAATATGTCTTTTAACTGTGCAAGAGATCCATGCTCCAAGAAAATGGAAAAACTCTTGGATATTAGACAATAGAATATAAAATCAAAGGAGGCAGGAATATATCCTTTTATTAATACCCTTCTCCCAGGAGCACTTACTGTAGAGTAAATTGAAAATTTTTAGAGGCAGAAAACAGAGGGGGAAAAAAGTGAAGAATAATCCAGATATCTACTCTTGTTTCGGGAAAGCAATTAACACTATTAGGAAATTTAAAAATTTTTAATTATCATCAATATCCATAGGGAGCCCTTTGCTAAGTCCTAATGTAAATCATAAATAAACTTTATATTTTCTGTGTTCCCTGGCTTTTTCAAAATATTATACAATTTTAAAGTAACAGAAAATATGTTTAGGGAAAATATAGATGAACTTCACAGAGAAAAGGCAGAGCAGATCCTCATCTGTAGGTAATAATGGTAGGGACAGTGAATAATCCCAGGGCTAACAACCAGGAAACAGCTTACCTGACCCAAGATACACAGACAATAGGCAGCTTCCCAACATGCTAAAGTATATTTCCTTAGGGAATAAATTTAATTACTGTACTAGTAAAATCAATGGATATTCAAGTTATTTCCCCAAAGAATTCAACATTCATTCAACATTTACACAAGAAGAACTGAGAAATCCTTCACTGCCTTATGCTCTGAGCCATAGTTAATTGCAGTTTAAACTTTTTAATTTTTTAATATATATTATTAATTATAATCATGAAAATAGACCTAAACATTTTAACATAACAATGCTAGACTCATAAAGCTGCAGCCTCTTTCCAGCCTTTAAGTGGTGCTAAATTCTCATTTGGCTAGAGCGGAATTTCATTAAATCTACAAATATCCCATAAATGCAAAACTTAAACTTAACCTTGTCCTCTTTTTGCAGTATATCACATTCTAAAGAAATTATCAACAGGATTGCTACCCTGTAAAATGGTGGGGGGGGAAGAGAGAAAAGATTAGTAGTTTACATCTAAGAACTTGGCAGTTTCCAGTAACATCCAAATGTCTAAAATTATTTTCACAGTATACACTTACAATCTTTGGTTATCTGGCAAACTGAAACTAGATTTTTAGAATCAAAGTTATCCAAGAGTAAAAACCTTTTAACACTGGGCAATAGCTCTTAAGTGTATTTGTAAACATAAACAGCTTGAATAACTGTTAGCACTCATCCCTCTCTCTCTCTCTGTACATTCTTTCTCCTTGCATCTATATACACAGCTGCAAGTGTGAGGTAGTGCATTGTAGTGGTTCAGAGCAAGGGCTTTGGAGTCAGACCACCTGTGATTAGAGACCCTTTTGTACTTCTCAATAGGTGCATGGCTTTGAATAGCTTCCAACACCTCATGAAGACTCAGTTTGTTCATTCATACATGAGAGGGTAATACTGGCATGTACTGTGAAGGGTTCTCAAAATTAAATGAGATAATTTCTGTAAAGCAATAGCCATGGTGGCTGATACATAATGAATATGCAATAAATGTTAGCTGCAACAATAGTGATCAATGTATCATTGAGAGTCAGAATTGCATTATTTGGAACATCTCAGTAAATGGTAAACAAGTCATCCTTTTCTTCCTATAAGAGAAGACTTATGTTTCTACCAATTATATTAGGATGTAAAGATGTTCCTTCTTTCGTGATGAGCTCACTGTCACTAGAAAATCCAAATAGAGCTTCTTTTTAGTGTTTATTATTTTTGTTTCTCACTCCAAAATGCCCCATGCTTATGAGTAACCATAGAGCAGGATCAATGGCCCCTGGTGTCCGGTGGTAACTCATAGAGAAAAACTTTCTGTTACTTAATTCTTGGTCTTATCAGTGGACACTTGATTTATGAAGGAAGAGCAAAAATTTTGGAACATGACAGATCTTTATTTGTACTCTGGATCTGTCACTTATTACTTGTTTAAAGCTGAAAAAAAACAATCATTCTCTGCCTGTTTTTCCTTTTGTAAAGGTAGGTTAATAACATCTAACTCACAGAGTTATTATAAGAATAATTGATTAATAAGAACTAGGCCTGGTTCATAATCAGACCTTAATAAATGGCACCTATTATCATTTTCATTTAGTGCAGGTCACTCTGCTTTACTAAGAAATAAACAAACACAGAAAAAGTAGCAAAGATTAATTTTACTATCTTGTTTATAATGCAAATTACTGTCCTTATTAAAAAAAGAAGCATTAGAATA
Source organism: Balaenoptera acutorostrata (assembly GCF_949987535.1). Classification (NCBI taxonomy): domain Eukaryota; kingdom Metazoa; phylum Chordata; class Mammalia; order Artiodactyla; family Balaenopteridae; genus Balaenoptera; species Balaenoptera acutorostrata. The sequence goes on from NC_080067.1 coordinate 112,467,550, forward strand.
TCCTTTAAAATATAATTACACAGGTTAAGTAATTTTTGAAGTGGTTTATTAAGGGAGAAATAAAAATAAGTAGACTGTCTTCAGTTATAACTGTTGAAGATGCTTCTGTTCAGTTGTTTTTAAGAACCACAATTCCAAGCCTAAATCTTCTAATTGACAGAGTAAAAGGTCAATTAAAAATGTTTTCTTAAATTATAAAACACTTCAGGCATACAAATAGATAATAAAATTCATGCCTCTATACCAGCAGCCCAGCTTAGAAAATAAAGTCTTACATATACAACTGAGGGCTCAGGATGCTTCTCGCAGGTGCCACTGTCTTCTTTTTCTCCTACCACTAATACATGCCCTTAAAATCACTACCATTCTGAATTTGATAAATCATTCCTAGAGTTTAACCCCAAACTATAGGGACTTTAATGACTCATAATAAATGCTCACTATTATTTCTGCAATTAAGTTTTAGAACAAAGATAAAATAATTATAAACTTAAGGGAATTTTCTGCATGCTTTCTGTGTTTTTAATTTCTCAATTTAAAGTAAATAATAGCATAAATTCCTACCATTGCTAAAAGTACATTTGTACCAGAAGCCATCAAGTTTACCTCTGAATCATTAAGATAAATTAATAGACCTACCCTTTTACTTAAAATAAATGGGAATAACATGATAAGAATCTATTCAAATAAAATGAAACATTATATGCAAGTTACCATGCTAAGAATACAGACATAAATAAGATTTGATCCTTGTGTTATGTTTTGGGATAGATTGCAAAATAACTGTTCCTCTCCTTTCCTTTTGTTAAATATCTTACATAAGGTCTTGGTTTGTATTCGTCTATAGCTGTTTTAAATGTTTGCCACTCTGAGCAAATTAGTAGTGACCTTGCATAGATCTATACTGACTCGAGAGTAACGTCTTTTCTAACCTTCAAAGAATATTCTCAGGGTGTTTAAAAAGCATATTAAAAATCTTTTTTGAGTGGAAAGGCTTTTAAATATCCTCTACTGAATATAGTGTTAAAATGGACTTTCTTAAAAAAATTTTTTTTTTCTATTTAGAAAACAGAATTCTCTGCCACAGTCAAACAGGCAAAATTAATATAGTTAAGCTTCTATAGTGTTTGTTTTAATGCTTTGGTCTCCTTCATATGGTGTCATGTTAAGATAATGCAGGTAAAAAGGAAAATGGTGAAACATATACACAGAATGCAGTTGGTCCTCTCTGAGTGGCCAGAAACCTCTGTAACCAACTCCATGACAATTGAGAAAGAACACGAACATTTCTAAGACAAAACTGAGCAATGCAGTTTAGAAATTCCTCATGGATCCAAACAGACTATTTCCATTTTATTTCTGTACAGACACATATACACACACACACACACAGAGTTAAAGAAAACAATGTCAAGGAAACCAGTATTGGAGAAGTCTACATTTCAGTGCCAAAAGAGCCTTTTTTAATTTCTTAACTTATAACATACTTTTCTATGGGTACTAGTACAATACTGTATCCCCTCTTCCTCATTCCATCTTGCTACTGATCCAAGCACAAACACAAGTCTAAGATTCATATATACTAAATAATCATCCTAGAATCAGATTTTACACCAGTGTTCCCTGACAGATACGGTCCACTTTACATGTGACACCCCAAGTGCTTGAGATAAGAAGCAGAATCAATTCTAGACTTATTCTATTTTACTAATTTACAAACATATTTGATTAATGACTTTTAATAAGAGGTAAAGGTACTTATCATAATCACATGGGGAAGTTCTTTCTTTCTTCAATATCCCAATTCTGAGAATATACACTAGAGATTCTGGCTTAATGTTGAGAATAGGGCATGAATATACATATTCTGGTAAAGAACTACGTCCAGGTATAACTGATACTTATTTGGAACGTCTTCCAGGATCCTGATTAACTACTTAACAATCCATCCCCTGACTTCAGTTATAACCCAAAGTCCTCAAATACTGTTGACCCTGACCCTATGGCCAAGAGTTACTGGACTGGACCCAAGAGGCTCAGTCAGAGTTTTCTCCTCAGGGAATTGTTTGGGGATCATAGAAAGGAAGGTAAATCAAGCATTCGAAATGGCGTAGTGGCTTTTATGTGCTCCCTATATGGACTAGACAAGCACAGAAAGCCAGTGTGTAGATACAGAGTGAAACGAGCACATGGGGGAACTAAAGATGAAAGACAACAGCAATTTTCAACTTTCTGGTTTGACTACTGTTCTAAGGTCCAGCTGATTCTCTGTCATTGACTTTGATGACTTGTCTCTGTTTCATTACAATTCCCCTTCATGCCTAAGATATCTTAAGTTGGTTTATTTTATTTCCAAACAAAAGCCCTAATTTAAATATGTAAATTATCCTAACCTTTGGAATAACAGGTATGTAACAAAATAATAACCAACTTATGGTTAAGACTATTCTTTGGTGATAGAAAATTGCCATCCCTCACAGCATCTGATAAGTAACTGCTTGCCTAGTCCTTCTCATTCACATTTGAATTAATAACCTTAAGCTAGTAATCCATTTTGAGACTTAGATGAGCATCACTTTCCTTTATGGAATCGACAATCACAGAATATGCATCAGGTTTTATTCCCTGGCCAATACAGGAATTTCCTTTATGATATTTTGACAGGTGTCCAGCTTCATAATGCTTTTAGCAGTTAGGATCTCTTTAATCTATGAAGCAATCAGTTGTATTATTATTAGAGAGTTGTGATGTTAGAATTTTTTCTCATATTAAAATCTTTCAAAAGTGATTGAAAGTTCAGGGAAAGTTTGCCAATGACTTTTCAAAATGAAAAGTTTATACTATTGATATTATCAAGGTACTGTTTTCAGAAATGCAGACTAAAAATCCCAAGGGTTAGAGAATAATTACTATGAGCCATGTGACACAAATAGTTTGATGGAGGTTGAGATAGAAAACTAAGCTATGAAATGCTATAAATAAAAGGAAAATAAAAACAGTGGGGAGACCATGACATTGAGAACTGTTTCAAGTGTTCTGCTCATTGTCTTGGCCTTGACTTGGCATTAATATTGCATAAGAAATTTAAATTTCTGCATATGAGTTTCTTCATGTTTAAACAAATTTCTGAAAGAAGTCTCTAAGGGCCCCTTCAGACTCTGACATCCTATGGATAAATAAAAGAATGTATCACAAATACCTAATGCAGGCACTATACTAATCAATGAAGCTAGCAGTGCTCAGGGAACAAGGAGTAGAGCTGAACACTTCAGCACAGTACTTCATCAAATGCTGAGTCTTGACCTCTCTGTTCTTACTCTGACCCAGGATGCATGGCTAACAGAGAGTTTCAGCGTGCCATCTGTCACATCGGCATCTGTAGTTTGAGGACTGGATTATAGCCAAAATTCCATCAATTGATGCATCAGTCTTTCCTTTCTTAAAGTCATACAGCTTTAAAAGTGGTGTTTTTGCCTTTATCTACATTTTACTTTTGATAAATCATAACTCAGTGGTTGGCAATGAACTAGAAAAGTAAGTGAATAGTAAATCACTGATACTGACTGTGCCTTTTATCATTCAAGTGAAGATGGCCACTCAGTTGGGTCTGAGAGATTGTGAAGTAGAAAAGGCACATTGAGTGTTTCATTAGCACCACTCCATCCTTCTCTGTGTGATTCCCTTCCTATTCTTCTGTATCCTCTCTGTCCCTTATTCCTGTCTATTGTACTGAGCTCTGAATACCAGAACCCTTCACTGCTCTACTTTTCTTCCATTCTAGCCTACTCTTCTACATTCAAGACCTTTACTCCTTTATTCAAAATATTCCGCACTGCATCTCATCTCCTTTTATCCCTGCTAAGTAACTGGCTAGTTACTAAAATAGCTATATGGGGCTAGACTATTAATGGCTAGGAAAGAATGTAGTGTGCTATCACTTACTTTAAAATTACAAAGTATTTATTCAGTGCCTAACATGTGCCAGTTTTCATGGAGGATTCAGAAACGTATACCTATATTATCCTTGATCTCTTGGAGATCACAGCCTAAAGAGAGAACCTAAGTAAATATCTAAGATAATGTGTGGTGAGTACTATAAGAAATATTAAACAACATACATTAAAAGCATAGAGAAAAAAACTTGACTCAATGTGGAAGTAAGGGATAGGAGGAAATAACTGGGAAGTCTATAAACGAGACTGTTCTACTCTCTCTGAGACAGTAGTAGTCACTCAAAAGGACAAGGTGGGGTGTTCTTCAGGAAGAAGAAAGAATACATGCAAAGTACTGTGGTGAGGAAAATAATGATGGATTACCTAGGCATAGGAATAAAAAGAGAAAAGGCCAGGAGAGAAAATCTTTACAAATGATCTTATACAACATATTAAGGCATTTGGACACTATCATAATATGACTAATGGGAAACCACTAGAATGGTTTACATGTTTGAAAGATCAGTCTGAGGATAGTGCAGATAATGAGTTGGAAGCATGGAGAAGGGAGAAAACTGGAAGCAATAAAATATTTAAAAATCCACTGGAACACTAGCCAGAACTCAACAATTGAAATAGGAAGAGAAAAAGATGAATCCCCCAGATATTTGTTACTACAGGAATTGGCAGGGTGCAATGATCCACTGAATGTTTGTATGGGAGAGAAGAAAGGGCACAGGTGGTTTTGAGAGAGAGGGAAATTGAGGATAGCACCAAAGTATTTGACTTGTAGGCTTGGATATCTGGTGGAAACATGTGGAGATCAGGAAGAGTACAGGTAGACACCATTGGAGGTAATTAGGAAAAAAATACAAAGTATGACATGGGTTTTAATAAACAAAGCTATTTGTAGAGCAATCAGATAGCAATATCTGAAAATACATGTCTGATAATTTAAGAAAATGGGACTGTCCTGGATTTATACAACTGAAATTATTAGCTAAATACATAACAGTGAAATCACTTATGAAGAGTATGTAGCAGGAAGGAGACACTTCTAGGAGGGATATTAATATTTAAAAGGTAAGAACAAAAGGGCAGAGAAGTGAAAAAAAAGTTTTGTAGTAATTGAAGAAAAAGACCAATTCAAGGAAAGGATAAGCAAAAAACTTTAAGCACATGTAGGATGGTGTTTCAAAGGAAAAGGCAAATAGTAAGGAGAACATTGATGGCTTAAATGAAAGGCTGGTTCCAATAAATTTTAGGACCTCAAATGTATCAAGAAACATTTAAATAGAATAATTAAGTTTCTTGCATTGAAAACTGAATAGGTGGTGAGGAAATGGAGATACAATTATAGGCAAGTATTTTGAGGGAAATAGCCATTCATAGTTGTATCTTTAGTCTTAATGTACAGTTTAGTACAAAAAAAGAACTTAAATATTATTCAGTTAATAAAGAAATTTACAAATGTAAACAATTAAGATCATTTGGTAATAATTTGTTACAAAAAAAAAAATCATTTGCCTGCTGTATGGAGGATAGACCATGAGAAGGAAAATGTCCATGAGAGGAGACTAAGTGTATTAATTATCTATTGTTATTTAATAATATTACTACAAACTTAGTAGATTAAAACAATTCATTTCAGTTTATGTAGGTCAAGAGCCAGGGCATAGCGAAGCTGGGTCCTCTGCTTCAGGGTCTCATAAAGCTGTTATCAAGGTTTTACCCTAGGTTGTGGTCTCACCTGAGGCTTGACTGGGAAGGACGTGCTTTCAGGCCCATGTAATTGCCTGCACTTAATTCCTTGTGAGATTTTGGATTGTGGGCCTCAGTTTCTCACTGCCTCTTAGCTGGAGTCTATCTTCAATACCTTTCCATATGGGTTTTCCCAACATGGCTGCTTCCTTCCTCAGAGCCAAAAAAATGGAGAGTTTCCTTGAGAGATGAACGTTACAATCTTATGTATTATAATTATGAAAATGACATCCCATTACCTTTGCACATTCTGTTAGTTGAGAGTAAGTCGGATTTCCTGCCCACACTCAAGAGCAGGATATTAACCAAGGCAGAAACACCAGGAAGGAGGAATCATGACATTACCTTTACAGTCTATCATCCACAACAGTTAAAATAGGGCTTCAATCCAGGTGAAAGAGCTCAGTGGCTTGGATGTGGGTCATAGCTGTGGATTTGGATAAGATACGGTAAAATTTGGAACACAACTAGAAATACGAAGTTAAGGGTAATATTAATAGATTGGACCTAGTGCAAAGTAAGAAAGAAAGAATCAAATATGAGTGCTGAATATTCAGAATGAGCATCCAGGTGAATATTAGTACCATTTACTCTGATAGGTTAGATTGGAGGAAGTATAGGATTTGGCCATATTGTGTTTTTTTTAGATATGGTAAGTTAGAGATTACTATTGTGTCCAAGAAAAGATAGATGCCTATTAGGCAGTCCAGTATGCATCTAGTATACAAAAAGAAAATAGGTGAAGATAGAAATTCAAGTTATCAGAATACATGTAAAGCCTTGTAATTAGAAGAGACTGTGCAGTGACTGAGAGTAAACAGAGAACGGAAGAAAGCCAGTATCTATCTGTGGGAAAGGAAAGAAGAGGCAGCAAAGAAAACTGAATAGTGACCACCAATAAAGTAGGAGAAAAATCAGAGTAGTGAGGTATCCCAAAAGACTAGAAAAGATGGTGTTCCAAGAAGAGTAATCAACTGCATTCAATGTTATTCATTATCTTACTTAACCTTCTAATAAGAATTGACTATAGGGGGAAACGCTCAGCAGCCTCCATCTTGCAAGCTCAGCTTGTTTTCTCCATTTGAGAAAATCTTGGAGCTCGATTGTTTTCAACTCCGTCTCCAAAAGTATCTGGCTGTCCACAACTGTGTGGCTGACAGGGTATTGGCGCTCTGGCCGGGTGTCAGGCCTGTGCCGCTGAGGTGGGAGAACCAAGTTCAGGACATTGGCCTACCAGAGACCTCCCAGCTCCACATAATATCAAATGGTGAAAGCTCTCCCAGAGATCTCCATCTCAACACTAAGACCCAGCTTCACTCAACAACCAACAAGCTACAGTGCTGGACACCCTATGCCAAACAACTAGCAGGAGTTAACAACCCGACCTATTAACAGAGAGGCTGCCTAAAAACATAATAAGGTCACTGACACCCCAAAAACACACCACCGGACACAGTCCTGTCCACCAGAAAGACAAGATCCAGCCTCATCCACCAGAACAAAGACACTAGTCCCCTGTACAAGGAAGCCTACACAACCCACTGAAACAACCTTAGCCACTGGGGCCAGGCACCAAAACAATGGGAACTATGAACCTGCAGGCTGCAAAAAGGGAACCCCAAACACAATAAGTTAAGCAAAATGAGAAGACAGAGAAACACACAGCAGATGAAGGAGCAAGGTAAAAACCCACCAGACCAAACAAATGAAGAGGAAATAGGCAGTCTACCTGAAAAAGAATTCAAATAATGATGGTAAAGATGATCCAAAATCTTGGAAATAGAATGGAGAAAATACAGGAAATGTTTACCAAGGTCATAGAAGAACTAAAGAGAAAACAAACAATGATGAACAACACAATAAATGAAATTTAAAATTCTCTAGAAGGAATCAATAGCAGAATAACTGAGGCAGAAGAACGGATAAGTGACATGGAAGATAAAATAATGGAAATAACTAATGCAGAGCAGATTAAGAAAAAAGAATGAAAAGAATTGAGGACAGTCTCAGAGACCCCTGGGACAACATTAAACACACCAACATTTGAATTATAAGGGTCCCAGAAGAAGAAGAGAAACAGAAGAGGACTGAGAAAATATTTGAAGAGATTATAGTTGAAAACTTCCCTAATATGGGAAAGGAAATAGTCAGTCAAGTCCAGGAAGCGCAGAGAGTCCCATACAGGATAAATCCAGGGAGAAACATGCCAAGGCACATGAATCAAACTATCAAAAATTAAATACAAAGAAAAACTATTAAAAGCAGCAAGGGAAAAGCAACAAATAACATACAAGGGAATCCCCATAAGGTTAACAGCTGATCTTTCAGCAGAAACTCTGCAAGCCAGAAGAGAGTGGCAAGCAATATTTAAAGTGATGAAAAGGAAAAACTTACAACCAAGATTACTCTACCCAGCAAGGATCTCATTAAGATTTGATGGAGAAATCAAAACATTTACAGACAAGCAAAAGCTAAGAGAATTCAGCACCACCAAACCAGCTTTAAAACAAATGCTAAAGGAACTTCTCTAGGCAGGAAGCACAAGAGAAGAAAAAGACCTACAATAACAAACCCAAAACAATTAAGAAAATGGTAATAGGAACATACATATTGATAATTACCTTAAATGTAAATGGATTAAATGCTCCCACCAAAAGACACAGACTGGCTGAATGGATACAAAAACAAGACCCATATATATGCCGTCTATAAGAGACAAACTTCAGACCTAGACACACATACTGACTGAAAGCGAAGGGATGGAAAAAGATATTCCATGCAAATGGAAATGAAAAGAAAGCTGGAGTAGCAAATTTCATATCAGACAAAAGAGACTTTAAAGACTATTACAAGAGACAAAGAAGGACACTACATAATGGTCAAGGGATCAATCCAAGAAGAAGATATAACAATTGTAAATATTTATGCACCCAACATAGGAGCACATCAATATTTAAGGGAAATGCTAACACTATAAAGGGGAAATCGAAAGTAACACAATCATAGTAGGGGACTTTAACACCCCACTTTCACCAATGGACAGATCATGCAAAATGAAAATAAATAAGGAAACACAAGCTTTAAATGATACATTAAACAAGATGGATTTAATTGATATTTATAGGACATTCCATCCAAAAACAACAGAATACACTTTCCTCTCAAGTGCTCATGGAACATCCTCCAGATTGATCATATCCTGGGTCACAAATCAAGCCTTGGTAAATTTAAGAAAACTGAAGTTGTATCAAGTATCTTTTCCGATCACAATGCTATGAGGTTAGATATCAGTTACAGGAAAAAATCTGTAAAAAATACAAACACATGGAGGTTAAACAATACACTACTTAATAACCAAGAGATCACTGAAGAAATCAAAAGGGAAATCAAAAAATACCTAGAAACAAATGACAATGAAAACACGATGACAGAAAACCTATGGAATGCAGCAAAAGCAGTTCTAAGAGGGAAGTTTATAGAAATACAATCATACCTCAAGAAACAAGAAACATCTCAAATAAACAACTGAACCTTACACTTAAAGCAATTAGAGAAAGAAGAAGAAAAAACCCCAAAGTAAGCAGAAGGAAAGAAATCATAAAGATCAGATCAGAAATAAAGGAAAAAGAAATGAAGGAAACGATAGCAAAGATCAGTAAAACTAAAAGCTGGTTCTTTGTGAAGATAAACAAAATTGATAAACCATTAGCCAGACTCATCAAGAAGAAAAGGGAGAGGACTCAGATCAATAGAATTAGAAATGAAAAAGGCGAAGTAACAACTGACACTGCAAAACTACAAAGGATCATGAGAGATTACTACAAGCATCTATATGCCAATAAAATGGACAATCTGGAAGAAATGGACAAATTCTTAGAAAAGCACAACCTCATGAGACTGAACCAGGAAGAAATAGAAAATATAAACAGACCAGTCACAAGTAATGAAATTGAAACTGTGATTAAAAATCTTCCAACACACAAAAGCGCAGGACCGATGGTTTCGCAAGCGAATTCTATCAAACCTTTAGGGAAGAGCTAACACCTATCCTTCTCAAACTCTTCCAAAATATAGCAGAGAGAGGAAAACTCCCAAACTCATTCTACGAGGCCACCACCACCCTGATACCAAAATCAGACAAAGATGTCACAAAGAAAGAAAACTACAGGCCAGTATCACTCATGAACATAGAGGCAAAAATCCTCAAGAAAATACTAGCAAACAGAATCCAACAGCACATTAAAAGGATCATACTCCATGATCAAGTGGGGTTTATCCCAGCAATGCAAGGATTCTTCAATATACGCAAATCAATCAATGTGCTAAACCATATTAACAAATTTAAAGAGAAAAACCATATTATCATCTCAATAGATTCAGAAAAAGCTTTCGACAAAATTCAACACCCATTTATGAAAAAAACCCTCCAGAGAGTAGGCATAGAGGGTTACCTCAACATAATAAAGGCCATATATGACAAACCCACAACCAACATCATTTGCAATGGTGAAAAAATGAAACCATTTCCTCTAAGATCAGGAACATGACAAGGTTGCTCACTCTCACCACTATTATTCAACATAGTTTTGGAAGTTTTAGCCACAGCAATCAGAGAAGAAAAAGAAATAAAAAGGATCCAAATTGGAGAAGAAGTAAAGCTGTCACTGTTTGCAGATGACATGATACTATACATAGAGAATCCTAAAGATGCCACCAGAGAACTACTAGAGCTAATCAATGAATTTGGTAAAATTGCAGGATACAAAATTAATGCACAGAAATCTCTTGCATTCCCATACACTAAAGATGAAAATTCTGAAAGAGAAATTAAGGAAACACCCCCATTTACCATTGCAACAAAAAGAATAAAATACCTAGGAATAAACCTACCTGAGGAGACAAAAGATCTGTATGCAGAAAACTATAAGACCCTGATGAAAGAAATGAAAGATGATACCAATAGATGGAGAGATATACCATGTTCTTGGATTGGAAGAATCAACATTGTGAAAATGACTGTACTACCCAAAGGAATCTACTGATTCAATGCAATCCCTATCAAATTACCAATGGCATTTTTCACAGAACTAGAACAAAAAATTATACAATTTGTATGGAAACAAAAAAGACCCTGAATAGCCAAAGCAATCTTGATAAAGAAAAACAGAGATGGAGGAATCAGGATACCTGACTTCTGACTATACTACAAAGCTACACTAATCAAGACAGTATGGTCCTGGCAGAAAAACAGAAATATAGATCAATGGAACAGGATAGAATGCCCAGAGATAAAACCATGCACATACGGTCTCCTTACTTTTGATAAAGGTGGCAAGAATATACAATGGAGAAAAGACAGCTTCTTCAATAAGTGGTCCTGGGAAAACTGGACAGCTACATGTCAAAGAATGAAATTAGAGCACTCCCTAACACCATACACAAAAATTAACTCAAAATGGATTAAAGACCTAAATGTAAGGCCAGACACTAGAAAACTCTTAGAGGAAACATAGGCAGAACACTCTATGACATAAATCACAGCAAGATTCTTTTTGACCCACCTCCTAGAGAAATGGAAATAAAAACAAAAATAAACAAATAGGACCTAATGAAACTTAAAAGCTTTTGCACAGCAAAGGAAACCACAAACAAGATGAAAAGACAACCCTCAGAATGGGAGAAAATATTTGTAAATGAAGCAACTGACAAAGGATTAATCTCCAAAATTTACAAGCATCTCATGCAACTCAATATCTAAAAAACAAAGAACCCAATCAAAAAATGGGCAGAAAACCTAAATAGACATTTCTCCAAAGAAGATATACAGATTGCCAACAAACACATGCAAAGATGCTCAACATCATTAATCATTAGAGAAATGTAAATCAAAACTACAATGTGGTATCACCTCACACCAGTCAGAATGGCCATCATCAAAAAATCTACAAACAATAAATGCTGGAAAGGGTTTGGAGAAAAGGGAACCCTCTTGCACTGTTGGTGGGAATGTAAATGGATACAGCCACTATGGAGAACAGTACTGAGGTTCCTTAAAATCTAAAAATAGAACTACCATATGACCCAGCAATCCCATTACTGGGCATATACCCTGAGAAAACCATAATTCAAAATGAGTCATGTACCACAGTGTTCATTGCAGCTCTATTTACAATAGCCAGGACATGGAAGCAACCTAAATGTCCATCGACAGATGAATGGATAGAGAAGATGTGGCACATATATACAATGGAATATTTCTCAGTCATAAAAAGAAATGAAATTGAGTTATTTGTAGTGAGGTGGATGGACCTAGAGACTGTCATACAGAGTGAAGTAAGTCAGAAAGAGCAAAACAAATACCGTATGCTAATACGTATATGTGGAGTCTAAAAAATAAAAAAATATAAAGGTTCTGAAGAACGTAGGGGCAGGACAGGAATAAAGACACATATGTAGAGAATGGACTTCAGGACATGGGAAGGGGGGAGGGTAAGCTGGGATGAAGTGAGAGAGTGACATGGACTTATATATACTACCAAATATAAAATAGATAGCTAGTGGGGAGCTGCCACATAGCACAGGGAGATCAGCTCGATGCTTTGTGACCACCTACAGGGGTGTGATAGGGAGGTTGGGAGGGAGACGCAAGAAGGAGGAGATATGGGGATATATGTATATGTATAGCTGAATTACTTTGTTATAAAGCAGAAACTAACACCATTGTAAAGCAATTATACTCCAATAAAGTTAAAAAAAAAAAAGAATTGACTATAGGATTTGATAAAATTGATTTTACTGGCAGCTTTATAGGAGCAATTTTATTTGAGTTGTGGGACAAACGTTTAATTGTTTGAGTTATGGAGAGAATAGGAGGAAGAGAAATGGAATAAATCTTCAGTGTGATCAGGACAAGTGCATATATTTATCCTGGGGGATAGGGGATGGGAAGTTGTGGGAGTTCTCATGTGCTCTGAATTTTCTCTCTTATGTGATACTGACCACAAGGTATAGAGACTTCATGAAATACAGTGAATGTTTAGAATAATTCCTGTGCGGAAAGGAAGACATAACTTTTTAAAGACACACACAATTGCTTTTAACTAGAAAACTCCTCCTTTAGAAGTTTGAATATCTCTTATTGACATACCATCATCATCTTCAATATGTTAACTCATGATGGTGTACCATGATAGCAGGTCCTGTGGAGAAGAAAATATGGAGCAGGAATTTTGCCCAAAGTATCTTAACTCACACCAAATACGTGATTGCCAAATTTATTTACACTTAAGGTCAATCTGGGTCACAAAATCCTGGTAAAATCACTAAAATAGAATAGCGAATAACAAATATGTAGAAATAGAAGCATTGCCTGAAAGTAAATCATACATTCTGCTTATTAACAGAGCAATCATAGCTGAATATTTTAACTGATACTACAAAACAGGAAGAAACTAGGGAAAATTTTCTCAAATTCATACTCTGAATGTGAGCTTATCATTATGTGTCACAAATATTTATTTTGAAATAAATGTATCAAAATATATAACAAAATAATTTATGAGCATAAATACAAGGCTTGTAATATAATTCATATTATATTACATGAATAGTTAATTCAGTTCTTATTCTGCATAATATATACAGCTCCCCCAAGAGTATGTTTACTGTAATGTATCTATGAGAAAAGTGTCTGTGATAGCTCCAAAGTTAAAATATCCCTCTAAGGGATAAAGTATGGTATTCATCAAGAACTCCAATTTCAAACTGTCAGCGTTCATAATTTCTTCTATTTCCTATGTACTCTTGACATTGATTCAATTGCTTGCATTTCTTCAGCTCCCCATATCTATATAAGCATATTTTTTTCAGCTTTGAGGTATAATTGACAAATAAAAGTGTAAGATATTTAAAGTGTACAATGTGATAATTTGACATCTGTATACACTGTGAGGATTTCCCCCATTGAGTTAATTAACACATCCATCGCTTGATATATTTACATTTTTTTTCTCTTTGCTGAGAAAATTTAACTTCTACTCTCTTAGCAAATTTCAATTACACAGTACAGTATTATCAACAATAGTCACCAAATTTATGCGTTGGATCCTCCAACCTTACTCATCTTAGAACTAATTGACAGTTTTAATATTCTTTAACCAACCTCTCCCTGTTTTCCTCACCCCCCAGCACCTGAGAACCACTCTTCTACTTGGTTTCTATGAATTGAACTTTTTTTTAGATTCCACCTATAAGTGATGTTATTCAGTATTTGTCTTTCTCTACTTGACTTTTAAAAGAAGTGGTGAATGGATTAGCAGCAGTTAGATGAGGCTTATCTTTAGGATCATTAGAGGAAGAAATAGAGGTGAAGCAAGAGAAAATGAGCTGCTGTGGAAAGTATTTTGTGTTGAAAGAAATACTCGAGGACTTTGTAGCACATATTCCTTGTGTATAGAGGGAGCTGCCTGCATGTTTAGGTGAGAAATGAAAGGGAAATATTCTCTTAAACACACCTTCTGCCTCTAAAAGCATGGAAAATATGCAAGTAACTTGGCGAGGAGAAGAATGTTTTTCTCCTTGTGGACACAGGATCATTAAACACCTTTAATGACTAAAATAGATCAAGAGTCACTGAAGACATTCACCCCTACTGAGCAAAATTTCAGTACCCAACATTTCTCTAGAAACTTTTTAGCCTGAAGTAAATGGGAAGAATGAAAATTAACATTATATCTGAAAATATTTCAACAATGCATATATTTTCTGGGACTTGGTTTTCTAATATTAAGAAAAAAGATTTTCAAGTGCCCTAGCATTTGGCCAGGGTACTTGAAAATCTGTTTTTATCACCTCAGAACTACTACTGAATTGAGTAAATTTTGTTTTAACAGGAAAATGAGGTGTCAAAGCAACAGAGCCCACATTATCATTCAGACTATTATAGGAAAAAATATGTGTAGTCAAAGAAGTTGCCATCATGTTCTTCAGTTTATTTGACCACCCTCCAAAACCATAGGATTTTGTGACAATAAAAGCAGAAAAATAACAAAACTTTTGAACACTGACCACAAACTATTACACCATACTTGTCAGCCTCTCACATAGACACACACCCACACTCGCACATATATGTGTATATATGTACACATGTTCTCTTATGAAAATAGCTATATTCATTATTCAAACCAAAATAATCTGAAAATGTATATTTGCATACCCAGCCTACATACATACCCATATATGGGTGAGGCTTTGGTATCAATAGCTTATCTGTGTCTTCATATTTATCTACAAATATATAAACGCATGGGTTATAAACATCAAACATAAACTATCAGGAAAAAGGGACATGCTGCAAAATATCATGGCTAGTTTTATTCTTGTTATCCCTATTAGGACAAAAGAAGGAGCTGCTGATTCTGTTGTTGTCATATCAGAAGAGAAATTATAAGAATCTGATTAGTCACATATATAGCTAGTTTGCAGTTCTTCAAAATTAAATAGTTTAAAAAATTGTTGGACTCAGAAATCAAAGCACGCCTATAGTTTCCTGAATAGTGTGGACTGAATCACCCTCCTGCAAGAATTTCACTATATTCTAATCTTCAGCTACATACAAACTATTAAAGTTTAGTTGCATCTGGAGAGCCCACACAACTAATTTCAGGCACTAAATAACCTTGTGGTGAGTAAAAATAACTAAACATAATACAGGTATTTATTAAAAAGGGAATGGACTTGTTAAACCATCAAATTGACAGTCCCTCTGTAAATGATTCACAAATTGATAAACCTAATGTGGTATATCAAAGAGAAGAAATAAATACTATTTCTTATGTCAACTCACTCTCTCAACCTACTTTCCCTGAGACTTTGATAAAAGACAAATTTAACTATTAAATTTTTGTTCTACATTCCACATGAAAAAAAAACTGGTTTGAGAGGAAATAACCACAGACTTTAAAATAAAAGTTTAAACATTACCAAATGTCACTATTACTACTCTTAGGTATAATCCCTTAAAATGCTATTATATCAAAATAAAATATTAAGCTTGGTAAAGGATTAAAAAATCTCCAGTAACACCAAAAACAAAACATTCACATACACTAAATAAATATCACTCATGAGGAAAAAAAGTATGTCCTTTATTAACAATGTTTTTCTGGCCACTCCTAACCTATCAATTGCTAGTTTCAACATACATTAATGAATGGCCTTTGAAGGTAAAAACTCTTTCTAATGTAAGCGGCATTTGATCCACATTAATGTTTGATCTTGGCAGAAATGGTAAATTGAATGAAATCAAATAAAACAAAGGTATAAAAGTAGGGTAACTACACAGATTGAAAATTGAGTACAGCTAGGAAACAGAAAAATATAAATTACTCATTTCAAACTATTATTATAGCTCATTTCTTAGATGGCACAACAACCTAATTTTAGTAAACACATCCTTTATGTACAAATATTATTGTTTATAAAAGAGAAGAGCTCTGAAAAATGTTAAAACTCTAAACATCTCGAGGATAGGTGCAATGCATTTCTTTTCATTCATCAAGCATTTCAAAAGAGGCATTTGCCACATTGTCATCAATGTGTGTGTCAGATATTGTCACCTTTTCATGACGTTACAGACTCTCAACGTTCAGGTGGCCAGAGAAAAACAGCAAAGAAGCTCTGCTAAATGTGTCCCTAGAAGGAAACATGGAAGTAGAAGAGATATTTTCCCAGTTGCCCGAGACGCCCCCTCCCCTACATTCACTTGGTCATGTGTTCCTTACTCAAGGAGGAAGGAGAGGAGCTCTACCCCAAGGCGCAAGGCTTCTTACTGCTCTTTTCTCCCTATACGAAAAGGAAATGAGCACAATTAAGAACATAGCAATACAATCGATCTGTCTTTACATGTTGGTTAGTCTAGAATTAATGTCATCAGCCAGCCAGAGCACAAAAGTTAGCAATAGAAAGATGACAAATATTGAAGTTAATGTATTAGTTTTCTAAATTATTACCAAACTCCATTCTAACCATGATTCTTAAGAGCATTTGATGTTTGATCATCACCTCTCAGTATCGCTAGTGCCTTTTTTCAGTTCTTAGAATAGCAGCAGTCACTAAGACAAAGATGATTTGGGTTGTGATAACACTACTCCCCGTCTAAAAAAAGTCAAGTTTTCTGAAGACAAGTCAGGGTAAAGAACTCATTATTATAAAGTAACTTACCTCTTACATTAAATTATCTTCTTGCTCAATTCTTAAAAATAGTAGTGGAGCTCTGTGCCCAGAAATTCAATTGAATTTTTCATAAGCCAGACCTAAATATCAGTTGCTCAAATATTTTCCAATATTTTATTTCTATAAATTACATTACTTTGCTGTAGCCACACTTTAAATATGTGTCATCAAATTAAAGAAAATCAACTTTAGAAAGAAAAATATCAAGTACTTAAGAATTTGACATCAATTTTTTTCAATGTACAATTTCTACTGCTGAAATAAAGCTCTATTTTAATATTAGGTATTTAACACTGGAAAAAATATATGGAAAATAGTGCCACCATAAAAATATTGATTTTTGTCTTTTCAATGTGTTTTTATTCTAAAAAAGCAAAACAAAACAAGATACATGATACTTGAATGTTTTCCACCCAGTCTAGAAGTGTATATTGAGGTCAACACTAGTAGTTGTTTATGGTCAAATCTGAAACAATTTGGAAATAGCCACTAAGTTTTTGTTCATTCCTACAATTACTACATTTTGTCCAGTGTCTTAAAACACTCAGGTCCTATCTTCTCCTACATATCCCAAAACTTATTTTTAAATATTTTAATACATCCATATTACAAAGGACTTAAAGAATTAACAGAATTAATTTTCCATATTTCCATCAAAGTGACTATTTTAAGAAAACTATTACTTGTGAGGTTAAAGATCTTAAAGGTATTCTGAGGGCTTAGAACACCAAGTGGGGGAATACCTGAAATTGTATCATCACCACCTACTTAAGCCTTGAACTCTGCCTTCCAGGGGTTAGTTAAAGTGGCATCAAAGCAAAAAAAAAAAAAAAAAAAAAACCTAGATTTGAAATAACTGAGATAAAAACAATTAAAACTAAAATATATGCTAATATTAATTATGCTTATTTTAAAATGAAATGTGCTCACTCTAAGGAATTCAGAGAAGGAAGTTTCAGAGAAAGAAAAATTTACCTTATAGCTAAAGACTGGGTAGGGCGTGGGAAAGCAAAGTAAAGCAGGGGTGAGTTCGGGATTGGGGATAATTTAAAATAAAGTGATTATGTACATTTAAAAAAAAAAACACATGTCACTTAGAGTAAGATGGTTTCATTACTTCCTTTTAATAAATTAGAAAACTTCAGAACCAAGAGGATTGAAAATCTCCCTATTGTTTTCTCCTTCAGCAAGGATATATGTGTTTATTATCAGAGAAAGTTACAAGAATTTTCAAGAAATCAAACTTTCAGAGATTTTAACATTAATTGATTCATTTTCTCATTGGAATTATCTTTTTGCTCCATTTGCACTTTTTACTCTTAGGAATCCAGCAGCTGGAACAGTGCAAATATAAGAACTATCATCCACAAATAGAAGCTTACCAGGTTAGGGGAAAAATGATAGGCCTTCTACTTTTTGGACATAACACATTTTTTTTTCATCAAATGACTCCTGAGAGAATGGTTTTTCTTGTTGACCTAGAAAATACGAAATAGGATATAATGGAATAACTTTGTAGACCTCGAAACAAATCTTTATAGGAAACAACAACAAAAGCAAAAACCAAAAATAAAACGAAATAGGTTCTCTTCTCCTTGCCCTACCCTTTTGCACTCAGCAGTTCATTCTTTTTTTTTTTTTTTTTTTTAGGAAAATGCATTAATCTTTTTTTTTTTTTAATTTTTATTTATTTATTTATTTATTTATTTATTTATTTATTTATTTATTTATTTTTGGCTGTGCTGGGTCTTTGGTTCGTGCGAGGGCTTTCTCCAGTTGCGGCAAGTGGGGGCCACTCTTCATCGCGGTGCGGGGACCACTCTTCATCGCGGTGCGCGGGCCTTTCACTATCGCGGCCCCTCCCGTCGCGGGGCACAGGCTCCAGAAGCGCAGGCTCAGCAGCCGTGGCTCACGGGCCCAGCCGCTCCGCGGCATGTGGGATCCTCCCAGACCAGGGCTCGAACCCGTGTCTCCTGCATTAGCAGGCAGATTCTCAACCACTGCGCCACCAGGGAAGCCCCAGCAGTTCATTCTTTACAACACAAATGGATTTCTCTGTACCTTCTTCCCTAATTAACCTTAGCATTAAAATTATTTAACTAAAATGTCCTTTAACAAGGCTAGAGATAAGAATATTCATGCTACTTCTCTCAAAATTTAACTCCTAAAACAGTTCGCAAGACATGAAGAGCAAAATCCGTAAAGGCCATTTAATCTTTTAGCAGTAGCATTTTCTCACTGAGACTTCTGAATTCTCAGACCTTTCTTCCATTTTAGTTTTCTGCCTCTTTAAACATGTCACAACTACAGGCCTGACAGGAAAAGAAATGTGGTGCCTCTAATTTGCTGTGCGTCTACTTGTATTTCACCTTCTTCACATTTGGCCTTTTGTCAAACTCCATCTAAAATCAAATCACTATTGGCCAAGGCCATGTCCACACAAAAATGGCAGAGTTAGATGTGTCCAAATAAGATCATAATTCTGCTTAGCTATAGCAGTTTACACGGCGATGTGAAATATCAGCACCACTGCTAGAAGAAAAGTCTGCCATGAGCTTACGGAAATCAAACCCACCAAATCTATTTTCCTTCATTCTGCCAGTGATATCTGAAGCCAGATCAATTTTTATCCATAAAGAAACAAAAAAGAAATGGTAAACATTTACAATATTTTTAGAATTTTCTAATTCACTATGAAACACTTGTAGAGGAAGACACGTATAAGACTAACAGCATGTATTATTAATCATTTAGATTAATTTAGTTGCTCATATAAACAAGTCTAACCATCATATAATGCTGGAGAAGATTCTATATATTGTATATTATTGATGATAATTTCCACAAAAGAATTAGTTAGCATATGAGTTTCCCAAAATGTAGCCAAAGAACTCCTCAGAGGTATATGTAATAATTTCATAGTTCTCTTCAGTCTACCAAGACACACTGTGTATATGTATAAGTAAACCATTCCACAAGCAGAATACCATAAATCTTCCCTGCCTTTAGTCACATTTACAAATTTTTACTGAAGCTGTCTCTGTAACCAGAGACAAAGATGTGTATTTTAACAAAATCCTACAAATGTGAACCCAATATGAACAGAAGATTGATTCTACAGATGTGACCTAAACATGAAATTATAGGAAATAAAAATATAACTTTTATAAAAAAACATTTAGAATGATGTATATCTACTAAATTTTTCCTTTAACTCCTTCTCCACCTTCTACCCTCTATTGTCAAGGAGAGCATGTTCTTTTTTTGTATTTTCTCTAGGGCATATGCATTGATTTGCAGTGAGGCTGTGTTCTAAAATTTCAGTTCTGCTGTGTATGAAAGCCTCTTGATGGCCAAAAGAATACATCTATACTACTTTCAGTATAAAGATAAGACATGAAAAATCCATCTACTGGATAGGTCTTCTGCCTACTTCTGGGTGCCCTCTGGGAGCAAGTTGGTCCATAGCTGTATAGCAGGTTTTTCATACTACTCCTCTGCACCACAGTTATATCCCTCCCAATGGGCTAGACTTAAACATTATCCTATCTTCCTGTGCTGGTTATTTCTGCAGTTGATCCTGATCAAGTGTCGACCCCAACCATTAGCTACCCTACTCCTGTTTTTATGTTCTCCAGGAAGTTAAATGATAATAAACCTCTCTCCCTTCTAAGCAAACAGGAAAACTGCCACAGTGAAGTTACCAGGAACAAGTCAGCCAAAGGCAGAGATAGAGTCAAATGACATCTTGAGTCTTTTAAAAACTTATTCTCACAGCAGCTTCCACCAGAGTCCCTGGACTAATGAATTTGGTTTAGGTTTGTAACATATACCGTTATCAGAGATACCATTTACCTAACCAGAAACAGGCTCAGGCCCTAGGAGTAATTATGTGGCAGAGTGTTTATCATTTACACAGTAAAGGAACCTCAGGCTAGAACCAGAACTGCAGCTCATCTGAAAACTAAAACTTGATTTCTGCCACTCAAACTGCCCTTTGATGCACTCTTGCATCCTGTTTGTGAAAAGATGAGTTTGAGCTGGAGGCTCATCTGGTTTGCAGAAAGGACATAATTCAGCTAAGGGTAGAATGTAGTTTCCTGGTAACCACGATCTATAGAAAAAGAGTCAGTGACTCTTCTAGTCTCTATACCTTTCATAAAGCGGGCCAGAATTAAGTCAACTCTTCTGAAGATAAAATGAGGCAAGTTCTTCCATACTGCTACTTCAGGAGAAGATATAAAATAGAATAAACATAGATCAAAGACTTTCTGGCTTTGAAGATTTTTTGAGATATAATTGACGTAAAACATTATGCCAATTTCAGGTGTACAACTTAATGATTCAATATTTCTCTATACTGTGAAATGATCACCACAATAAGCCTAGTTAATATCCATCCCCACACATAGGTTCAAGTTTGTTTTAGTGATGAGAACTTTTAAGATCTATTCTTAACAATTTTCAAATATACAATTCGATATTATTAACTATAGTCACCTTGCTATATATTACATCCTCAGGAGTTATTTATTTTATAACTGGAAGTTTGTAACTTTGACTAGCTTCACTACCCCTTACCCCCCGCTTCTGGCAAATACTAATCTGTCTCTATACCTATGAGTTCAGTTTTGTATTTTGTCGTTTTAGATTCCACATATAAGTGAGATCATACAGTATTTGTCTTCCTCTGTCTGACTTATACCATTGAAGATGGATGGAGCATGAAGGCATTGTGCTGTTGCAAATGGCAATATTTCCTTTGTTTTTCTGAGTGCATAAAATTCCATGGTATTTATATACCACATTTTCTTTATTCATTCAACCATTGGTAGACAGTTAAGTTGCTCTCTATGTTTCGGCTATGCATTTGGCAATGATGCAATGTACATGAAGGTGCATATATATTTTTGAATTAATGTTTTTATTTCCTTCAAATAAATATCCATAGTGTAATTGCTAGATTGTATGGTAGTTCTATTTTTAATTTCTGGAGGAACCTCCATACTGTTTTCCATAGTAACTGTATGAATTTACATTCCTACCAGCAGATCACAAGTGTTCCCTTTTCTCCACATCCTTGCCAACACTTATTATTTCTTGTCTTTTTCATCATAGTTATACCAAAAACTGTGAGGTAATATTTCATTGTAGTTTTGATTTGCATTTCCCTGATGGTTAGTGATGTTGAGCACTTTTCACGTACTTCTTGGCTATCTGTATGTAAAAAATGTCTATTCAGATCCTCTGCCCATTTTTAAATGGTATTGTTTGGTTTTTGGTATTGAGTTGCATGAGTTCTTTATATATTTTATTTTATTTTTATTTTTTAAATTTTATTTATGTTTGGCTGCGTTGGGTCTTCATTGCTGCGTGTGGGCTTTCTCTAGTCGCGAGTGGAGGCTACTCTTGTAGTGCATGGGCTTCTCATTGCGGTGGCTTCTCTTGTTGTGGAGCATGGACTCTAGGCACGTGGGCTTCAGTAGTTGCAGCACGTGGGCTCAGTAGTTGTGGTACACGGGCCCTAGAGCTCACGGGCTTCAGTAGTTGTGGCACATGGGCTCAATAGTTGTGGTGTGTGGGCTCTAGGGCACGAGGGCTCAGTAGTTGTGGCTCGCAGGATCTAGAGCTCAGGCTCAGTATTTGTGGTGCATGAGCTTAGTTGCTCCATGGCATGTGGGATCTTCCCAGACCAGGGATTGAACCCGTGTCTTGAATTGGCAGGCAGATTCTTAACCACTGCTCCACCAGGGAAGTCCAATATGTTTTAGATATTAACCTCTTATCAGATATGATTTGCAAATATTTTTCCCATTAATTAAGTTGCCTTTTCATTTTATTGATCATTTCATTTCCTGGACAAAAGCTTTTAAGTTTGATGTAGTCCCACTTATTTATTTTTGCTTTTGTTGTCTTTCTTTTGTTGTTAAAGCCAAAAAATCATCACTAAGACCACTGTCAAAGAGCTTACTGCCTATGTTTTGTTCTAGTTTAATAGTTTCAAGTTTTACCTTCAAGTTTTTAATCCATTTTGAGTTAATTTTTCTTTGTATTATAAGATAATGGTCTAGTTTCATTCTTTTGCATGTGGCTGGACAGTTTTTCAAACACCATTTATTGAAGAGACTATCTATTCCCCATTGCATTTTCTTGGCTTCTTTCTCATCAATTAATTGACCACATACATATGGGTTTACTCTATTCCATTGATATATGTGTCTGTTTTATGCCAATACCACGCTGTTTTGATTATTATGTTTATAATACAGTTTGAAATCAGAAAGCGTGATGCCTCCAGTTTTGCTCCTCTTTCTAAGGATTGCTTTGGCTATTCGGGGATTTTGGGGGTTCCATACACATTTTAGGATTGTTTTATTTCCCTAAGTTTTTTTTTATTGAAGTATAGTTACTATACAACATTATATAAGTTACAGATATACAATATAGTGATTCATAATTTTAAGGTTATACTCAATTTATAGTTATTATAAAATGCTGGCCATATTCCTCATGTTGTGCAATATATCCTTGTAGCTTATTTTATACCTAATAGTTTGTACCTCTTAATCCCCTACCCCTATATTGCCCCTCCCCTGTTCCCTCTCCCCACTGGTAACCACTAGTTTGTTTTGTATATCCATGAGTCTGCTTCATTTTTGTTCTATTCACTAGTTTGTTGTATTTTTTAGATTTTACATATAAACAATACCATACAGTATTTGTCTTTCTCTGTCTGATTTATTTCACTTAGCACAATGCCCTCCAAGTCCATCCATGTTGCTACAAATGGCAAAATTTCATTCCTTTTTATGGCTGAGTAGTATTCCTTTGTATATACATGCCACATCTTCTTTATCGATTCATCTGTTGATGGACACTTAGGTTGCTTCCATGTCTTGGCAATTGTAAATAATGCTGCTATGAACATTGGTGTGCATGTGTCAAATGCATATGTTTGTTGTGTCTAAGCTCTGTATTACCCTGCCTCATGTTCTGGTGTCAGAGTAACCTCTTGGTTTTAATCAGTAAGAAAACCCATATGACTTCTTTGTAGGAACATATTACACATCTCAGCACATAGGTTCATTATATTTCATCAGTATGGGTCCAGGTAACCACTTCATGTTTCTCCTACTCCTTCAACCTTGCCTTATAATCTTTGCTGTACCGCATCAGGGATAATTTATTAGTTGACACTGGTTTAAGTATTATTCAATTTTAGTAAGACATATTAAACCTAAAGGAGGTTTCAAGATTCAGGTAAAAAATCCCTAAGATGTTGAAAAACATAGTGACCACTATTTATTGCCTTTTTAGACTTTCTTAGTAGTTATTTCTTACTAGTCTTGGCTAGGAGTTTCCTCCAGTTATACCTCAGCTAATTTTCTTGGTCAGAGGGCCTTTGAAGGAGAGGATGCGAAGATATTCAAGGAATTTCTAAGATTATTTTAAATTTTATATATTGTACTATATGCAGAAGGAAATAAGTTTTTTTCTCATACATATGCACATTTTATAAAATGTTATATCTTCAGTATTTTCATTACCCTACTGCACTTATGTGACACAAATGCACTTACTATATACTTACTATGATTATAAATATTCTACACTAATGATGTAAAAATTATAATGTACAATTAACATCACAGTTTCTAATCAATTTCATAGGTCATATTGCTGAATTATTGCTGAATTTTATCTTAAAATTTTTTTGCAAAGCATTTATTTTGTTCAATAGTAAAAGGAATGTACACATTTCAGTATAGAGTTCTAGTTCTTTAATTAATGAGGAGCTAAAAATAAAAGTCTTTCTAGGATCCTTGAGACTCTCCAATCTACAATAGTATAAGAATATTATTTATAAATTTAGCTAAGGTAAATAAACTCTCAGTGTTAATGAGGAAACTATTTGTCATAATTCCATAAATTAGGTTAAACTATTATCTTCTTATAGATTAAAAGTAGATGAGAAGAAACTAAACTTTAGCATTGTTTAGGGCTCTTAAATGAAAGTAATTAAAATGCATCTGTGACAAGCTTTAGGCAAAGAAAAACTGAACATTTATTGGCCTTAACAAGCCAAGGAAATAAGATCTCAGTAAGGCATTTGATAGATTTCTTGCTAGATACCCTTATCTGTCTATCTCTCTGGCTCTCTGGCTCTGTCTCTCTCTCTTTAACTCAATTGCTTCTTTCTACATAAATCCATTTGCTCTCACTGCCCCTTCTTTTTTCCACTTGACAGAAAACATGGTCACCAACATTTCCTGAATGTCATACATGCCTCTATTACAGAAGGACTCTATTTCTAATTTTAGTTTGAAAAAAATTGTGGGGAATTACTGTGATTGTTTCAGCTTGATTTAGGTGTCCACTCCCGACAAATCAATAGTAGCCAGAAAAAAATTAAAGCTTCAAATGGATCCCAAAATGATAGTCATGGAGGAATAGAGGTTCTTAAACCCATAATGGGGTGCTATATTCTAATGAAGGGGAGGAGTGACTGACTGGCACGTAAACCTGTTCAACAACCTACACAAACCATAACTTAAACCCTCCTGACTTCAGTTGTATATTTTACTCCTTTAACCAAACTCCCAACAAATTCTGAGTTATGTGGCAGGAAAAAAAGAAAAACTTTAAACCTACAGACAAAAAAATTTTCTGTATCTGGATTTGAAAATGTTCACTATTTTCCTGTAGGTTTCATATACTATACGTTTCATGCGAAGTCCTGTCCTTTAATTATTTGCCTGACAAGTTCAATATATTTTATTTATTCATATATTTTGCAAGATATATTAAGATAGTGTAAATTAAAGTCAAGTAAAAATGAGGCAACACATCTTCTAAAAATCAGGAAATTTAAAACAAATTTAGAAATTATAAATAAATAAAAATACATAGAGAATTAAGACAACGTATACGACTTTGACCTAAATTTAACATTTGAACACCATATAAAATACTTATGGAGAGTCTTTATTACAGTCAAATATTTCAGTTTTCAGTGTTTGGGGAAAGGGAGAATAAATATGCAAATTTAGAGATTTTAATAAGCATCTGCTAATTGCTTTTAAAAAGGAATTTGTGGCTAAGATTATGTTTTTTCACAGTTGTATGAATAACTCAAAATACAGGGTGGGAGAAAAATAATGATTCCAAAGGAAAATGTTTTACTTTCCAGAATGTGAATCGGGGAATTTATTGTTTAAAACTTTCCATTACTTAGGCTATTTACTACAGGGAGTATTAGATAACATGAGATGAAACTGACAAAACAGATTTTTTGATAAGCCCACTATTTTTGAGAAGTAGCTTCTGATAAAACGATGTAAATCTAAAACATCTTGATAAAGAACTACACTATTTCAAGTAGCTAAGGGCAAAAATGAGACACCTGCCAGAGAGTCAAAAAAAGAGTGACAAGATCAACAGAAGTTGAGTGCCTGCAAGTTGCAAAACATTTTATGACATGATCTAGATGTTATTTTTTTTTCTTTTTTTAAATGAAAGATTGAAAGTGATTCTAGCATACCATATTTCAGGCATGAAGGAAATTTCTTGATAGTCTCAACTATGAAAGCCACCAAAGTGAGAGATTGCATATCTATAGTGATATCTTCAAAAAGGGAATGAGACATTTTTTTAAATCAAAGTCAACATTATTTGAGAATGTAGAATAACAGATATAGAACAGAGAAGGTAGTCTTGCAGATAATACCTGATGTGGAGGTACAGAGGATAAAAGTCAGAGTTTTAGAACTTCCTATTCTATTCAAGATCCCTTGACCTATTCTGTTTAATACAAACTGTATGTTTCAAAAGTTCTTGGATATCTCACTGAAGTCAGCTATTAGATCCCAAGGAAGTAACCGCAGTCAAATTACTCTGAACAAATGTGAGGTAGATATTATAAGCTCCCTAGATTCCCCAGGCCCTAAAAGTATTCTAGAATACTAGAATAAAAAGAAAATGAAACTACAGAACTGTCTTCCAGATCTATTCCTCTGCAAAAGGACACCACCACTTTTGATAGCACAACTGCTACTTCTAATTAAAAATATAGATCACTGAAACTGAACTCTGGTTACCATTGACTGACTACATATTTCTGCCAAAACTCTTTGTCTCCAAACTTCACTTTATTAAACACTTGGCAACTTATCTTGCCACCATAAACCCATGGAAGCTGGGTCCGTCTAGCTCTTCTGCTCTGTGTTTAGACATGGAGGGGATTTAAACCCTCTAATGATAATATTCCAGTTTTCTTGATTAGTCTGTCTCAATAGTCTGGACTGGCAGATTCCAAGCCCTTTCCATTGACATTAGCTGAGATAGAATACTTCAACTATGTGCTTGCCTTCTTCCTAAAAGGCCAGCTATTATTCTTCACCTTCATTGTGGTTATATAACCCAGTAAATAGCAAGCTGGATCATGGTAGCCTTAGATCCTTAGCATGTTTTGTAACAGAAGGGTGTCCATTTATACTATTAATGATGTCTCTGGTCCCCAAGACTTTCTCAAGCAGCTTATGCTTATTCTCCCCACCACTGATGCATTGTTTAAGTCAAGAGCAAAAAGTCGTGACTTCTCCCTACTTGGTCTTTTATACTAAGGGGTAGGTGTATTTAATATTCCTCACAGTAACCTACAATAATTTAATTTAGGTTGCTTGACTATAAATTACTATATACCTTAAGCCTTAAGAGTAGAAGAGAATGATGAATATTTTGTACTCATAAGATACATGGCAAGATACCAACATAAATTAAAATTAATTTTGAATATGAGCACTAAAAGGTGCCCAAAGTAAGGAGAATTACAAAATACATCCCTCAGATATCTCACAATTTTACCCGTATCTTATAGATTGGACCGTGATGTTTTCAGTGAAAAATGAATAAATATTGAATATATCCTTGTCATGTAACAACTCACTAAGCTAACTTAAGCAGTAGTTGGACAGATAAAAAGATGCTGAACAGAAGATATCTAAGTTTGGGTTCCCCACAATCACATTCTGAGACTGAGCTTTCGGTACAGTAGTTTGTTTGGAAGATGATCCCAGGAAGCTTGGTAAGAATGTGGGAGCATCAAACTGGATGAGAAAAGCCAATATGGTGTAATACTGAACTAGTAACCACTGTGGGTAACAGGGGCTAAGGTTTAGAACATACCTTAAAATTTGTGAGGAAATGTTGTGAGGAAACTTGGGTATTTATTTACCATTTCTGTTCGGTTAAGGTTAGCTTCTAGATCAGTGGTCAGTAAAGGGCCAGATAGTAAATACTTTGGGCTTTGCAAACCACGTGTTCTCTGTCACACTACGCAACACTGACATTGTAACACAAAAGCATCTAACAGAAAGCTTGTTAACAAATAGCTATGGTTGTGTTCCTTTTATTTATTAAAAGAAGGGGTCAGCTGCATTTGGCCTGAGAGCCACAGTTTGCCAACTCCTGTTGTAGACCATCAATTACCCTGCCCAGCACAGCAGAAGATGATCTTGTAACTAGAGAATGCCCTCAGGCAGAAAGATGCAGAAAGCAATGGACTTCTATGGAAATTTCTACAAGTGACCTCTTGGGAAGGCCAAGAGGTATAAGTGGTAAAGGATAAGAAAATAATAATAAAATTTGAAGTCAGAAAAAGAAATTACTTAAAAGAAAAATAGCTATATAACTATGTTGCATTTTAAAAAATCAGAAGAAAGACGGCATCTAAATATTATGTCAGAAGTATCTCAAATTATTTTTTAAAAACGATAAATCTCATTACGTTCTACACTTGAAACCTGTTATTTGTCAATTATATATGCCAATTATATCTCAATAAAAATAAGTCCTGAATTATAAGGAAAAAGATAGACTTTAGATCTTTTTTATCCCTGATGATTCAATTATTCAGATCCCAAATTAAATCGGTTGGTTTTTTTTTTTAACATCTTTATTGGAGTATAATTGCTTTACAATGTTGTGTTGGTTTCTGCTTTGTAACAAAGTGAATCATCTATATGTATACATATATCCCATATCCCCTCCCTCTTGCATCTCCCTCCCACCCTCCCTATCCCACCCCTCTAGTTGGTCACAAAGCACCGAGCTGATTTCCCTGTATGATGCAGCTGCTTCCCACTAGCTATTTTACATTTGGTAGCGTATATATGTCAATGCTACTCTTTCACTTCATCCCAGCTTAACCTTCCCCCTCCCAGTGTCCTCAAGTCCATTCTCTACATCTGCATCTTTATTCCTGTCCTGCCCCTAGGTTCGTCAGAACCATTTTTTAAAATATATACAATGGAATATTACTTAGCCATAAAAAGAAATGAAATTGAGTTATTTGTAGTGAGGTGGATGGACCTAGAGTCTGTCATACAGAGTAAGTCAGAAAGAGAAAAACAAATACCGTATGCTAACACATATATATGGAATCTAAAAAAAATCAGTTATTTTTGATAGGTATAATCATAAGAACACTATGTAGGAAAAAGATGTTTCCAAAAACAAAACAAAGCAAAACTGCTATTGTCCACTTCACGGTTGTGAATCTGTACCACGTGTAATTTGAAACATTATGTGCCATAGTTAGTTCCTCTTAACGTCTGCAATGACAATGCATTCTTGCTTGCAAGTAACAAATCTTCAATAAATGTGTGGACTTTAAAAAAAAATTTCTAAATCAGGTAAAATTGAAATTAGTTACAGATAGAGAAAAGAACCTTGAAATCCAACATTGACTTATCTAGTTCAAATATAAGCACGTGTGACTGTAGTGAAGTTTGATGGTGCAAAACAGTGATTCAAGAAACTAAATTATCACTTTAAAAAAATGGCTGAGTAAATTACGAATGATTTCCATTTTTAAACTTAGCATTCATATTTCAGATATTTCACAAAATAACACTTAAAAACGAGGAGGCACACATATATTCCAGGTCAACCAAATAAAGGAAAGTTGCACAGATATAATTTGGGACATTTTTAAGACACATAAATAAGGTATTTTCATTTTGTGACTTTTCTAATTTGATTTTCAGTTAGGCTGTACCTGAAGAACTTTGACTTCTAAATATATCTTTACTGGACATAATTTTAAAATAAATGAAAGATCGAAACAAAAATGTATGTAAGGTAATAGCATTTCTACTATAGTTTTATAGGACTGTATTTGAGTTCACTCATAAGCAACAAGATTATTGCCTCATAAAATAGCCCAGTAGAGCTAGAGTATTATCCTAACTGTGGTGCTACAAGCTTGATAAAAAAAATATGTGCAATAACTATGAACATAAATGTACAAGTGTATTGGATTTTTCTTTTCTGCCACATCAAGGGGTAAAAGTAGCAACCCAAGAGAAAAGTTAAAAACGTGAAAAAAATAAAGGAATCAGATGAACCATAAAAATGTAGTCTAATAACAAATAGTACAGTGTTGTTGAGGATATCTTAATAGAGAAAAGTATCTGTGTTCATAATATACTTACAAATTAATAGTTCAGAAAGCTCAAGTGTGAGTTGGATGGAGAACAGAGATGTTAGCAAAACCAGTATGTTGTATAAGTCTGGTGTGAAAGTAAGAGAATTATACCAAGTTTTGAAGACCTTATATCTTTACATCTCTAACTTTCATTTACTAGTAGATAGAGAAGGCAGGACAGAGATTGTGAAGGAGATGGTGTGTGCATAACAGATCTTATAAGATGAACTCACCTAAGAAAAATAAAAATGGAGGGGCAGGTATCTATTCAGAATGTATATGCTGTATTTGGGGACTGAAATATCAAAATACTACACTTGCTTTTCTTTGATTGTCTATAGATTTTGTGTGTGTTTTTTTTGTTTGTTTGCTTGCTTGCTTGTTTGTTTTCCCAGGGAAAACTCATTCCACGTCAGACAAAGATGGGTCTATGCATCTGTATTCATCACGTTATTTTATATATATTATAAAAGAAGGGGTAACATGGAAGGTTAACATGATTGACTTTGCAGCTATTCTTTCTTTCTAAGATATCTAACTCTGGTGGGCACAACTCTAAAGTGATCCCAATAACCTCTTCCTCTGAGTGTGAGTACAACCATTGAACTCAGGATTAGGTTACTAATCAGCTGATTTTAGTTAAAAGAAAGGTTATCCTAAGTATGCCTAACCCAGTCAGGTAAGTCCTTGAAGGAAGATGAAGCATCAGAGAAATTATGTTTCTGGCCCGAACGGAGAATTAAGCTGGCATATTGTGAGTGGGCCTAGAGGGAGGGGCAGCAAGAAGCTGAGACTGACCCCAGATGACAGCCAGCCAGAAAAACAGGGACCTCAGTAACTATAACCTCAAGGAACTGAATTCTGCCAGCTACCTGAGAGATCTTTGAGGAGAACCACAAACTCCAGATGACAATGCCACTTGGCCAACTTGTGAAACCCCTAGCAGAGAACCCGGCTAACCCATTCATTCCCAGACTCCTGACCCAAGAAACTGTGAATAACGAGTCTGTGCTGTTTAAGAGACTAAGTTCATAATAATTTGTTATGGAACATCAGAAAAGGAATATATTAACCAAGAACAACCATTAGAATCACTTCTCTAAAACACCTTATTTGAAGTAATTTTAGCTATAATTATATATCAATATTCATATACATACATATGTATTTTTGATTACCACAGTGATCCAGTCACTGAAAAAAGTCAAATGATACAGATAATGCATAATTAAAAACAAAGCTGCTTTGAAATAGACCCATTCCTTCTCGTCTCTTCTCCTGCCCACCAGTGTTTCCCAGAAAATTGTTGTTAGCCATTGCTTACTATTTTGATTAGTCTAACATTCTTTTTTAAAAACAAGTGGCACTATTGTATATATCCTCATTAGATCATTGCGTTTTTCTCTAAATAATTATATGCATTACTTCATGTCTTTTCATCTAGAGTATATCATTCTTTTTAAGAGGATTTTATTGTCTGAAAATGCTGCTTCTCTCACTATTTTCACAATATACATGAGGTCTCAACTGAGCAATCCTCAAAATATATGATTTGGATAATTTGAAGCATGCAGCACTTTTTTTAAACGTAAAAATTCCAGCGTTGGCTCCATAAACTTTCATACTTAGAAGTTACTACAGATTTCTATTTCTTTAATCCACATTCTATGCTTTTATAAAGGCACATGATTTTCAGTTAAACTTCAGATAATACAATAACCCTTTACTACATGTGAAAACATATGGTTTCACAATTACAAAGTTGGTTCCAAAGTTGCTTGATGGTCTATAAATGGTCAGAAGTTGCAGAAGAAAAAATCCTATACAATGAATTAGTTTGCAGATCCAATAGAGTCATCTTTATTTTGGAAGATGCTGTGAGACTGGTGTGTGTTTGTGTTTAAATTACGAAGGACTTGGAGAAATAAGAAGCAGCAACAGAAGTCTTTATAAAGAGGAGAGACTAAATAAATAAAAGCAAGCTGATATGAACCCATTCTTTTGATTTGCCAAAAATGTTATGACAATGCAGAAATGGTGGCTTTGAAATAAATACTGTGGTAAACATAGCATGCCATGTACAAGGGTGATTCATAATAATAATCAGATGAGAAAATATTAGAAGGTAGGATCAAGATGGTGAAGTAGCAGGTCCTGAGCTCACCTCCTCCCACAAACACACCAAAACTACATATGGAACAATTCTCTTTGAGAACAGCCTGAAGACTAGCAGAACAGCTCTTCTACGGTTAAGGATATTAAAGAAAACACACACACATTGAGATGGGTAGGAGGGGCAGAGAAACAATCTAGTCAGGACCCGCATCCTCTACACAATGACCCACAAGCAAGAGGGGATATCATAAGCACAGAGGTTCTCACTAAGGAGTAAGGGTTTCAAGTCCCACAATAGGCACCCCAGCCCTGGGGACCGACACCAGGAAGACAAGCCCTTATAATATCTGGCTTTGAAAACCAGCAAGGATTATGTCCATGAAAGCTGGAGGACTGTAGAAAACCAAGCAACCACTTTTAATGGGCTCATGCACAAACTCATTGCTCTAAGTCCCAGCTCAGAGACAATGGTTTGAAAGGCAAATGTTGCTCAAACTTGCTTGCCAAGACCACTCCAGCACACAGCCACCCAATGCTCACTCCAGCTCCAGCCATCCTGCCCAGACAGATTCAGCCAGTGTACCCCAGGAAACTCCCAGCCCACAATTGCTCCAGCTATCCCACCAAGGTGGCCACAGCCTGGTGCACCTTGGTACCTCCAGGCCCATGAATACTCCAGCTCCAGATGGCATTTCTGTACACTAACAATGAACTTCAGAAAGAGAAATTAAGAAAACAACCACATTTAAAATTGCATCAGTGAGAATAAAATACCTAGGAATAAATCTTATTAAGGAGGTAAAAAACCTGTACTCAGAAAACTATAAGATACTGATGAAAGAAATTGAAGAGATTACAAACAAATGGAAAGATATACCATGCTCATGATTGGAAGAATTATTATTGTTAAAATGACCATACTACTCAAGGCAATCTACAGATTAAATGTAATCCCTATCAAAATACCAATGTCATTTTTCACAGAACTAGAACTAAATAGTTCTAGGTAATAATTCTACAATTTTAATATGTGGAAGCACAAAAGACTCAAAATAGCCAAAGCAATCTTGAGAAAGAAGAACAGAGCTGGAGGTATCGCACTATTCAAACTATTCTACAAAGCTACAGTAATCAAAACAGTTTTGTACTGGCACAAAAACAGACACGTACATTAATGGAATAGAATAGAGAGCCAGAAATGAACTCATACTTATATGGTCAATTAACCTATCACAAAGTAGGCAAGAATATACAATGGGGAAAAGACAGTCTCTTCAATAAATGGTGTCAGGAAAACTGGGCAGCTACATGCAAAAGAATCAAACTGGACTTTCTCAATCAATCAAGCTTTCTCATACCATATACAAAATAAACTCAAAATGGATTAACGACTTAAATATAAGATCTGAAACCATTAAATTCCTGGAAAACAGAGACAGTATGCTCTTTGACATCAGTCTTAGCAATATTTTTTAGGCTCTGTCTCCTCAGGAAAAATAAAACCAAAAATAAACAAATGGGACTACATTAACCTAAAAAGCTTTTGCACAGAAAAGGAAACTATCAACAAAATGGAAAGGTCACCTAATGAACAGGAGAAGATATTTGCAAACAATATATCTGATAAAAGGTAAATATCCAAAATATACAAAGAACTCATACAACTCAACATTGAAAAAACAAACAATTAAAAAGTGAGCAGAGAACCTGAATAGACATGTTTCCAAAGAAGACACACAGATGACCAACAGGCACAGGAAAAGGTATTCAACATCACTAATCATCAGGGAAATGCAAGTCAAAACCACAATAAAATATTGCCTTACACCTGTCAGAATGGCTATTATCAAAAAGACAACAAATAACAAGTACTGGTGAGGATGTGGATAAAGGGAACCCTCACGCATTCTTGGTGGGAAAGTAAATTGGTGCAACTTCTATGGAAAACAGTATGGAGGTTTCTCAAAAGATTAAAAATAGAACTACTATATGATCTAGTGATTCCACTTTGGGGTATTTATCTGAAGAAAATGAAAACACTAATTTGAAAATATATATACTCCCCAATGTCCATTGTAGCATTTAGTTACAATAGCAAGATATGGAAGCAACCTAAATGTCTATCAATAGATAAATGGATAAAGATGTATAGAATATGTATATAGAATATATAGAATGGCATATTATTTAGTCATAAAAAAATGAAATTTTGCCATTTGCAAAAACATGGATGAACCTAGAGGGTATTATGCTAAGTGAAATAAGTCAGAGAAAGATGAAAACCATATGATTTCACTCGTATAAGAAATCTAGAAAATAAATGAATGAATATAACAAAATGGAAACAGACTCATAAACACAGTGATTGCCAGAGGAGAAGGAGGGTGAGGGGAATGGGCAAAGTAGGTGAAGGGGCTTAAGAAGTACAAACTTCTATTTATAAAATAAGTATGGGATGTAATGTACAGCATAGGGAATACAGTCAATAGTATTTTAACAATTTTGTATGGTGACAGATGGTAACTAGACTTATAGTGGTGATCATTTTGTAATGTATAAAATATTGAATCACTGTTATACACCTGAAACTAATATAATTTTGTAAGTCAATTATACTTCAATAAAATAATGAGAAAATATTTTTTAAATATCCACCTTGATATTAAATCAGTTTAGGTCAACTACTCAGTGTTTAAATATGAAAAGATATGAAAAGAATCATACCGTCCTAAACCTATAAAGCTGTCAAATAGTGGACTGTAGAAATTAACTATCAGCACCTATGCTACTTCTCCCAAAGCATCTTTTACATGAAGCACAGTGAGGTCCTACCAAACACTCTATTGCACTGAAGATAATATGGCAGATTAGAGTCAGTTTCCCTTGGTTTTAATCTCAGCATGGACAATCACAAAGGGTGTAATGTAATTTTGTACAAGTTACTTACACCAGCTCTCAGCACCAGTTTATATCTGTAAAGTGGGGATAATAATTGTACTTACTGAGTCAAGATTTTGTGAGAACTAATTGAGATGCTATAGGTCAAGTACTTAGTGAGAAGTGTTAATTAATATTGTTTTTCTAGTGTTAGTATGGGTTTGGGTATAAAGTGAAAATTCTATCTTCCAAAATATACCTGCTTAAACAATGGTAACTCAATCTTTCAAATCATTTTTCTCCCTCCTTTCTGCCACATATATAAATGCTTTCCAAATCTGAAAAAGTGAATAAGAAATTTGACTACATTAATGCCACCTAAATTAATTTCCCAGGTATTTTTGCTTTCAATAGGTCATTAAAATTTTATTTGCTCTTTCCATTTAAGATTTGAAACCAACTTTGTTTCTTTGGAGACACTTCTGAATACTCAAAGTTGGATCTGCAAATAAAAACTCAAATGAAGTTGAATAAGTTGTATTAAAATCTTTAGAACTATAGAATGCAATAGTTTATCTGTTACAAATATAATAAAATTAGGATAGAGGGCCGGGGTAATAGTGGTAAAACCCATAGTCCAAAGATAAAAATTCTATTGTCTGAATCCTTAATCCAAATATATTTTCATTTTGGAAAGGTCTGGATCTAGCTACTACATCACATTTTATAAAAGAAAAAATTAATAATTTTGTTATCTTACCTCTAAGAATGGAAGAATAGGCTCCATTCAGGAGTTGCAAGTAGGGGTTGTAAAAATATTTATTCTTGCTAATATACAAGCTGTTAGTAATCATGTAGCACTATAGAGTTGCTCAGTAATCATGTAGCACTATAGAGTTGCTCTTCACCCAGGTGACACATTACAGAAAAGTGACCTACCGTAGAAATATTTTTTCAAAAGTGACAAGTGCCTAAATATGTAATAATGTACAGTCAACTTTCTAACAGCCTAAAATTAAAATAAGTTTAAAGTTATCATTAATTTAATAAATTCAGTGAGAAGAAGGGTTGTATATTTCTGGGAAAAATAAACTAAGTTTTGTTAGAAGTTGGTAAGGCAGTCCTTACTTTGCATGGTTCCAGTATACACAAATCTCATTTATCGGAGTTTAAATAACACCAATCCCTCAACAACATGGTTCAAATTTCAGTTACCAAGGTGTATTAACTATGAATATTTGAATAAAGTACCTAGCTCTTCAGTTCACAAATAACTAAATAATAGATGTACACCATGATCAATGACTAACCATGTCACTTCTTTCAAAGTCTACTGGTGACTATTCATTGAACACTTGTTAGTCATTTCACACACAGACAGCAAAGTATATAGTTGTATGGCTTTTCTGTTTTTCAGTTTTCCCAGTGATAAATTGTGACATTTTCCAAAAGAGAAAAGCAGTAGAGGAAATTAGCCAGCAATGGTAAAAGTGCAGCAAAGTAACAAAGTGATAATGCTGAAAGTGAAATTTAAGTCAAATGCAAATTGTGTTAAAGAAGAAAAAGTTGACACTGGGAATGTCAAAGCCCCCCTATTCAAGATATTCTAGATTTGCAACCAGAACTTAAGTGAAGGCAAATTTATTGACACAAAAGAGGAAAATGGTTGTGACCGAAAAAAAAAAGGTGAGATCCCAGAGAAAGTGACACTGACAAAAAACTTCACATTATTGGATATTTCACAACATTGGGTCCACAAAGGATACAATGTTTAAAGCTGATTCAAACATAGAAAGGACTATGACAATCTACCAAAGTGTAGAGAAGTTACACCCTCTATATCATAAGCTACACAATAAGAAGGCAAGCACTTTCAAACTATTCTTGGTAATTTTTGTTTTTTACAAAGAAATACTTTCTCAGCATTTCTAGTGTTTTAAATTACAGAGTAATAAATAAATGTTAATAGCATTATTTTTTTTTCCTTACACATTTATAACCGACAGTGGGAGACTTCTTAATATTTGACTAATTTTTGAAGACTATATACAGAACAATCAAAAATTTTCCATTGACTATTAAATAACTGTACTCTTTCATTGGTTGCCAGCTATTTCATTATGATGTGGCTGTCAGTGTGTGTGTATCCATGTGCCAGAGAAAGAGATTATCTTTTCTGAATTTTATTGAGTCTCTTGAAACTGGAAGTTTAAAATTTTCATCAAATTTGGAAAAATTCTATCATTTCTTCAAATATTTTTATCTGTCTGAATATCTTTGTCTTCTCATTCTGGTACTCCAATTATTCATATCTTATATGGCTTGTTTCTGCCCTGTAAATCACTGAGGCTCTGCTCATTTTTTCCAGCGTATTTTTGCACTTCAATTTGAGCAAATGTTATTGTACTGTTTTTATTTTTTTAAATTAATTAATTTATATTTTATTTTTGGCTGTGCTGGGTCTTCAGTGCAGCACGCAGGCTTCTCATTGCGGTGGCTTCTCTTGTTGCGGAGCACAGGCTCCAGGCACACGGGCTTCAGTAGTTGTGGCTCGTGGGCTCTAGAGCGCAGGCTCAGTAGTTGTGGCACACGGACTTAGTTGCTCTGCAGCATGTGGGATCTTCCTGGAACAGGGCTGGAACCTGTGTCCCCTGCATTGGCAGGTGGATTCTTAACCACTGCGCCACCAGGGAAGTCCATGTACTGTTTTTAAAACTTGTTGAGGTGGTGAAAATTTGGAGATTCTAATACACTGTTACACTATTCAGTGAGATTTTTGTTTCTTATATTGCTTTTTACATTTCTGGAATTTCCATTTGGTTCTTTCTTGGTGGTTCTAATAGTAACTCTAAAATTTCCTATTTGCTCCTTTGTTTTCTTTTAAATCCTTCAAGATATGTCTAATAGATTTTTAAATGAATGTTTTGCTAAGTCCATCATTTTTCTTGTTTGTAGTCTATTTGGATTGGCTTATTTTCATCCCTGGTAATGGGTCACATTTTCCACATTTCTCTACCTACATGCTTATTAAAATGTTCTTACCTAGTGTATGCTGGACATTTTGAATGCTACATTGTTGAGAGTCTGGATTGTGTTTTCTTCAGTTAATACAGTATTTCATTTTGTTCTGACTGGCAGTAGCTTTACTGGAGGAAAAACTTCTCTTTTTGAGCTCTTTACTTGAGCTTTGTTAAGGTGGATCTAGAGTAGCCTCTACTTTGGGGTTAGATGAGACAACCAAATGTATGACCTCTCTAGGTTGTCTCATGAATGCCTGGGGTTGTCAATGATGTTTCTTCAGTCTGACAGTACAGAACTCATATTTTTTCTACTATATAAGGTTCAGTATCTGTTCAGCTCACAGAAATGTGGTGGTTATATTTTTCCCAGTTGTTGTACTTTACCAGGCCTTATAGAATCTCAACCTTTGAATGTACAGCTTAGTTTTGGCAACAAACACAAAATGAAGAATCTGAAGTTCCTTCTCTGTATTGTTTCTGACACAGGACCCCTGTCCTCTTTCCCACCACCTCAGTGACTCTGAATCCAGTTTCTATCTCCTCAGCTTGATGAGACCTCCATGTATTTTTTGGCCTCCATTTCCTTTACTATAGTCAACAAAATACATCCAACCAGGTATCTGGTACAAGTCTGGAACTTAACTCTTATAATCCTATCTCTCAAGGGTCACAGTCTTTTTTTTTTTTTAATTTTTATTGGAGTATAGTTGATTTAAAATGTTGTGTTACTTTCTACTGTACAGCAGAGTGAATCAGTTATACATATACATATATCCACTCTTTTTAAGATTCTTTTCCCATATAGGTCATTGCAGAGTCTTGAGTAAAGTTCCCTTTGCTATACGGTAGGTCCTTATTAGTTATCTATTTTGTATATAGTAGTGTGAATATGTCAATCCCAATCTCCCAATTTATAAGGGTCACAGTCTTTATGTACTACATCTAAAGAGTTATTTCCTACAACTCATACATTCACTTTTAAACTGTTTTCAGTAGGAGAGCTAGTCCAGGACAAGTTATTTCATCATAACCAAAGATGACAGTTCTTATTTTGAAATCTATAATATCCATATGAAAACTTTTGTCATACTCTACCCTCTTCCTTTGAAATATTAACCAGCTCTGCCACCATCCTCCCTATGTATGGACCAAATTTTTAATTCACCATCTTGCTTAGACCAACACTGATTAATGGAAGTGAGGTTTTTGTTGTTTTTCCAAGAAATGCTTTTCAAACTGGTTTGGTTGCAAGTGGGTGTTATATTTATTTTTTTCAGAAGTTGAGTTACTGCTATGTATCTTTTAGAAATAGTTTCTTTATGAAAACTTTGACTTCAAAACACTCTGAAAATACACACACATACACACACAAGGCGTGTAAATCTTTTGTAGGCACTTCATAGTCTACAGAGAATAACTTTTATACATTTAAATCTTCAGATACTAATGATCTGGGAGATAGTTAAAATTTTTTCAACCCAAGATTTTATATAAATATATAAATATGTAGTATATACATACATGTACATACTATTATATAAATATATAATATAAATATATATGATATATACATACATATCCATATATACTATTTGTTATTTATATATTCAATTTGTTTGAAAACTTTGAATGAAAATTGGAAAACATTATATTGAATTATATTTTGATAGGATGAAACAATTGAAAGAATAATAGAAATATATTTTCCTTTTTGCTCAGGCTAAATAAAAATAATGACACTGCTACAGTTATCTAAAGTCTGTAGAACATTGGAGAGCAAATGATAGGTGTGGAAATAAGGTAATAGTTTGAGACAAATTGAAGCAGAGAGAAATAGATTAGAAATCCTAAGTTTGAAAAACAGATACCTTTAGCAGTACTTTTCCTATAAATTAACCCCCTACCAAATGTTGTAATATAATATCAGGATCTGATTTTCTATATGTTAAAACCTTTTTAAGAAAAATTATTGGACAATCTAGCATAGCTAATAGGTCCCCACTGCCTTTGACAGCAGAAAATTTATAGAACTGGTGTCAATTATTCGCTTATGGTATCTTAGAGGTGGGTGAGCTATCAGCTACTCTGAGTGATACAATCTCCTTAATAGGGGCTCAGTAGTGGGGTCAGGGAGGCAGATGTATCACAAGGACAGAGGGCAATACTGGTGAAGCCTTTTACATCAAACTTAGGAATATTACCTAATGATTTAAATAAAAAATAAAAACTATCCTTCTACATCTGTGACTCTATTTCTGTTTTGTAAATAAGTTCATTTGTATCATTCTTTTCAGATTCTGAATATAAGCAGTATCATATGATATTTGTCTTTGTCTGATATATACACACTACTACATATAAAACAAATAACTAATAAGGACCTACTATATAGCACAGGGAGCTCTTCTCAATACTCTGTAATGACCTATATGGGAGAAGAATCTAAAAAAGAATGGATATATGTATATGTATAACTGATTCATTTTGCTGTACATCAGAAACTAACACAACATTGTAAATCAAATATCCTCCAATAAAAATTTTAGTAAAAAGCTACCAATTAAAGAAAAATCCTTAATCAAAGTCTAAAATTCTACTGGAAACTATTGGAAATAAGACTTGTAATATAAACGTGTTAAAATATCACTAGTCTGACAGTTTTTGTTTCACTATGGTTAAGTTTCTATAGGGAGTTGGTAGTCAACATGTGATCAAGAAACTGCTTTTGTAAAAATATCTTTGTGGAAAACTGTTGAGGAGTGGATGGCAGTGGGATCTCACTGAGTTGTTATTGTAGTCAAACAGCAGAGAATTTGAAATAGTAACAGAATCATCTCAGTTATATTTTGTCTATTTGTTTTACTTGGTAATATATTTGGATCTATAATAATTCATTTTTTATTAACAAATACCCATCTAAAATAGGAGCCCAAAATATAATTTCTAGAAATATCTTGATCAACCTAATAATAGATGCACATTATAGAAGTTTAAAACGTTATTAAAAATCAAGTTGAACTACAGAGAACATGCCATGCTTTGAAATTATTACAAAAATTTCCAATAAATTTTGGGATTATCAATAAAAATAAGATTTGTGAATAAAATCCATCATAAATATTCATCATAATGTTATGAAGGAAAGAAGGCAATGATTTTTCAAAATTAAGCAACATTTCCAAACTTTTAAATTTTTCAACAATAGACATTATAAAGATAAAAGAAAAAATGAAAAGTATATGGCTCTTCATGACGTGCCTACATATATATATATGTATATGTACATACATATACACATTTACACACATACTCACATCTGAACTTTTGCAGAGGTGCAGAGTTAGTATTCATAATTATATTGGCTATGTTAACGCTGTGAAAGTTGAATATTTCATACTTATGAAAATGCCTAATGCAAACTGCACTGTTCTGTGTAATTAATGAATGTGTAAAAGAAGAGATTGGAAAACGTAAAACATCTTCATAAAGAATGCAGGGGCAGGTGGTTTATTTGTCCATGAAATAAATCTTTAATTAGTTCTCTGGAATATGATTTTGCAAAATAGTATTTGTTCCATCTTTTCTATTACTGAAAGAAAACAGTCAAGATATCTGCCTTTATTCCTCTAAAATAAATCATTTCCTTGTATAATGATAAATGTATACATTAAGAAAATATCAGTTATATTACAACCAAAAAATTCTGACACACATACAAAGCTCACCATGATAATCTTCTTGTTATTGAACATATATTTTAGGCTGCTTTTCCTAACATTTGAGAAACAGGAGGCCAAGAAAAGGGTAGGAAATGTAATCCTGTAGTATATGCCATATCACAGTTGATAATAGGTCAGGGAGAGGATAAGGAGGAGAAGAGTTAGATGTGGAGGAGATACAAGTTGTAGGTTAAGAAATTCAAACAAGGGAGATACAGCTTCTAATGTATGAAGTGATTTGACATTTTTGAAATGGACAGGTGAAATGAGTGTATTTCAGAAGGTTAGAAAGACCTACTTATGTGTAATCTAGGAACAGAGCAGGAAAAATGCAGAAAGGCAGGTAAAGCAGCAGCCAGCATCAATAGTTGTGGAGTATTTGCAGTGACATGGATGGACCTAGAGATTGTCATACTGAGTGAAGCAAGTCAGACAGAGAAAGGCAAATATCATATATCGTTTATATGTGGAATCTAAAAACTGGTACGAATGAACTTATTTACAAAACAGAAATAGAGTCACAGATGTAGAAAACAAACTTATGGTTACCAAGGGGGGGAAGGGGGGAGGGAGAAATTTGGAGATTTGGGTTCACATGTACACACTACTATATAGTAAAATAGATAACTAATAAGAACCTACTGTAGAGCACAGGGAACTCTACTCAATACTCTGTGATGACCTATATGGGAGAAGAATCTAAAAAAGAGTGGATATATGTATATGTATAACAGATTCACTTTGCTGTACACCTGAAACTAATAAAATGTTGTAAATCAACTATACTCCAATAAAAATTAATTTAAAAAAAGAACTGTGGAAATAAGTAGCAGGGACCCATTTGTGACTCAGATATAGAAACAAAATTTTCAAGACAGGTCTCCAGTTTTGAGCTTGGTCTGCAGATTGTCGAGTAGTCCCGGTTTTGGGGTGGTAGAGATGTAGGGATTAAGTCAGACAACCCAAGAAGTTAACTGATTCCCAGTGGGATTGAACTCAAACTCTCAGATTTGTAGTGTTCAACCATTGGTTTTGACTGCATGACCTCCAGCAGCTATGAGGTGAGTCACAGTAATTTGTTACTGATAGAAAAAAAAAAAAATACAGAAAGTATTAATGAAAATAGTTCTGCACTTATTGATATAAGAATGTCAATTTTTCTTACTCTCATTCTAATATGCTTTTTGTGATGGGAGTACTAAGATTGAAGTTGGTTAGAGGTACCAGAAATGCCCATGCAAGTGACAAAGGAGTGTACCATTTCTGAGACATAAGATGAAGTAGAAAAAAGATCATAACACTATGCTTCAGAGAACAAAAGTAAAAAGCCAAAGAAGTTATATTAACATCTGGTAAACAACCAGATGGTTACAAACACTCAACAATCAACAGATCTTTTTTTATTTTTTAATTAAACCCTTACAATGAACCAGGTGCTTTATTTGTGTAACTAAGTGAACAACATCTTCTCTGTTCCAAGGAGTTTATGATATATTAAAAGGTTAGGAGACCAAGGAGATGTGACCAAACTTGCCTTGTTTCTTGATCTCAGTGTTTTCCCATGTTCT
Organism: Balaenoptera acutorostrata; assembly: GCF_949987535.1. Lineage (NCBI taxonomy): Eukaryota > Metazoa > Chordata > Mammalia > Artiodactyla > Balaenopteridae > Balaenoptera > Balaenoptera acutorostrata. Next base: position 112,511,263 of record NC_080067.1, read on the forward strand.
TATAGCGTCCTAGGGATATTGCAGATTTAGAAACCTTCATGTTTATTGATGATGACATAAGGATGAAAGCAAATGTCTTGGATTCTGAAGATAAAAAGAAAAAGAAATACAGTCAGAATGTCCAGCTAATTCACTACTCTGAGGTGTAACTAGAATGGCAGGCAGAATCATGGCCATATGACCTCAAAATCTTTGATTTCCTCATCTGTAAAATGGAAGTAATTTCTTTTTTAATCTTGTGTTAATCTTAGGACAAGAGATAAACTGGCAAATCCCTAGTTTTGCCTAGTACCAAGTACTTTATTATGCAAATATATACTTTTATATAAATGTATGCATATAAGATTAAAAGCACACATTTCAAGAAGTAACACCTATGTCCTACATTATAAAGGTATTGATTTTATACTGGTGAGAACCCCAAACAAGATGTTCCAATAACAGATCAGCTGTTGGCTTGTTCAGGAATCTTCTTAATTTATTAGATCTCCTCCTGTTCACTCTATTAACTAATGCACGTCTATTTCCTATTTCCCTATTATCCTTGTTTCCCAATTGGCTGCCTGTCTTCCCCTAAGATAAAGACTTGAAAATGAAACTAGAAACATAAATGTAAGTTTGATCTACACACAATAAAATTTTCCTTCCTATGCACATCCACAGATCCTATTTAACTTTTTATCCTAACCTTGAGGATAACCTGAGTGTTGTCCTTCCAGTAGGGAATTAGATATGTGTTGATGTAATATTCAGTTGAGTAGATAGCAATAGTAGCATTGTTTAAGTTAAAGATGGCAGGAATTTCAAAAATAGAATGTTTATATTAAAAAATACAGGTCTATTTAAAATATTTGGAAGGCTATGTTCTAGGCATTCACTGCTAAATTTATATATTTTTTTATTATATGATTTCTAGTAGGAAAGCCATAGCTTTGGAATAATAAATTATTTTTATATAATTTGAAATAAAATGTTTTGTTGTATTTTGATAATTTGAAATAGCATAGATCCTTTGATTCTAGCTACTAATGAAGTGTATGAACTAAGAGGATATTAATCAGGTAAGTCCCCTAAGACTATGATTTTATAAATACTATATAATGGATAATTCAACAGCAGAAGGCAACTAAAGTAGAGTGGGATAATAGATTTTGAATTTAAATTGCTGTCTACATTTCTCATTATTTTTAAGTCTTAATTTTAGTTTGTTTAACAGAAATGCAGGGACAGATAAAAAAAACAATAAAGAATGTCTTCCAATAGAAAACATTTCCCCTAACTCATAGCTTTAGAACGTGAAAGAAAAACTTACTTATTGTACTGTGGAATAAATTGTAGCTCAGAGAGGTAAAGTGACATGCTCCAGATTATACATATTTTAATGGCTTTAGGAAAATTGAACCAGAGTTTTTCCTATTTTCATTTCTATAGTCTTTCAAATATTTAAACTGCAGAAATTATTTATAGAGGATGATAATACAGACTCCTCACTGTCTACAAAATTTTAGAAACCCGTGATTATGTAGGATTTGTTTATATAAATTTAAATTTGGTTAGCAATGAGGTTATCTGAACAATCTACTGGGTTTCTTAGGATTTGATGGAATTAAAGTTTTCATTTTATTATTTGTGATGAAGGATTATATTAATTTTTTACAATACTTCCATATCTAAATCTCAAAGGAATTTAGACTCTGTCAAACTAACCACATGAATAAATGGTAAAATATATAAATGAGTTATTTCCTTCTGTCTGTAATACCATATCTCTCTCTCTATATCCATCCATCCAGCCTAGCAATTTATAGCTCTTTAGTTTGAGACAAATTGATTTGTATTCATCATTAATTCCTCACATACACAATTCACATGGGGTAGTGTGCATTTGCTAGAGGTGACTGTTCAGTATCCTACAGAAGAGTATTTTAAGGGCTATAAGTTTCTTATAAGCTTTTCAAACGTCCCTTTCTTCTCACAAGTTCAGAGTGCTTTATCGATATTAGCTCATTAATCTTCACAGCATCCTTGCAAAGAAGACAACAGGTCAACCGCCTTGTCTCAGATTTATGATGAGGCAGTCATGAACCCAGGCATATCATGAATGCAAAGAGTATATGCACATACCCTGAGCTAAATCCACTGGCTCTGAACTTCCTCAACTTCTTTAATAAGAATCATTGGGAACTCTTATTAAAATAAATATTCATCTTCAACAAACACATTGCAATGAAAAAAAAAAGGGAGCTTGGGAAAAAACCTTATAGATGAAGAGACTTCAAAGATATATAAATCAAGTGAGTTATATGATCTCTGGATTATGATTCAAACTATAAAAATGTGCACTTATGAAGCAATGGAAAATTTTAACAGTGACCAGATATTTAGTAATATTTAGTGATTATTGCTGGATTTTTAGGTGTGGTAATGTTGTTGTGGCCATTTTACAAGAAGAGTCTTGTTTATGAGATATATTCTGACCCTTGAACAACATAGGTTTAAACTGCTCAGGTCCACTCATACACAGATTTTTGTCAATAGTAAATTCAATCATACTACACAATCTGAGGTTGGTTGAATACTGGATACCAACCAGGGCAGACAAAGGAAAAGCAGATACGGAGGGATGATTATAAGTGGATTTTTCACTGTACAAGGGTGGGCGTCCCTAACTCCTGCATTGTTCAAAGGTCAACTGTATATGGATGAACTGATATGATGTCTGAGATTTACTCCAAAATCATACAGAAAGAGGTAGAACATGGTGTGTTAAGCATTTTGTTGTTTCATCATCAGTTGATAATTGAAGCATTTGAGTTTATTATACTAACCTTTATATGTTTTTATATATTTGAAATTTCCTATTATAAAAAGTTCCTTTTAAAGGGGAAACAACTCTCCCTGATAAAATTCTGGTTTAGTATGTTTGTTGTGGGACTTAAGAGTCTTTATTTTTCACAAGTTCCAAGGTGATTCTTATAATGAGGAAATTCTTGGAAAACCCTGGCGACCCATTCTCAAATATGAAAAAATCTGACATGAGAGCCAAATATTTTAGCATCTGTAATTTATTTTACATGTAATTTTTCTGTGCAGAACTTTGGGTAACACCCTATTATTGGTTCAAAATAATTTTGTTTCCTTTTTGAAGCAAAAGACTCATTATTTATTTTAAAAAACATAATAGGGCTTCCCTGGTGGCGCAGTGGTTGAGAGTCTGCCTGCCGATGCAGGGGACACGGGTTCGAGCCCTGGTCTGGGAGGATCCCACATGCCGCGGAGCAACTGGGCCCGCGAGCCACAATTACTGAGCCTGCGCGTCTGGAGCCTGTGCTCCGCAACAAGAGAGGCCGTGACAGTGAGAGGCCCGCGCACCGCGATGAAGAGTGGCCCCCGCTTGCCACAACTAGAGAAAGCCCTCGCGCAGAAACGAAGACCCAACACAGCCATAAATAAATAAATTAAAAAAAAAAAAAAAAGGTTTCTTTAAAAAAAATAAATAAAAAATTACAAAAAATAAAAAACATAATAAAATAAGTTATTTTACTAAAAATCTTCTCTAGTTGAGTGGGCTATATAGATCTTATCAGTAGATTTTACTAAAAATTAAGGGAGCAAAGTTCATTTTTCACTGAAAATTTTTTTTACATCAGATCAAGATAGTTCTGCTCTGACATAGAATAGTGTTAAAGCATATTCTGTTAGACAGGAATGGAGGCTATTACCTGGCCTTGAATAAAATTTTAATGATTGCTTAGGGAATAGAAAAATGATTTGAAGGTATAGATCTATCTTTGCCTTTTCAAAGAATCATATAACTATTTATGCAAATCTGACCTTAATAATGAGAAATAAAATGTTTCTTTGGAAAAGAACCACTCATGTTTGTAAAATAGCAACACTATCATATTGCTGATTGAATGCAATTTAACTTTGTTGTTCATAACTCTTACACATTAAGCTGACATTAACAGATTGAATTATCATTTAACTGATGCTCATTTGATGGCAAAATGAGGCCATAGGATGAACAACTGGAGGAAGATTTTCTAAAGATAATACAGTATTTTTTTTTCTATTCCAGGATTATTAGAGAAAACTTTCAAACAAAGAAACATTATTATCACCAAATTTCCTCATAAATTTTGTGATAACATTTTTACTTTAACTTTATAGGTTTATAAATTTGTAGAAATACCATATTTGATTAGCAAATTTAACTATTAAAATGTATTAAAATTCTTTCATTAATAAGAGACTAGTATAGACCAGTGATCACCATCTACTTCCCCTAGTCAGTTCAACTTAACCAGAGCAATTAAGCTTATAAAACATCCTGCGTGGCTTTCTGGGCATTTACAGACATTAACTACAATATCTGTGTATGTGTAAATGGAGTCTTATATCATTGTAGATGTCCTTCACATAAAAATGTATTTCTCTATTTGAATGCATATTAATAGATATTTTAATTATTTAATTGTGCATGTACAGAACAGCCTGTTTCTACTCATATGCAGAGATGATCTTGTCTAAGATTTCTTACCCATTGACCCAATTCTTAATCTCCACTTTATGTTCTTGAATTAATGAGAACTCAGTGTAGTGGGTAAACTAGGCCATGAAGGGGGGAGGACTGAGAAAGTACTTCCTATATTTCTGAAGCCATCAGCATGAAAAATCATTGTAGTGTAGCACAAATATGCTTTCAAAAATTAAATTTGCCCTATTAAGTTAAATTTGCCCTATTAAAAGTGTTTTTTAAAGAACTGATGATTATTTAAAGCTCTGCATGTCTATTGTTTATCATCTTTGACAACAAAAACTTCTGAATGTGTATGGGTTCTCTTACTCGAATTTACAAAGCTGCAGTTCTTGCAATGTACCTGAGGTCACTCAGAAGTGAGTACATGAGGGGAGGGTTAACAGCTGGAATATTCATAGATCTTGTGTGGAAATAATATTCACAAGAAAAGTTTTGGTTAGAGTGCACTATTTTTTTTTTTTTTTTCCTATTTCTTCTTCAGAGATAGTAAAACAAATCGCAGTATTTGCTTCTGTCTTAGCCTGCCCAGGCTGCCATACCAAATTACCATTGACCTAGGAACCTAAACAATAGAAATTCATTTTCTCACTGTTCAGGAGGCCAGAAGTCCAAGATTAGCGTAGTTGGATTCTGGTGACTGACCTCTTCCTAGCTTACATACTGCTGCCTTCTCACTATGTCCTCTCATGACAGAAAGAGAGAAGGATCTCTCTCACTTCCTCCTCTCATAAGGCCACCAATCCTATCAGACTAGGAGTTCATCCTTATGACCTCATTTAACCTTAATTACCTCCTAAAAGCCCTATCTCCAAATACAGTCACATTGTAAATTATTTCAACATATGAATTTGAGGGGGGACACAATTCAGTTCATAGCAGCTTTCCACCTTTTCTATCAGTGTTAATTTTCAGCCCAATATCTGTCTTCCTTTGTGGTGTAACTTTGTGTACAGTTGATGGAATAAGAGTTCCAAATAAGATTTCAGAAAGACCTGGTTGAATATCCCAGCTCCATTGCTTGATAGGTGTGGGACTTTCTGCAATTTAAATTTTCTAGGCTCAGTTTCCTCTTCTCTAAATTTGGAATAATAATATATAGATGTAGATTTAATTAGTTATTGCAGGTAATGTGTTTAGTGCCTAGTGCTTTCTAAGTACCTAACAGATTTTTTAAAAAATGTTAGCAGTGTAATTGACATATAACATTATATCAATTTCAGGTGTACAACATAATGATTGGATATTTGTATATATTGCAAAATGATTGCCACAATAAGTCTAGTTAACATCTGTCACCATAGTTTCAACATTTTTTTCTTATGACTAGAACTTTTAAGACATACTCTCTTATCAACTTTCAAATATGTAATACCATGTTATTAACTATAGGCATCATGTTGTCTACACCACCCATGACCTATTTATTTTATAACTGGAAGTTTGTACCTTTTGACCCCCATCACCCATTTTGTCCATCCATAACCCCCCTCCCCCACATCAGGCAACTACTAACTTGTTCTCTGTATCTCTGAGCTCATTTTTTTGTTTTCTGATTTTTTAAATTTTGTTTTGTTTTAGATTCTACATTTAAGTGAGATCATATGTATTAGCCTTTCTTTATTTCATTTAGCATAATGTCATCAAGGTCTGTTTCTGTTGTCACAAAGAGCAAGATTTTCTTCTTTTCTATAGCTGAATAATATTCCTCTGTGTGTGTGTGTGTGTGTGTGTTTATTTACCACATTTTCTTTATCAATTCATCCATCAGTGGACACTTAGGTTAATTCTATATCTTGGCTATTGTAAATAATGCTGCAACAAACATGGGGGTTCATATACCTTTCTAAGTTAGTGTTTTTGTTTTCTTTGGATAAATACTCAGATGTGGAACTGCTGGATCATATGGTAATTCTAATTTTAATATTTTGATGAACATTCAAACTGTTTTCCATAGTGGTTGCACCAAATTATATTCCCCCCAATAGTGCACAAGGGTTTCCTTTTCTCCACATCCTGGCCAACACTTGTTATTATTTGTTTTTTTGATCACAGACATTCTAACAGGTGTAAGGAGATAGCTCTTTGTGGTTTTGATTTTCATTTCCTTGATGATTAATGGTGTTGGGTGGAATTCCTTGGTGGCATAGTGGTTAAGAATCCACCTGCCAATGCAGGGGACATGGGTTCGAGCCCTTGCCCACGAAGATCCCACATGCTGCAGAGCAACTAAGCCCGTGCGCCACAACTACTGCCTGCACTCTAGAGCCCACAAGCCACAACTACTGGAGTCTGCACACCAAGAGCCCGTGCTCTGCAACAAGAGAAGCCACCACAGTGAGAAGCCCACATACCGCAATGAAGAGTAGCCCCCGCTTGCCACAACTAGAGAAAGCCCACGTGCAGCAACGAAGACCCAATGCAGCCAATAAGTAAATAAATAAATAAATTTATTAAACAAAATTTTAAAAAGTGGTGTTGGACAACTTTCCATGTATCTGTTGGCTATCTGTATATTCTCTTTGGAAAATGAGTATTCTCCCCCCATTTTTTAACTGGATTTTTTTTTTTTTTGTATTTAGTTGTATGAGTTGTACAAGTTGTATATATTTTAGATACTAAACTTTTATCAGATATATGATCTGCAAATTTTCATTAAGTAGGTTGCCTTTTCATTTTGTTGATGTTTCATTTCTGTTCAGAAACTTTTTAATTTGATGGAGTCCCGCTTGTTGATTTTTGCTTCAAATCCAAAAAATCATCATCAAGACCGATGTCAAGGATCTTGCCACCTACATTTTTTTCTAGGAGTTTTATGGTTTCAGGTCTTATGTTACAATCTTCAATTCATTTTGAGTTAGTTCTGGGGTATGGTGTAAGATTCTGCTCCACTTTCATTTCTTTTGCATATGGCTGTACAGTTTTCCCAGCACCATTTATGGAAGAGGATGTTTTCCCTCCCCATTGTATATTCTTGACTCCTTTCTCGTAAATTAATTGATTGTATATGTGTGGGTTTATTTCTGTTTTTATCTGTTCTGTTCCATTGATCTATGTGTCTGTTTTTTAATGTCAATACCATATTGTTTTGATTACTATAGCTTTGTAGTAAAATTTGAAATCTGGGAGAATGATGCCACCAGCTTTGGTTTTCTTTCTCAAGATTGCTTTGGCTACTTGAGGTCTTTTGTGGTTCCATACAAATTTTAGGATTGTTCTATTTCTGTGAAAAACACTATTGGAATTTTTAATGGGAATTACACTGAATCCATAGATTACTTTGGGTAGTATGGACATTTTGACAATAGTAATTCTTCTAATACATAAGCACAGTATATCTTTCCATTTATTTGTGTCTTCTTCATTCATTAATGTCTTAAAATTTTCAGTATAAAGACCTTTTACTTCCTTGGGTAAAGTTATTTCTAGGTTTTTTTTGGTTTTTTTTTAATGCATTTGCAAATGAGTCTTTTTCTTAAATTCTCTGACAGTTTGTTATTAGTGTATAGAAACATGACATTTTTATATTGATTTTGTATCCTGAATCTTTAATGAATTTGTTTATAAGAGTTTTTGGTGATGTTTTTAGGGTTTTCTATATATAATATCATGCCAACTAAAAATAATGACCATTTTACTTCTTCCTTTCCAATTTGGATGATTTTAATTTTTTTTCCTTGCCTAATTGCTCTACCTAGACTTCCAATATTGTGTTGAATAAAATTGGTGAGAGTGGGTGCTCTTGTTTAGTTCCTGATCATACAGGGAAGGCATTCAGATTTTCACAATTAAGTATGATGTTAACTGTTGTATGTATATAGCCTTTATTATGTTGAGATACATTCCCTCTACACCCACTTTGTTGAGACTTTTTGTCATAAATGGATGTTGAATTTTGTCCAGTGCTTTACTGCACCTATTAGAGATGATCATATAACTTTTATTCTTCATTTTGTTAATGTGGTGTACACATTGATTTGCAGATGTTGAACCATCCTTGTATCTCTGAGTAAACCCCACTTTATCATGGTGTGTGATTCTTTTAATGCATTGTTAAATTTTGAGTGCTAATATTTTGTTGAATTTTTTCACATCTATGTTCATCAGATATACTGGCCTCTAATATTGTGTCCTTATGGTGACCTTGTCTTGTTTTGGTATCAGGGTAATGCCAGCCTTGTAAAATGAGTTTGAAAGTGTTCCCTTCTATTTTTTTGGAAGAGTTTCAGAAGAATTGGCTTTAATTCTTTGAATGGTTGATAAAACTCACCAGAAAAGCCATCTGGTCCTGGGCTTTTTTTCTTTGGGAGCTTTTTGATTCCTGACTCAATCATGTTGCTAGTAATTAGTCTGTTCAGATTTTCTATTTCTTCATGATTCAGTTTTGGTAGGTTGTATGTTTCTAGATATTTATCCATTTCTTCTAGGTTATTCAGTTTGCTATTGTGTAATTGCTATAATAGTTTCTTATGATTCTTATATTTCTGTGGTATCAGTTTTAATACCTCCTCTTTCATATCTAATCTTATTTGCTTGATTCTTCTCTTTTTTCTTGTTTAATCTAGCTAAAAGCTTGTCAATTTGTTTATCTTTTCAAAAACCCAGCTCTTAATGTCATTGATTATTTCTATAGTCATTTTAATCTCTATCAGTTTTTTCCACTCTGATTTTTGCTATTTCCTTCCTTTTATTAACTTTGGGATTTTCTTATTCTTTTTCTGTTTGCTTGAGGTTTAAAAAAGGTTGTTTGACATTTTTCTTGTTTCTCAACTTAGGCATTTATTGCTATGAAGTTGCCTCTTAGAACTGCTTTTGCTTTATCACTGCTTTGGGGATGTTGTAGTTCCATTTTGGTTTGTTTCAAGATAATTTTTTAATTTCTCTTTTGATTTTATCTTTGACCCACTGGTTGTTCAGTAGCATGTTGCTTAATTTCCACATACTTGTAAATTTTCCAATATTCTTCTTGTAAGTGATTTCTAGTTTACCAATGTGATCTGAAAAGATGCATGATATAATTTCAGTCTTCTTAAATTTTTAACTTGTTTTGTGGCTTGACATATGGACTGTACTGTGGAGTATTCCAAGTGTACTTAGAGTGTGCATTCTGTTGTTTTTGGATGAAATATTCTGTATGTTTCTATTAAGTCCATCTTGTCCAACATATTGCTTAAGGCCAATATTTCCTATTGACTTTCAGTCTGGATGATCTATCCATTGATGTAAGTGGGGTATTATAGTTCCCTACTATTGTTGTATTATGGTCTATTTCTCCCTTTAGATCTGTTAATATTTGCTTTATATATTTAGGTCTTCTATTTTGGGTAAATAAATATTTACAAATGTTGTATCCTCTTGTGTGTTGACCCCTTTATCATTATGTAATGCCCTTCTTTGTCTTTTGTTACAGTCTGTTTTAAAGTCTGTTTTGTCTGATATAAGTATAGCTACCCCAGCTTCCTTTTGGTTTCCATTTGCATGAAACATCTTTTTTTCCTTCTCTTCACTTTTGGTCTGTGTGTCCTTAATTCTGAAGTGAGTCTTGTAGGCAGCATATATAGGGGTCTTGTTTTTTATCCATTCAGCCACTCTGTCTTCTGATTGGCATATTTAGTCCATTTATATTTACAGTAATTATTGATAGATATGTACCTATCACCATTTTGTTAATTGTTTCCTGGTTTTTTTATGGTTCCTCTGTTCTTTCTTCTCTTGCTCTCTTCCTTTGCAGTTTGATGGCTTTCTTTAGTGGTATGCTTAAATTTCTTTCTGTTTCTCTTTTGTGTACCTCCTTTAGGTTTTTACTTTGTGGTTACCATGAGACTTACATAAAACAACTTATATTCATAACAGTCTACTTTAAGTTGATTAAAAAGTTTGAATGCATTCTAAAACTCTACATTTTTACCCATCCCACAATATTGCATGTTTTTGATGTCATAACTTACTACTTTTTATTTTCTCTATTCATTGACAAATTATTGTAATTATAGTTATTTTTACTAATTTTCTCTTTTACCTTTCATACTAGCTTTGGAAGTGATTAATATATCACCTTTACAAGATTAGATTATTCTGAATTTTACTATATGTTTACCTTTACTGGGAGATTTATATGTTCATATTTTTTCCTGTTACTACTTGGTGCCCTTTAGTTTCAGCTTAAAGAAGTCCTTTACATTTCTTGTAAGCCAGTTTAGGGGTGATTAATGCTTTTACCTTTTGTTTGTCTAGAAAACACTTTATTTCTCCAATTCTGAAAGACAATTTTACTGGGTAGAGTATTCTTGGTTAACAGTTGTTTTTTCTTTCAGCAATTTGAATATATTGTGCCACTCTCTTCTGGCCTTCAAAGGTTCTGCTGGATAACCTGCTAATAGTCTTATGGGTGTAATAAGTTTTTTTTCTCTAGATGCTTTCAAGGTTCTCTCCTTGTTTTTAACTTTTGACAGTCTAATTATAATGTATTTGGTGTGGGTGTCATTGGGTTCATCTTATTTGGAACTGTCTTGCCTTCCTGGATCTGGATGTCTGTTTTCTTCTCCAGGTTAAGAAAAGTTTTCAGCCATTATTTCTTCACATACATTTTCTGCCCTTTTCTCTCTCTTCTTCAGGGACCCCTATATTACAAATGTTGCTCCACCTGATGTTGTGTCATAGTCCCTTAAGCTACCTTCACTTTTTTTCATTCTTTTTTCTTTTTGCTGGTCTGATAGGGTGAGGTCCACTGCCCTGTGTTCATGTACACTGATCGTTTCTTTTGCTTCATCTAGTCTGATAGTGTATATTTCAGTTCAGTTATTGTATTCTTCGTCTCCATGGTTTTTATTTGGTACATTCTCTTTGTTGAAGTTCTCATTTTGTTCATCCTTACTTTTCCTGAGCTCATTGAACATCTTTATGACTATTATTTGGAACTCTTTATCAGGTAAATCACATTACCAAATCTCCATTTCATTAAGAACTTTTTCTGGGGTTTTATCTTGTTTTTTCCTTTGGAACATATTCCTCTGTTCTTCATTTTGCTTGGCTCTCTGAGTTGGTTTCTATGGATTAGATAAAATAACCACCTCTCCCAGTCTTGATGGAGTGGCCTCATATAGGAGATGAATTTTGTTCAACCCTATCCTAGCATTTGGTTATTTCTCAAACTTCTATAATTGTCCAAGCAGACTTGTTTATTCTTAATGGCTCCTGGTAGTTCAGTGTATGCCAAAACATATCAGCGTCCCAAAGGAGAGGTTCTTACTTAGCACCTAGATTCAGGCTGATTGAAAGCCAGACCCTCAGGCAGCAGATTTTAAAGAATGCAAATATATACAGTCCTGTGGGATCTCAAATGTAAGTACCACTGGCTACCAGAGTCAGGCTATCTAGAGTTAAGCCCTGGGTGGCAGCTGCAAAAAATTGGAGTGCCACACATGGGTATAAGTTCCTTTCTGAGAGATACCAGTGAGTTGAGAGAGAGGCAAAGGTGACGTCCACTGGCTTTCATTCCTGAGAACACCTCAGTAAGCCTCTAGGTGTGTGCTGAACCAGAAGCCTGCCCCTCAGACCAAAGATCCAAAAAGAGCAAATGGGCTTCTTTCGTAGAAGGATTGGAAGTATTCTTTAGTCCGCAGTCTGCACTTTGCCTGTTGGTGGTAGCTGACAAATAACTCTTTCTCCATGTTACAATCCTGTGGGACCCAGGAATGCAAGCTTCGCTGGCCACAGAGCCAGGTGATCAAGAGGCATCCCCTCAGCAGCAGCCACAAAAACTGGGATACCAGATGTAAAAACTGGGGTACCAGAGACATGTACACTCTCCCCTCCAGGAGATACTGGGTCTCTGGAGTGTAGCAGAGAGAGAGTGTGTGAAGATAGCACCCACCCTCCAAAGTATGGAGGGGATCATAGTTGGCCATTAGATGTGTGTTTAATTCTAGCCTGCCCCTCAGGCCACAGCTTTGAAGATAAGCTAATAAGCCTCTTTATAGAGAGACTGGGCACCTCAATCTATTGCTTCTCTGCTTTACCCTGGGGGCAGGAAGGGGTTAAGAACTCTTTCTCTGTTTGTTACTGTCCTGTGGGATTCACAAGCATTAGTGCCACTGACCAACAGAGTCAAGTGATCTAGAGTTGTCCCATGGGTGGCAACCACAAAAATCAGGTCACCAGATGTTTGTACAAGCTCCTTTCTAGGATATACTGGCAATCTGGAACAAGGCAGAGGGAGATCACAAAGATGGTGCCAATCATCATCCATCCCCAGAGAGTAGTTCAGTAGGCCCCTACACGCATGTTAAATTAGATGCCTGACCCTATGGTCAGTGCTTTAAGATAAGCACATAAGCCTCTTTCACAGAAAGTCTGGGTGCTTTTCAGTCAGCTCCCTCTGCAGTGGGTTCTCCTTGTGCGCAAACTCTAAAAATTGTTTCTCAGCTCACTGTAACCTTATGATTTCAAGCCCTGTTGCCTTTCAAAGATAGATGTTTTGGGGCTCATCTCTCAGGTGCAGATCTTAAAAGTTGGGGTACCTGATATGAGGTTCAAACGCTTCACTCTTCAGAGAGAAGCTTGGGTTTATGAGTTCCCTTCTGATTGTGAATCACTGAGCTGAAGGGGGGTTTATAGCAAGATTGTGTCTCAGCTTCCCTACCTGCTTTGATGTGGATTTTCTTCTTGTTCACCCAATGTGTAGGAGTCAGTTAGTTTTGGGTCTCTTTCAAAGGAAATTGTATATTCAGAGTGTGTGTGGGAGGAGGTGAGTTCAGGAGTTCCTACATCACCATCTTGACCTGAAACTTGAATGCTTATATTAATTTGCTGTGAATGCTTATATTAACACTGCTCCATTGTCTAAGTGTAAGTGAATTATACATGGGCATTCTTTCACTCTGTACATCTTTATCGAATGCTCACTTGGTGTCATTCTTTGTTCTCATTGAGGATGCATCAGTGAACAAAAAAACAATATTTCCATTGTCATGGATTGTACTGTGAGAAAGAAAACACACAGTAAACATAAGACCATCACCTGATAGAGATTATCTGGCAGAAAATTATATAAAATGATGAAAGAATGTGACAGGTTTAGACTGGATGGCTGGAGAGTATCTTTCTAACATATGAGTACTAAGAATGAACCAATATTGCAAATATTGGATACAATTTTCAAGGTAGATGGAGAAAGAGCTTAATTCAAATAATGAAAGAAAAAAATCAGCGTGGCTGGAACCGGTTGGGAGCAGCAGCATGGCTAAGTTAGCAGAGGGAGACTAGACTTGGGCCAGTAGGGCTTCATGAGATAGACAAAATGTGAAAATTTTCTTCTATGTAAGATGTCAAGGGTTTTACGCAAGGGAATGATGTTGTGGCACATATGTTTAAAAAAAACACCATCTGGCTTCTAGGAGAAAAATAGATTATAGGCTAAGGATGTAAGAAGAAAGTGCACCTAAGAGGCTATTGCAGTGTCCAAAAACATTAATGCATTGCCATGAGCAGCCTCTTCCCGTCTACTCTAGCCAGGTCTCATCAATGCTGTAAGGATTCTGGGGCATAATAAATTTGTCTTTAGAAGATTTTCATTTATATACCACCATGCATAAATAGATTATCAGATCACTTTCTGCTGTTATGGTTGTCAATAGCTGGGGCCTGGTACAGAGTGTGCATTACATATAGTTGGTGATCAAATGTGCCTATTGCCAGACTACATGACAATGATCTCGTTGTTGTTGACAGTTGGAAATACTATCATTTCATCTTCATCCTCCTCCTTCTCTTTCTTCTTCATATGACCATAGAAGAAAAAAAAATAATGAGTAAAATAGATATACCTCAAAGTCAGGACTTCTAAGTTTCAGGTTCAGTCCAGTTACAGAATAATGTGAATTTAAATTGTAAAGAGCTATGATTGAGCTATATACAGCACAGCCAGATGGTCAGATTAAGGCCATGTAGCAAAATAATTTAAATTCATTTGAATTTAATTTATTTAAATAAAATTTTTAAATTATTTATAGTATTTATTTAAAATAATAATAATATTTATTTAAAATTAAAAATACAGAGGTTGTGACAGGCATCTAATATAACATGGAAAAGATAATGATCCAAAACTTTAAAAACTTTTACTTACATTTTGTTATAGACAAGCATTTGCTTTCTATGTAGTGGTGCTGACACTGGGGGAAATTTCTGGTGGAGGCATTTTAATTATCTTTATGGGTTTTTTTGTAAGTTAATAAAGGGAGTAGAAGCAAAGATATTCCTAGGAGACTTAAGTATCATAAATATGCCTATAATTGTTAATACTAGTTGATCCTCTGTTATATTAAAAGCAAAAAAGCAAAGACATCACAAACTAAAAGGTAATTAGGGTCATTTAGTCCATCCCTCTGATTGATAAGAAACAGCTCTTCATATAAATAATTTTCATCATGTATATTTTCTCCTTTTCTTAATATTCACAGAAAATTCATTAAAGAATGACTGAATACCCACTCTAAAGCAAGGGCCAAAAAAAAAAATAAATGACTTCTACCTTTGAAAAGCTGACAGTGAAGGAGTTAGAAGCTTCAACACATTATTTCAATGTAATATGCTTAGAAACCTATTTCTATACTAAACCAACAAACAAAAAACAAAAAAAACTTTGCCTTCTGTATTTTCTATAAGCCATAGAAAACAGACCTCTGGTTCCTCTCTAATACCTTTACTCTTCTAAGGTCACTTAGTACATTTCCTTTTGCAAAAGTTATTCATGACCTTCTACATGCCAGAAAAAAAAAAGTTTTAAGTCTGTATCTTCCTTACTCCTTCAGTGCATGTTATTGAGTTTTTTAACGTTTGTACATAATCCTTCCACGTTTTCTTCTTGGTTAGTTTTTGGTCTCCTTTTTCTCTCCCTACATATCCTTGAGCTTTGAAATTTACCCTCTGCTTATTTTATTCTATTTTCTGTTCCTAGGTGATCTGGTTCATGAAGACCTGCCTGTGGATGTCTCCAACATCCTCATCTCCAGCCTCTCTTCAAATAAAATAACCAATATAATATGAGTGAGTAAAATAAGAATTTTGTTTAAACGTTTAATGTTTTCAAAGTATTTATCTCTAACTCAATAGCATAATACAAAATATAAGAATTACTAGCATCAAGTGTATTATTTTAACTTGCACTTTATTTTTCTAAGAAGCAGAAATTGAATTTGGTATATACTTAGTAGACTGCTCATAACATGATAAAAATTAATATTGAGTCTAATCCTATGAGAGGAGAGTGTTAGGAAAATATGCTCTATTAGAAGTAAACCTCTCATCTTAGTAAATTACCATCGTCTGGGACATTAAAAATGTTAAAATGTGGTCTGCCTTCTTGTATTCTGGAAGGAGTAATTTACTTTGAATGAACAAAAATTTACTTTCAAGATAGAACTTTGTTTTTATGATAACTGTGCCTTATATCAGTAGCAAAAGGGTAGTATCAATGGCATTCTCTTTGGGAAAATCCTGTGTATTTGCTTGAAATGTAATGATAGTATATATATTTTTAAGTTAAGGAATTTAGGAAAAAGCCCTCAAAAGAAGATGGGGAAATAGAAAATTTGGTGATTATTATGTTTGTCTGTGTCTTCACCTGTACATCACTCCATATTCAGACCTAGATAAACCATTTAGAATGTGTAAGCGGGCTTCATTTCACTTTGACTATTTCTCAGTTTATTCACTAAGTTTTCAAACATTTTTGGATACCTGTTGTTAGCCATAATCAGAGTTCAACATCAAATACCGTGACAAAGTGACAGAGGCCCAGCACTGGGAATGCTGACCGTTAGCACAGAGGCTGAATACTGGCGATCAGTGAGCAACATCTGACAGGCAGATGTGTTTGTTTGGTCTGCTTAGGTCATTCCCACCGCTCTTTATTGTTTCTTATTCCTGTCTGGGCCACGTACCATTGTGTTTACAATCTCTAATCATGTTTGTTCAGCTTTGTGGCTGGGCCGAAACATAACCAGCAGGAAAAAATGGGGAGAGAGAAATAAACTGTCATGAAATAGTTATCAGCCCAAATACTAATGTGGAAGAACATGATAAACTTGGATTTGATTTAATAGGGCATTCTTTATCCAATGACTTATCCAATGGGTAAACCTGAAGAGAGAAGGTATGGGCTTTTCAGTTGTTGCATTTAAAGTGATGAAAATGAATGAAATCCTCTAGGTGGTGGTAGACTTGTTTTTTTGTTTTGTTTTGTTTCTAATCCACAAATCCTTTGTTTTAAATACATTTAGAGACTGTATATAATGCTGATAAAAGTGGAGTTACCATGATTGAGGTGTATATGGGAGTATGTGCACTCTATATGTAGAGTCTGGAAACCACAGGAAGAGCAAACAGTCAAGAATGAAGCTCTAAGGGACACCTACATTTGAGTGTCAAAAATAAAGAAGAACCAGTGGGAGAAAGTCTGAAAGTGAACGGTCAGTGTAATAGAAGGAAAACCAGAAATTAGCACAGAGGGGAGTTTTGAAAAGAAGGCATTTGATTTGGCAAAGACATTTAGAATAGAAATTTAGACCTTTGCAATTAGTTATTTATACGCTAAATAAAAAGAGAAAACTAAGTGAGGTGGAAAGAAATCAGAGAGCAGTCTTTCTAGGAGTAAAGGGAGTTGAGAAAGTAGAATTTTGTTGTAGAGAAAAATGTAACTGTAACAGCTTGAACTAAAAGTAGAGTCAAAGAACTTTTTTATTTGTTTGATTTTAGCACATTTACAGTTTGAAGTAAAGGAAAAACATCTGGAGAATTAAAGCAACAGAAGAAAGGGTGACAATGGGCATAACAAGATCCTGGATTACATGAGAAGTTGAGGGATAAATAAACAAAAGGAGGGATTCACACTTTTAGAAAGGACAGATATTCATGCATTTATGAAAGGAGGAAATGATGGATAATTTGAAGATCAGAGAAGTTCACAATGGATAGCCTTTATTTTCCTTGTGATACAGAGCACAAGGAGTTTGTTAGAATGAAGTAGGTACAGATGAGTAGAAAAACTGAAAAGAATAGTTAAATTATGAAAGAGCAGATGAGAAAAGCCCAAAAGCATATTAGCCAGGATCAAGTAAAAACAAAATTGCTGTACTGTGTTGAGGGTCTAGTTATTGTTATAAACCATGTCATTTTTACTGGTGTCTACTTGAACCGTTAGCATCATTCTCTTGATTATATATTTTCTCATTGGTAAAGTAGTAATAACAATTCTGATTTTTAAAGATATTTCAAGTGCCTTGGGGTGATATATCAATGCAGAAGTTATAATTCTATTCAGATCAAAATCATAGTCTGTAATTAAATGTTTTAAGATCAATTTTAGATCATTTTCACCAACAGTTCATATTTGGAATCCACAGATAAAATAGGATGAATCCAAAATGTAGTCATATTCTGGCTCAGCTGTGAAAACTTTGGATCAATTTCATTTGACATTTGGGATAGATCCACCTTGAAAAAATAGCTGTACAAAGATTTGGATTTATATGAAAAAACAACACTTTATCATGTCTTGATTTTATGGTCAATAGCTTCTTAATCTCTACCTGTTACACAATCCAAGATTGTCACTATTTTTAGACATTGAGTTTCAAAAAAAGTTAGTGTAATATATCTTTCCATTCATGATACTGACCATTCTGGGATTATTATTTTTAAAGCCTATAAATACTCATTTTTAGGTCTCTTAGCAAATTATGATTATATACTGCAAGGTTAAAAATTATACATTTTACAATTATTCATCATAGTTATAAAAATGAGCTCAACTTCATATACAATGATGCTACTGCAGATCTACTAGAAGATTATTGGTGGTGTATGTACTATAAATTACTTTTCCAGGTCTATATATACATGGTCTGAGCTGATTCAGTCTCTTGCTGCTTCTAATGAGTCTGTAGCACATATTTGCAAAGGATCTAGATTATGAGTAGCATCCATTATCATGAGGAGGATTTTCTTTTTAATTCAAAACTAACTGGCCCTTATATGATCTATATGACCTTGGCATCACTAGAACCGTCTTTAACCATCTGAGCATATTGCTTTAGGCTACAATTTTTAATGTCTTTCTTACAGGAAATTCCTCAATCTTTATTTTAAATTTTCTAAATTTCATAAGGTTATTTTATAGGCTTTTCTGATTTACTCCTTTTTATGGTCCTCCAAACAGAATAGCTGAGATTATTTAACCTCTACATATATCCTAATTTCTACAGCAGCCAGCTTCTAGGACATATCAAAGGAGCAATTCAAAACATTCTGAGTCACCCACTAAATCAGCCCTTTCCCCAAATCATACTTGAGTTTTCTGCCAGCCGCCAATCTTATGGAGATGCCTAATCACCCCAAACTCCAGTCTTCTCAGAGACTGAATTACTGGTCTGACTATATTCCCAATTTCACCATTACTAGTATAACAAAAGAAAGTAAAATAGGACATTAACTAACTAAAAACAAGGTTTTGCCAAGGTTTTAAGCCAGAGTTCTGAAGCTATGGACTGGTGGGTATTGATAGAAATAAAGGTGAGCATAAGTAAAATAAGAATGATAGAAGGAACAGAAGATCATAGAGTATGAAAGAGAATAGCAGTCCAATAAGAAGCTTGCTCTATTATAATAATGGAGTATGTCAAGGAATAAATAATGAGAGTACACTGAAAGAATGAATAATGGTCCAGCACCCAAAATTACCACATTATATTGGTTTGCTCTTGATCATCCCTGTATTGTCTAAAGATGCACATATATAAATTTAGTTTTTCCAGTTTTATTGAGATACGAAAAACAATACTATATAAATGTATGGTGTATAGCATAATGATTTAACTTACGTATATTGTGAAATGATTACCATAATAAACTTAGTTAACATCCATCATTATCATATAAATACAAAAAAAAAAAGAAAAATGATTGTTTTCTTCCTTGTGATGAGAACTTTGAGGATTTTACTCTCTGAACTTTCAAATTTACCATATAGCAATGTTAACTATAGTCATCCTGTTGTACATTACATCCCTAGTATTTATTTATAACTCAAGTTTGTACTTTTTGATCACCTTCCTCCAATTCCCCTCCCCCAACTCCCCACCTTTGGTAAACACAAATCTGATATCTTTTTCTACGTATTTATTTGTCCTGGCGGGTGTTTTTGTTTGTTTCTTTAGATTCCACTTATAAGTGAGATCATACAGTATTTGTCTCTCTCTGACTTATTTTCATTAGCATAATGCCCTCAAGGTCCATCCAGGTTGTTGTAAACAGCAGGATTTCCTTTTTTATGGCTGAATAATAAATTTATTATTAATAAATAATAAATTTATTATTATTAAGAATTTATATACACATACACAATTTTGTGTATGTGTGTGTATATATAAATTTTACCTATATACCCCATCTTCTACTACTTTATCCATTCATCCATCAATGGACACTTAGCTTCTTTCCATGTCTTGGCTATTGTAAATAATGCTGCTATGAACATAGGGGTGCAGGTATCTTTTCAAGTTAGTGTTTTCATTTCCTTTCGATAAATACCCAGAAGTGGAATTGCTGGGTCATATGGAAATTCTATTTTTAATTATTTGAGGAACTTCCATACTGTTTTCCTCAGTGGCTATACAAATATACATTCCCACCCACAGTGCACAAGGGTTCCCTTGTTTCCACATCCTCCCCAGTATGTGTTATCTCTTGTCTTTTTGATGCTACCCATTCTGACAGGTGTGAGGTGATATTGTGGTTTCGAAGATTAGTGATGTTGATCACGTTTTAGTGTACCTGTTGACGATTTATCTTCTTTGGAAAAAAAGTGTATTCATGTCTTTTGCCCATTTTTCAATTGGATTATTTATTTTCTTGCTATTGAGTTGTATGAGTTTTTATATATTTTGGATAGTAACCTCTTCTCTGATATATGGTTTGCAAATATATTTTTACATTCTGAAGATTGTCTTTCTATTTTGTTGATCATTTCTCTTGCTATGTAGAAGCTTTTTAGTTTCATGTAGTCCCACTTGTTTTTTGTTTTTGTTTCTGTTTTTTATTTAATTGCTTGTGCAATTAAATTAGGTGTCACATCCAAAGAACCATTGCCAACATTCATGTTAAAAAGCTCTTTTCCTCTTTTTTTCTAGGAATTTTATGGTGTCTGGTCTTACATTTAAGTCTTTGATTCATTTTGAGTTTATTTTTGTAAGTGGTGTAAAATAAGTGTCTAATTTCATTTTACTACATGTGCATATCCAATTTCCTCAGCACAATTTATTGAAAAGACTCTTTTTGTCTGTTGAGTAGTCTTGGCTTCCTTGTCAAATATTAGTTAACCATATATGCAGGGTTTATTTCTGGGATCTCAATTCTGTTCCCTTAGTCTATGTGTCTGTGTTTATGCCAGTATGATACTGTTTTGATTATTATAGCTTTATAATATAGTTCAAAATCAGGAAGTATGATGCCTCTAACTTTGTTCTTCTTTCTCAGGATTGATTTGGCTATTTGGGGTCTTTTCTGGTTCCACACACATTTTAGGAATTTTTTTCTACTTCTGTAAAATATGCCATTGGAATCTTGATCAAGATTGCATTGACTCTATAAACAGCTTTGCGTAGTATGGGCATTTTAACAATATTCATTCTACAAATTCATAAACACAGGATACCTCTCCATTTACTTGTATCTTTAATTTGTTTCATCAGTTTCTTGTAGTTTTCAGAGTAGAAAACTTTCACTTCTTTGGTTAAATTTATTCCTAAGGATTTTATTGTTTTTGATGTTATTGTAAATAGAGTTGCTTTCATTCTTTTTCAGATAAATTGTTGTTAGTTTATAGAAACTGTTGTGGTTTTGTATGTTAATTTCATATCCTGCAACTTTTCTAAATTTGTTGATTACATCTAATAGTTTTTTGGTGGAGTCTTTAGGATATTCTATACAAAATCAATCATCTTCAAATACAGCCAGTTCTACTTCCTTTCCAGTTCTGATGCCTTTCATTTCTTTTCCTTACCTGATTTTTCTGGTTGAACTACCAGCACTATGTTGAATAGGAGTGGTGAGAGTGGGCATCCTTGTCTTGTACCTGAACTTAATAAGGTTTTAAACTTTTACCACTGAATATAATGTTAGCTGTGAGCCTGTCACATATGGCCTTTATTATGTTGTGGTACATTCCTTCTATACCTAATTTGTTAAGAGTTTTTACAATGAACAAATGTTGAATTTTGTCAAATGCTTTTTCTGTGTCAATTGAGATGATCATATGATTTTTAAATTTCATTTTATTAATGTGATGTATGACATTGTATGATTTGCATATGTTGCACCATCCTTGCATCATAGGAATCAATCATACTTTATCATGGTGAATGATCCTTTTAATATGTTGCTTAATTCTGTTTGCTAGTATTTTATTGAGAATTTCTGCATCTATATTCATCAAGGATATTGTTTTGCAGTTTTTTTTTTGTTTGTTTTTTTTTCTTTTAGTATCCCTCTCTGACTTTGGTATCAGGGTAATAGTGGCCTTGTAAAGTGAGCTTGGGAGTGTTCCCTCCTCTTTGATTTTTTAGAAGGATTTGGTCCTGGATTTTCCTTTCT
Organism: Balaenoptera acutorostrata; assembly: GCF_949987535.1. NCBI lineage: Eukaryota > Metazoa > Chordata > Mammalia > Artiodactyla > Balaenopteridae > Balaenoptera > Balaenoptera acutorostrata. The sequence goes on from NC_080067.1 coordinate 112,533,452, forward strand.
TGGATGATTTTTGATTACTGATTCAATATCCTTAAGAGTAATTAGTCTATTCACATTTTCTATATCTTTCTAATCAGTCTTGGTGGATTGTAAGTTTCTAAGAATTTTTCCACTTCATCTAGGTGTTGAATTTGTTCACATATAGTTGTTCATAGTAGCCTCTTATAATCTTTTGTATTTCTGTGGTGTCAGTTGTAATGTCTCATTTTTCATACATAATTTTGTTGATTTGGGTCTTCCTTTTGCACCTGGTTAATCTAGCTAAGGGTTGGTAAATCTTATTTACCTTATCCAAGAACCAATTGTTAGTTTGGTTAACCTTTTCTGTTGTCTTCCTGCTATTTCATTTATTTATGCCCTAATCTTTATAACTTTCTTCTGTCTGCTAACTTTGGGCTTAATGTTTTTTCTTCTAGTTTCTTGAGGCTAGAAACTAGGGTTAGGTTATTTATTTGAGATCTTTCTTGTTTCTTAATGTAGGCTTTTATCATTATGAACTTCTCTCTTAGAACAGAATTTGCTACATCCCATTAGTTTTGGTATGTTGTGTTTCCATGTTTGTTTTTCCAAGATAAGTTTTTAGTTACCCTTTAATTTCTTCTTTGACCTATTGGTTGTTAACAAGGGTGTTTTTAATTTCCATGTATTCATGATTTTTCCAGTTTTCCTTCTGTTATTGGTATCTAGTTTTATACCATTGTGGTCAGAGAATATCCTTGGTATGATTTCAATCTTCTTGAATTTGACAAGACTTGTTTTGTGGCCTAACATACGGTCCATCCCAGAAAATGTTTCAAGTGTGCATCAGAAGAATGTGTATTCTGCTGTTGTCAGATATAATGTTTTATGTTTTTTTTGTTAGGTCCATTTTGGTGTATAGTGTGGTTAAAGTCTGCTGTTTCCTTATTGATTCCCTGTCTGGATAATCTATCCATTGTTGAGAGTGGGGTATTAAAGTCCCCAACTATTACTGTACTGCTATTTATTTCTTATTTTAGCTCTGTTAGGTTTTGCTTTTTTAGGTGCTCTAATATTGGGTGCATAACTATTTATAATTGTTATATCTTCTTGATGGTTCAGATTCTCTATCATTATATAATGACCTTCTTTTTCTCATTTTACCATTTTTAGTTTAAAGTCTATTTTGTCTGATATAAGTACAGCTAGCCCTCCCCCCTTTTTTTGGTTACCATTTGCTTGAAATATCTTTTCATTCCTTTATTCTCAGTCTATATGTGTCTTCAAGGCTAAAGTGAATCTTTTGTGCATAGCATATTGTTGGATTTTTAAAAATCCATTTAGCTATTCTATGTTTTCTGATTGGATAATTTAATATATTTACATTTATAGTACTTATTGATGCATAAGTGCTTAATATTGTCATTTTGTTCATTGTTTCTGGCTATTTTGGAGATTCATTGTTCTGCATATCTTACTCTTTTTGTGTGTTTTAATGATTTTTGGTATCAACATGCTTTGACTTCTTTACCATGTTTGTGTATTTACTACAGGCTTTTCCTTTGTGGTTACCATGAGGCATACATAAAATATCTTAAAATTATAATACCCTATTTCAACTGACAGCAACTTAAGTTGAATAGCATTTCTAAACTCTACACTTTTACTCCTCCCCCCATCACATTTTTGGTTATTGTTGTTAACAGTTTACGTATTTTATATTGTGTATCCTATACAGATTACTGTAGTTATCATTATTTTTTATTACTTTTGTTTTTTAAATTAAAACTAGTTGTAAATTAATTACACACAACCATTACCATATTAAAAAATCTAATTTTGACTATATTTTGCCATTACCAGTGAGTTTTATGCTACATTCTTATGTTTTTATGATATTAATTAACATCCTTATGCTTCCATTTTGAAAATTCCCTTTAGCATTTTTTGTAGGGTTAGTCTAGTAGTGATAAACACACTCATCTTTTTTTGTTTGAAAAAGTCTTTATCTCTCCTTCATTTTTGAAGGACTGCTTTGCCAGTTATAGAATTTTTAATTGACAGATTTTTTTCCTTCAATATATCATTCCACTTTCTCCTGGTCTGAAAGTTTCTGATGAGAAATCCACCTATAGTCTGATTGGGTTCCCTCTTCTCTTGCTGCTTTCAAAGTTCTTTCTTTGTCTTTGACTTTTAACAATTGCTTATAATGTGTTTTGGTCTAGCCCTAATCAGATTCAACCTATTTGGAATCCTTTGGGCTCCATGAATCTGGATGTCCACTCCTCTTTGGGAAGTTTTTAGCTATTATTGCTTTAAATATACTAGCTGTCCTTTTCTCATGCTCTTCTCCATCTGGAACTTCCATAATGCAGATATTGTTTCTTTTGATTGTGTCCCTTAAGTCTCATTGGCTTTTTTTACTCTTTTCTTTTTCTCTACTTGCTGGATAATTTCAAACTGTGTTGTCTTCTAAGTCACTAATCCTTCTGTATGGTGAAGTCTGCTTTTGAAGTTTTCTATTGAATTTCTCAGTTCAGCCATTATTTATTTTAGCTCTAGTATTTCTTTCTTTGGTGGGGGATGATTTATATTTTATTGTTGAACTTATTTTGTTCATGAATTCTTTCCCTAATTTCACTGAGTTATCTGTCTGTGTTCTTGTAGTTCACTACATTTCTTTAACAGAATTATTCAGAATTCTTTGTCTGATGGTTAATAGAGCTCTATTTTTTTAGGGTTAGTTATTGAAGCTTTATTAGTTTACTTTTGTGGTGCCATGTTTATCTGACTTCCCTTGATCCTTAATTTCGTACATTGGTATCTGTGCACTTGAGTAAGTGGTTAAGTGGTCTCCTCTTCCAGACTTTACAGTTTTGCTTTAACAGAGACAGTTCTTCAACAGTCAACTCAGTTTGGGTTTCTAGATGTGTCCACTGGTAATGTTCTTAGGCAGGTAAGCTTGATATTAGGGCCTATTTTGGGGTGAGGCCACCACCCAAGCTCTGAGGTCAGAGGTGAAGTGTGTGCCACTGGCTGAGAACAGTTGGGTGGGACTGCTGGAGTGGTTCCCCTCCTTAGCAAGGCTATAGGGTAGGATTCACAGTTGCTTGAGTTCTCTGGTCAGGCTTACTAGATGGTCAGACTAAATACTGTACTCATTAGTAGGTGGGGCTACATATTAGCTTTCCTGCCTTGTCAGGGCAGAACAGTCCCTAGGACCTACATGGACCACTGTTTAGGGACACAAATCATGCAAGACTATGCACAAAATTCCCTGGCCAGATGGGGCTTTTGGTTTTGCTCTGCACACAGGGAAAGCCATGGGTTGTGTTGTTTACAGTGCCACTGTAAGCAGGACTGCTGGATGAGCTATACAGCTTCCCATGTGCTCTGGTTAGGTTCCTTGGTTGAGTGAACTGAGTGCAGTATTCAGCAATGGACAGGGCTATAAATTAGTGTCCCTGCCCAGGTGGAGATGGAAAACCATCTCCAAGTTTGACAAGGCTCTTTGTCAGTGGTCTTGACTCAAGCTAATCAATGCTTCAAGTTCACTGGCTGAACAGTGCCACTAGCTTTGCTCTGTGGACAATCAGCTCTGCCTGTGGTACTCTCTGCTCAAATGTTACTGGGCTATACATCTTCCAGGTGTTGTTGCCAGCCTTCCTGGTTGGGTGGGGCCAGGAACTACAGTCAGCCATGGGCCTATCTATGATTCAGCTCCCTTGTGTTGGCAGGAGCAGACCAGGCTCCATGGTTAACAAGACTCTTTACTTAAGGACACAAATCAAGTACACCTGCACCCTGCTGAGTTCCCTGGTCAGACCATGTCATTGTCTTGACTCTACAGATGAGCAAATCAGCTGGCTGGGAATACTACTTGGGTGCTGCAAAGAGGAACTTTGTTCGCCTAGATCAAAAAGCTACTGGTTGCAAGACCCTCCCCACTTTTTTCTCACAATCCAATTCCCAGTGGTCAAGCACTGCAGATTCCCCTGCAATCTTCATGAAGTGAGACTGGAGTGGGGCTCCCAAGAAGTGACCCACAATGCTAGGGGAGCTGGATGTCCACCTTGGGCTCCCTTTTCCCACTGGAGAAACCATTGTCTCAGAGGAGACCTCTCGGTGTGGTGCTGCACCATACTGGGTAAAGGGCAAAGCAATCAGTGTATAGCTGCTCCTTTTACCCTTCTCATGCAGTCTGTTTTGGTCTCTATTGTGAAGCTGGGTGGGGGGGTGGGGGTTCAGCTTCCTTCCATGTTCTAGGATTTTTTCAATAGTGTCTTGTCCATGAATTGTAGTTAGTTGTGATTCTTGTGAGAGAGCATGTCAGGAATGCCCTATGTTACCATCTTGGTGACACCACTCTCACACATTTAGAATAGGAGTTTTTGGACAGAATTTTGGTTTTGATACATAATCCACAAATATAGTATGTGTTATATTTTCTCCATTTTAATTAAATTAATCAGTCCTCTCCCAATAAATACATTAGAAAAACTTGTAAATCAGCACTTAGGAACTTGCTTGTTCTGTTCTGCTGTGTGTTCCATGGGTTAAGGGAAATTAATGTTCACTCTTCAACAACTTTTATTTAGTGTCTAGTATGAGCCCTTGTACTAGGTATAAGTGTGTAGTATTGAATAACACAAAATGACTGTCATGGGAATTATAGTCTGAACATTTATTAAGCATTCCATCTCATGTTAAGGATTAGAAGGGAAACAAAACAAAAGAAAAAATAATGTTTATAAATTTTAATGAGTTCCATGAAGACAGTAAAAATTCTTGGGAAAGAGAGTAAATTGAGTGGCAGGAATCAAAAATCTTTTGAAGAAAATTTGTAGAAATCTTCAAGGTGAAATCTTGGGGTTGGAGTGGGGAATGTATCCCTGTCAAAGGAAACAAAACATTGAGGCAGTTACCTGAGGTGGGAAAGGGCTTGTTACATTAAAGGAAGTTTAAAAAATTCAGGATGGTTTTAGGACACAGTTTCATGTCCAGATAGTTACATTAAAAAACAGACAGTGACCTGAATTTTATGGGTCATGCCAGTGGGTTTGGGAAGCAATCAAAGAATAGAAACAAATTTTTTAAATGGCATAATGTAAACTACTTTCTATAAGATTACTAAAAGTGTTGTGTAAATCATGGAGTAGAATCTGTAAATCTCAGAAATAACCAGAGTCAACAAATAGCATGATACTCTAACTGTAAAACTAAAAAAAAAGGCATGGTTAAACAAATTATTTTTAGGGATATACAATACATGAATAAAAACATTTTGAAAATCAAAGCAAATTAAGGATACATCTAATATTTAGAATAATGGTAACCTCTGAAAGGAGGCAGGATGTAGGATAAATACAACAGTTTTGGTAACATTCTAGTGCTTAATTTTAGTGCCAGTTCAAAGTGTTTATTATATTATTTTGATTTCTAAGTTTCTAAATTACTATTAGCTTTTAAATATGTCAAAGTTTATTTTTAAAATAGAGGTTAAGAAACTACTTAGGAGATCTGTTAATTTGGTCTTGACTAGATGGAGTAGGTGAGAGAGGGGAATGGGTCAAGGATGGCTTTTAGGTATGTGGCTCTATTAACAGGAAGAAGGGTGTTGCCTGTTCCTGAGATTGAGAAGATTAGAGGAGGTCTGGGAAAGACAAAATGTTTGGTTTTGAACATTTTGAACTTGAGAGACACATCTTAGAAGAGATGTGAAGCAGGCGGTTGGGCTTAGAAATTTTTCACTCAGAAAGAGATCTGAAGATATACATTTGGAAGCCATCAGTTTATAGAATGGATCTGAGGTCATAGGAATAGATGTAAGAGAGAGAGAGCAAGAGGAGGAAGAGGGAGAAAAGATGGAGAAAAGAACTCCAGCTTTAGAAATCCTTTGAGGAGCTGAATTTGAAAAAGGAGAGTAAAGGGGTGACCCTAAATGTTGGGGGGATTATCAAGAAGGTATCATTTCAAGTATTCCAAGGGAAAATATTGTCTTAAGAAGGAAGAACTGTTTAACTTTGTTGAATGTTCATGATAAATCTAATAATGTGATAAAAGAAATATTTCTACTTCATTTTGCAATACTGAAATAAAGACTCTACAATGAGCAGCTTTTTTTTGGTACAAAAAGAACAGATTTCAGATTGGAATGAGTTGAAGAATAAATGGAACGTAAGAATATAGAAGCTGAACTGTAAAAGGGTCTGGAGAGATAGGATAGTAACTGGAATTATTTTGCTTTTATTGTAGTTTATATTGTCTTAAGACCAGAGATTCTAAATATGTAATGAAACAGGTTGATAATGCCAATGAAAGATGGATAGTCAGTAGTTGTAGTTCCTGGGAAGCTAACAGAGGATATACATCTTATTGACCTTTGAAAGAAAGAGAAAAAGTTTATCCAGAGTACAAAGAAAAATGAAGGAGAATTGAGATTTATGTGAATGTGACTAAATTTGTAGTCTTTGAAGCAAATTTTATCATTGTGGGGATATTTTCTTTTCAGTGAACTAAAGGTAAAATTTGCTGAGGGTAAGGGAAGAAAAGGAATACAGAAGCTTTGAATCAGTAGGTAAGGCACTGTGGATTAGAGAGGAAGAATAAGCTAAATATAGAACTTGCAGCATTGCTGCATGACCTTAAGTAACTTCAGAGCTTTGTGGTTATTCTCAATCCATCTGGCTTTGATTCTTCTCCAGTAATCTCAAATAATAAGCCATCACACATCACACCAAAATAAGCTCCTCTTCCTCATCTATCAATTTCTATTAGCATTATCATCATTATCCAAGTCACCCGAATTCCGAACCCTAGAGACACTGCTATCTTCATTTACTGACAACAAACCAGTCCTCAAGTATAATTGTACCTCAGCAATATGCATGTCTTTTTTCTATCTTTTTCCTTACACAGGTACCACACTAGCTTAGAATCTTATTACTTCTTACCTAGACTAATCTCCCAAATTCCATTTAATCCATCCAGATACTGTACTTATATTATACTGTCTAAAATGCAGACTGAGTAAATTTCATTTATTTACTAAAAGTCTTCAAAGATTCTCATGGTATTCTACATCACCTATAACCCCTCAATCTTATATACCTGGATCTTTGTGATATGATTCAACTCTGTTTTCCAGTCTCCTCTTATATTTTTTCAGTGTTTATACCCCATGATTCTGCCAAGTAAATGTATCTCTTATTACCTATCATTTCCTACATTGTTATTAAGTCATTTTTCATTAAGCTCCAGGTTTTATATCTGTAATACTCCTACCTTCTAAGCTAATTTTTTTCATCTGTATTTTAAGCTAGTCTCAAATCCCATCTTCATTATTGTGTATTTTCTCTTCTACCCTTCTTCTCTTCCTTTCCCCCAGTTTCCTATGGTCTTCATTTATGCTTTTGCATATGTGTGGTAATTGTCAGGATCTGCTCAACAGAAGTAGATGACATGGATTCAAATGTATACTTTTTTATTTCTAAAAATTTGATCATGGGTGATAGCTTAAGACTGTGAACTTTAGTTTCTTTAAAAAAAAAAGCATAGGTATTATATTACTCTGAAGATACAATGAAACAACATATGAAAACAATAGAATATTAGATCTCCTCAATCCTCATTTCCCTTCCATTTATTTTTAATATTCTTTCCATTTATTTTTAATATTCTATCACCTAAAACAGTAGCTTTCATAAAATATCTATTCTATTAATATTTTCCAACCTAACCTGAATATGTTAAAAGTTGTGTTTAATAATCAACTTTAATAATCTTTAAAAACGTTAATGCAGAGTTATATAGTAAGTCATGCACATATCACTGGGAATTGTTTTCAGGGAATTTTTTCACAATAACCAACTGAAATCTAGATAATAAAGTAATGAATTGGTGTTTGTTTGTTTTCATTTTTTTGCTTGTTTTTTTTTTTGAGATAGGAAGTTGAGGCACTATCCACAAAAAAAATAACAAGTTGGAATGCCGCCATGAGAATAAAGAAAAGGAATGTAATAAATGAAAGGAAGGTTGGAGGAGAGGGCAAAGTAAGACAGATTTTGTCTCAAAACTTTAGCCTTGGGCCAATCCTGAAGAAAATAAATTTGTAGAAGAAATACCATGGTTCAAGAACTGAAGTTACAGGATAAAACAACCTTTTATTAGGTCCCATTATTTCCCCTTAGGAGAAGTAATTGACTGAGATCAGCTAAGTACTAAAATATGTACATATTGAAAACAGAAACCACACATATGTGATACTCAACTCCTATTTCATAATTTTCACAAACATTTGAAATGTATTAAAGTATTTCCTAACTACCAATTACAAAATGAAAAGCTTTTTTTTTTTTTTGGAAATCACATAGGCATATTTATGTCAGCAGGAACCTCTTGATGGCAACAAAGCTTTGTAATTCATAGACGCCTATTTTTATTCTACATTTTAGCTTGGTTACCAGAAATATTTCTAATTCCATATTAAGCACAAAACTATTATATAATCAATTTGTTACCTCAAGGTTGGATTATGGATTTGAATTTTTGTGAAGTTTTAAACTGATGCTTCAAATGAAATATACATGCTTAGTGGAAATAATATTTGCTGCATTTGTTGTTTACCATTCCAAAATCGTGCAAAAACACAGTGTTCCATCTGCCATGGAAAGTAAAGGCACCTTGCAAGAGATCCAAGATGCTGTAAATGTAGGAACAGGAAGAATAATAGCCTCTAAAAACCCAGGAAAAATCCTTGATACGCAATTTTATCATAGTGTCAGTAGTTGGTTTCTAAACTCAAGTTAATGCAGGCAGTATTCCATTTCGGTTCAGCAAGTCTCAAATGTTTGAAAATCACACATTAGAATATGGAGTAGATTTTTTCCTTATGAAACCATATTAGAAGTGGTAGTAAGTTTCTTTTGGCCCCCCTACTCCTGAGCTTAATGAAACCAAACACCCCTCCCTCCCTCCCTCCCTCCCTCTCTCTCTCTCTCTCTCTCTCTCTCTCTCTCTCTCTCTCTTCTCCCTCTCCACAGAGGAAAGGTTGGAGGAAGATAGGCAGACAGACGGCAGGCAGGCAGGCAGACAGGCGACCCTTGAACAGCACAAGGTTTGAAATGCATGGGTCAACTTACACGCAGTTTTTTTTTCAATAAATACGCAGTTGGCGCTCCATATGGGCACTTCCACATCCATAGATTCAACTAACCCTGGATCTCAAACTTTATACATCCAATCCATGGTTGGTAGAATACTTAGATGCAGGATCTGCAGATATGAAGAGCCAATTATGGGACATGAACATCCATAGATTTTGATATCCATGGCAGGTCTTGGAACCAATTCCCCTCTGATACCAAAGGATGACCTGTATATAGATAGATGATAGATGATAGATAGATAGATAGATAGATATAGATAGATATAGATTATATACATATTATCATTTCACATATGTATATACACACATATATAAACCATTATATATAATATATATATTATAAAATATTTTTATAAAATATAATGGTATAATAATAATTATAGTAATTTATAGCTCCCTTTATTTTTTATTTCACATATTTGTGTCTAGGATTAGCAGCATTTGTTGTTCAAAATTCCTGCCATGTTCCTCCTGTTTTTTGGTTAGGGGAGCTTGACACTGAGCCAGGGACTAGAAGTCCACTAAACTTGGCATTTAACGTACAAGGAATTAATTCTTTGCATGCCCAGATATTTATATTCAGTTACATCGCTAACATATATTGATATTCTTGAAACGGAACATCAGCTTAAGGAAGGACAAACAGAAGAAACATGTTAATTTCTCTGTTAGATCTTCATTAAGACGATGAAGGAGCTAATAATGATATCTGTCTGTGAACCTGATCGTTAGGTCTCTTTAGCGTTCAGTATGGTCTATGGGCCTTTCCTCAGGATGGAGTGGGAAGGATGCTTCTGTGAATTTGTGCATTTCCAAAATTTTGCCCTTTTCTTGGTTGCCTTAATCTTTTTTTTTTATTATTAATTAATTAATTTATTTTTGGCTGTGTTGGGTCTTCGTATCTGTGCGAGGGCTTTCTCTAGTTGCGGCAAGCGGGGGCCACTCTTCATCGCAGTGCGCGGGCCTCTCACTATCATGGCCTCTCTTGTTGCGGAGCACAGGCTCCAGACGCGCAGGCTCAGGAGTTGTGGCTCACAAGCCTAGTTGCTCCGCGGCAGGTGGGATCTTCCCAGATCAGGGCTCGAATCCGTGTCCCCTGCATTAGCAGGCAGATTCTCAACCACTGCGCCACCAGGGAAGCCCGGTTGCCTTAATCTTTACTTCCTCATTCAGCATCTTACTTACTAAATCTTCCATTATCCCCAGATGCATCATGAGGGTTCAGAGATTGATGTTATACTTTTCTTTCTTCATATGCATTATCTTAGTGGAATCTTACTCATTTTAAGTAGCTCCCACATTATGCAGCAAATAGATAGATACATAGGCTTCTAGATTTTCACATCTGATGCCAAGGTTTTATGAAAGCTTGGACTTTTCATGTTGTAATTTTACACACTGGTGTTACCTCCCAGTTTTATAACCTCTGCTCCAGTGAAGGGTATAAAACTATTTGAACATAGTTACTTAGTTTTCCCTATATTCCTGTTGCCATAATTTCTACAAGGGTAGGGGCTCTGTGCTACTGGCCTTTGGATCTGTAACGTCTAATACCGTATCTGGCACCAAGTGATTGTTTAAAGTATAAACATGCATAAGGAAACATTTTTAAAAACAAAATATTTGTACTATAAATTAGTAAGCAAATGTAAGGTCTTTGGTAAAATCTGTGCTCTGTGTTTCTGATGAATTTGGATTTTGACTGAAATCAATAAGAAAAACCAATGAGATATTATAAGATTTAAAAATATTTTAAATTGCTACCCTGGAGTTGCATGTGGTGAAAGAAACTGACAAGAGTATCCTTTATGGTCCTTAAAAAGTGAAAACCAGAAATGAATTCACAAATGATAAAAATTAAATTAAAAAATTGCTACGTAACCTATGTAGATATAATAGGCATAATTCACCTCCTTGCTCAAGTATTCTTACATGACCAGATTTTGCTCCGATACTTTACTTTTCTTAATAAGCCCACTGTTAACCTGTTTAGGGATCAGAGAAGAGGCGATGGGAATAAATAGTGAGTCTTCATTTTTGTAATACTGCCCAAAAGACCTTAATCAACAACTATTGATTTTAAGTCTAGAGGGAGGTCAGCCACAGTCGTGTACATTAATATTTATTAAAAGTGGTAGGTGAGGTATAATAAAAATTAGATTTTCTATTTATCTACATTTAGATGGCAAGGAAATTAAAGCTGTAACAGCCCCAATAATTGATTTCAGTTATTTTCTTTACTTTAGCTTGGCAGGCTTCAGGTGCTGACTTGTGAGTGAATTCAGAGGTGATGTTTACAAGAATCAGACCTGAGAACAGAGGACTCCAATACTTTTTCACAAAATCAGTGTTAAGGGACAAGCAGTTATCTACACAGCAGTAGCAATGCAATCTTAGAGTCTCTCTAATCTGGTCTTTTTTTTTTTTTTTTTTTTCCCCTCTCCCATAGGGAATATGAAACTTACAGAAGACTAGTAAGGGTGATGAAAGGTATGACCCCACACGTTTAGGAATCTTATATAATTTAAAGATGGAGAAATCAACTGAGAGCAATACATTCAAATCAACAAAGGCTGATTTTACATATTGAATTGGATGTTTGCAAAATTATATAAAGAGAGGGAAAGTAGGAAGGAAGAAAAGACAGATGAAGGCATTTTATGTATTTCACTTTTTATATTTAAATTATTCTCTCCTGCATTTTTAACATCTCAATATTGATGGGCTTGGTTATTGCTAGGATTAGGGAGGTAGAAGGAATAGTGAAAACGGTGGTATGGAGAAAGCTATAGGGTGTCATTTACTGGGCAATCCCATGGTGAGGTTCCATGGGTACTGTGGCAATACTGGGGCAACCTGCAAAGCCATGCATTTAAAAGTTTTACTCATTCTTATATTCTAGAGATTAGGCAAAAATTCAACTTTGTCCCTGTCATTTGTAATTTTTACCCACAGAGGTCACTGCAGGGGATTATTTTCCCAGAAAGCACAAGGCAGTAGAAACCTAGAGTGCATGGCAGCACAAGAAATTATAGCAGAAAGGAGATTAGCACTTACAGACAGGTCAAAGTAGACTCACGGTCCCATATAATTTGCCTTACTATTAATTTGCATTTATATAGTTACTTATGTTCTCTTAAAGCATTTTCACATGTCATTAGAAATACACAACAATTATCTTCAAGCTATAGGTTGCTGAATGATGTCATATCTCTTATGATAGCCTCCCTAACACAGTGACAGTCATATTTCAAGCAATCGCTGCCAGTGGCTATTCAGTGATCTTCAGGGAAACTGTAAATAAAAGAGAAAGAATTTCAAGATCAGGAGAGAATAAGGATAGGGGACCTGGCTTACCCTTGAGAAATCCTGATAGAGCAGACAGCAAATCCAGCTATAGGACATGACAAATTTGAAATGATCAAGATTATCACCAATCAGAAGAGGCGCAGCATGAATATTCAAACCCAGATATCCAGATGCCTCATCATCAGTCATGTGTCTTTAAACAAGAGTGTTTATGGTAGAAGCTGGCCAGCAGTTTAACCACACCCATTTTTCTTATTCCTAGGTACATAGCTAGACCACAATCTTTGATTCATTAGTAAATAGGTGACTGTAAAGCACAAATACCATTTTTTTGTAGTAGTATGTGAACAAGAAATGTCAGTCATGTTTGAGCCACTATATACTTTCCATGGGTTTCCAAGAGCAGCTAGAATAATCTTGATTTATACCATAGCCCAATGGCATGAAGTCATCCAAAGGTCAACCAGTGGGCCTCAGTCACTCTAGTCTCTTTTCTGAAAAATGATCTTATCATCTCCCCTTCCTGTTATTGGCTTCATTTCAACGGTTTCCACCTCTTGGTCCCTTGAAGTTAACAGAAGAGTTTAGATTCCACAGTTTAACCCCTGGTGTACCCTAGGACAAGGCTTGCATAAAACTCTCCATTTCTGTGGCTGTCTGCTACTGGATACTGTATAGTGTCCTTGCTTAGCTCAGTTCTGGGGCCTGGACCCTACCAAGTACTGGCCCTTTCACTACTGAGTGCCCTGGACAATTTTTTCTTCATGAAGATATTATAGATTCTGCCACTGAGAAGTTAGAACAGAAGATTTTATGGTTTCTCATTGATGAGTCACTATGCACGACACTGATAGCTGAAAATCAAAAGCCAGAGTTATGCAAGTCAAAGTCCAACCCCTGCTAGGAAGAAAAAGAGGAGATGTACCAGCACATTTGTCGGCACCCAGGTCAAAAAACTTGGTGTTTAGAAGTTCAGAAAGTACTGATAATGCTCTGTATTTTCATATGCTTATATGAAAATATTATTTAAAATATTTTAAAGTTATAGTATGTGTGTATATGTTTTTGGGGTTATTTTGTTTCATTGAAGTATAGTTGATTTACAATATTGTGTTAATTTCAGGTATATAGCAAAGTGATTCAGTTATTTTTTCAGATTATATTTCTTTATAGATAATAATAAGATATTGAATATAATTCCCTGTGCTATATAGTAAATCCTTGCTGCTTATCTATTTTATGTATACTAGTTTATATCTGTTAATCCCATACTCCTAATTTGTCCCATTCTCCCTCACTCCCCACTTTGGTGACCTTAAGTTTATTTTCTATGTCTGTGAGTCTGTTTCTGTTTTGTATGTAGATTCATTTGTATTTTTTAGATTTCACCTAAAAGTACTATCGTGTAGTACTTGTCTTTCTCTGTCTGACTTATTTCACTAAATATAATATTCTCTAGGTCCATTCATATTGAGCATCTTTTCATGTGCCTCTTGGCCTTCTGTATGTCTTCTTTGGAAAAATGTCTGTTTGGGTCTTCTGCCCATTTTATGATTGGGGTGTTTGTTTTTTCAGGATTGAGTTGTATGAGCTATTTATATACATTAATTAACCTCTTATCTGTAGCATTGTTTGCAAATATTTTCTCCCATTCCATAGGCTGTTTTTTTATTTTGTTGATGGTTTCCTTTGCTGTGCAAAAGCTTTTAAGTTTGATTAGGTTCCATTTGTTTATTTTTCCTTTTATTTCTTTTGCCTTGGAAGACTCACCTATGAAAATATTGCAATGATTTGTCACAGAATGTTTTGCCTGTGTTCTCTTCTAGGAGTTTTATGGTGCCATTTAGGTCTTTAAACCATTGTGAGTTTCTTTATATGGTGTGAGGGAGTGTTCTAATTTCACTGATTTACATGTAGCATCCAGCTTTCCCAACACCACTTGTTGAGGAGACTGTCCTTTCTCCATTGTATATTCTTGCCTCCTGTGTCATAGATTAATTGACCATAGGTGTTGAGGTTTTCTTCTGGGCTCTCTATTCTGTTCCACTGATCGTTTGTTTATTTTGAGAAGTTACTGGCCCAGTTCAGACCAAAAGCTCCTGCTCACAGCTGCAATACTAATTCCAGACTTTGTAACAAGTGGATATAAGTCTGTGAAAGCCTTGGTTAGTAATTATTCAGGAATTAAGAGGACGTGATCCCACAGATTGAGAGAGAAGCATCTACAGGTGAAAATGGGTGGAACAAGTAGGCTGACAATGATTTTGGATAAATAGCCAATTTAATAAATGCTGTTGTCTGGATGAATGACCCAATCTGTGGTTTGTAGTGCCTCAAGTTACATTTTCTGTAGGTGACGTGAAAGAGGAGGGAAAATCCTGTTTAACAAATAGATAAATTTATCAATCTTCATTTCAACATTCACTGTGTATAGCCAAACATTTTGGGTCTCTTCAGTACATTATACAGGTTCATGAAACTGAAGTACTCTTAGTTGATTTTTTTTTTTTAATTGTCTGCAGGGGTCATGCTAAGTTCTCTCTTAACACTCTTTTCTCATTCAATAACGCTCCAGGAAAGAAGATTGCAAGACTTCAGACTTCATTTCTAACAGCACATAGACAACACTCATCTTCTCACTGTGTTTCATTCAAATACCAATTCCACAAGCTTTTAATTTTCTTGGTTCTGTTTAGTACATTTAAATGTAGATACAGCATAGTAGAATTATCATAGCCCAATTTGTGTTACTCATTAACAAATAATATTTATTAAGCCTCTTTAAAATAGTTTATATCTATGGTAACCTTGGTCTTTCATGTTTTCTATTCTAAATTATTACTTTCAATTATTCCTCTTTATTGTTATAGCTTTAGAATTTTAAAAATGCCTTTTTAATGTTAAAAGTATTAACAACACTGCTCTAAATATATACGGTATATAACTAAGTAAAAGCATACAAAATGTGAAATGTATTTTGTTAACATCTCAAATGTGTTATGCTTTCATCTATTTTCAAGGGCACTTTTTAAATTGCCACTGGTAAAAATATAATAAGTAGGAAATGCTCAATTAAAACTATCAGAGCAAACTAGTTGAAACGTTGTATTAACACTTTAGAAAAAAATTGAACTTCTGCATGCAAACCATGTTATTTTACACTTCAGGTTACTAATGAGTGCACTGATATGCTCAAAGGAAACATTATTAAATAATTGATATTCAACAGCAACAACAAAAATTTGAGCAAAACTGGAAATTAAATTAGGTCATGATCATTAAAGCTAATACACAGCACTGTATAATCCCTGTTTATCAGTATTATGATCTATTTCTTTTAATTTCTCCCCCAAAAAAGGAAGACCTCTGCACATATAATTCTATTTTTTAAGTGTATTGCTTTCTTAAAAATTGCAAAATAAATACATTCTGATGGAATATATTTTTTAAAAATATTGAAGAGAGTAAATTTCTCTATCAGCCCCAAATTAACTCTTCAAAAAAAGAAAAACTAGTGTATATAGATTCCTATGTATTCTCCTAGATCTTTTCCTATACACGTATAGATAATAAATTCTTATACTTCTGTGTGTGCACATGTAATTTTGTGATCACACTATAAATCCTGTTTTGTAATGTGATTTTTTCCACTAAATATATTACTAGTAAAATTATCTATATGAGTAGTATGTATTTTGTTATTCTGTATTTCAATATATAATTATTTATTCATTTTCCATTTAATTGCTATTTGAGTTTTCTCTAATGTTTCCCCATGCCCATCATACATGCTGCAATGAATATTCTTGACAAATTGTGTATTTTGAGACAAAATTCTTAAATATATCTATTAAATAATATACGCATTTTTATTAAATACACATAACATTGTGTAAATTTAAGGTATTCAACATATTAATTTGATGACATTTATATATTGTATATGATTGCCACTGTGGTGATTATTAGCATGTTTGTCACATCACATAACCATATTTCTTTTTAATGGTCAGAAAAATTAAGTTCTAGTCTCTTAGAAAGTTTGGCAATTATAAAACAATATTGTTGTCTATATTCACTATACTGTGCACTAGAGCTCTAGGGCTTATTTACTATTTGTTGCAGATTTGTACCCTTAAAAAACATTTGTTCTATCCTCCCATCCCCTGGTTACTACCATTTTACTCTCCATTTTTACCAGTTTGGCTTGTTTATATTTCACATATAAGTGATACCATACATTTCTTGTCTTTCTCTGTCCCACTTATCTCACTTAAAATAATGTGATCAAGGTCCATCCATGTTGTCACAAATGAGGAATGTCCTTCTTTTCCATGGCTGATAATACTCGTTGTAGTTATATCACATCTTCTTTATGCATTCATCCTTTGATTAATAGGTATTTCCATATCTTGGCTATTGTGAATAATGCTGCAATAAAAACATGGGAATGCATATATCTCTTCGATATCCTGTTTTCACTTACTTTAGGTGTATACCAAACAAACACAATTTGCTGGATCACATGGTGGATCAATTTTTTATTTTTCTAAGAACCTCCACATTTTTTTCCATAGTGGCTGAACTAATTTACAGTCTCACCAACAGTGTACAGGTGTTCCCTTTTCTCCACATCCTCACCAATGCTTGTTACTTCTTGTCTTTTTTATAATATTCATTCTGACAGGTGTGAGGTGATATCTTATTGTGGTTTTGATTTGTATTTCCCTGATGATTAGTAATATTGAACATCTTTTCACTTACCTGTTGGTTATTTGGATGTCACCTTTGGAGAAATATCTCTAATTCTTCTGCCTATTTTTTAATCTGTTTAATTTTTGTTGTTGTTGTTACTGAGTTGTATGAGTTCCTTATATATTTTGGATATTAACCCTTTATCTGATATACGGTTTGCAAATATTTTCTCCCATTCTGTAAGTTGCCTTTTCATTTTGTTAAGTGTTTCTTTTGCTGTGCAGAAGCTTTAAGTTTGATATAGTCCCATTTGTTGATTTTTGCTTTTATTGTTTGTGCTTTTGTGTCATATACAAAAAATCACTGCCTTGACCAATGTCAAGGAACTTAATGCCTATGTTTTCTTCTAGGAGTTTAATGGTATCTGGCCTCATGTGTAAGTCTTTGATCTATTTGGATTAAATTTTGTGAGTGGTGTAAGATAGGAGTTCAGTTTTATTGTTCTCCTTGTGTTTATCCAGTTTTCCCAATACCATTTGTTGAAGAGACTATTTTTCCTCTAATGGGTGTTCTTGTCTCCCTTGTCCAATATTAGTTGACCTTGTATACAGGGATCTAATTCTGGACCCTCTCTTCTGTTCCACTTGTCTATGTCTATTTTTGCCAGTACCATACTGTTACTATTACTATAGATTTTTAGTATATTTTGAAATCAAGAAATATGATACCTCTGGTTTTGTTCTTCTTTCTCATGATTGCTTTAGCAATTTGAGTTCTTCTGTGGTTTTATAAAATTTTAAAATTGCTTTTTTCTATTTCTGTGAATAATGACGTTGAAATTTTGATGGGGTTTCTGTTGAATCTATACCTGACTTTGGGTTGTACGGATATGTTGACAGTATTCTTCCAATCCATGAACATGGGATGTCTTTCCATTTGTTTATGTCTTCTACAGTATCTTTCAACAAGTATTGTAGTTTTCGTTGTACAGATCTTTCACTTCCTTGGTTAAATTTATCCCTAAGCATTTTATTGTTTTTGGTGCAAGTGTAAACAGGATAGTTTATTTCTGTTTCAGATGTTTCATTATTAGTGTACAGAAATGCAATTGATTTCTGTATATTGATCTTATATCCTGCAACTTTACTGAAATTGTTGATTAGTTCCAATAGTGTTTTGGTTTACTCTTTGGGATTTGTGTATACAAAATCATATCATCTGCAAATAGTGAGTTTTACTTCTTCCTTTCCAATTTGGATGATTTTATTTCTTATTCTTGCCTTACTGCTCTAGCTAGGATTTCCAAAACTATACTGAATAATAGTGGTGAGAGTGGGTATTCTTGTCTTGTTCCTAATCTTAGAGGAAAAGCTTTCAATTTTTCTCCACTGAGTGTAATGTTTGTTGTGGGTTTTTCATATATGTCCTTTATTATGCTGAGGTATCTTCCTTCTATGCCCAATCTGATGAGGGTTTTTATCATGAAAGGATGTTATATTTTGTCAAATGCTTTTTTGCATCTATTGTGATAATTGTGATTATTTGACTTTATATCTCATTCTATAAATGTGATGTATTACATTAATTTATTTGAATATGTTGAAACATTCTTGCATCCCAGGGGTAAATTCCACTTGACCACATGTGTATAATCCTTTGAAAGTGTTTTTGAATTCAGTTTCTAACATTTTGTTGAGAATTTTTGCATCTGTATTCATCGGGGATATTGGTCTATAGTTTTCTTCTCTTATAATGTCCTTATCTGACATTGTTTTCAGGATAATGCTGGCCTTCTAGAATGAGTATGGAAGTGTTCCCTCCTCTTCAGTTTTTGGAAGAGTTTGAGAAAAATTCGTGTTAATTCTTAAATGTCTAGTAGAATTTACCAGTGAAGCCATGTGGTCCTGGGGCTTTCTGTGTTGGGAGTTTTTTGATTACCAATTCACTCTCTTAACTTATTATGACCTGTTCAGATTTTTATTTCTTCCTGATTCAGTCTTTGTAGGTTGTGTGTTTCTAGGAGTTTATCTTTTTTCTAGATTATCTAATTTGTTGACATATAATTGTTCATAGTCATCTTTTATGATCCTATGCATTTCTGTAGTATCAGTTGTAATGTCTCCTCTTTAATTTCTAATTTTAAGTAGTCTCTTTTTTTATTCTTAGTCTAAAGCTTGTAGACACTGCTTATCTTTAAAAAAGAAAACAGCTTTAGTTTTCCTGCTTCTTTCTAGTGTTTTTCTATTTTATTTATTTCCACTTTGATCTTTGTTATTTCCTTCTGCTAACTTTGGGCTGAATTTGTTCTTTTTTCTAGTTCCCTGCAGTGTAAAGTTGGGCTGTTTATTTGGGATCTTTCTAATATCTTAACATATACATTTATCACTATAAAGGTAGGGTTGTGTTTTTTTTTTTAGATCTTTATTACATAATATAGGCATTTATATTTTCCTCTATGAACTGCTTCTGCAGCATCCCATAGGATTTGATAATTTCCATTTTTATTTGTTTTGAGATAATTTTTCAGTTTCCTTTTGATTTATTCTTTGACTCAATTGTTGTTCAGAAGTATGTTGCTTAGATTCTACATATTTATATTATAGAGTTTCCAGCTTTCCTCTTGTTGATTTCTAGTTTCATACCGTACGGTCAGAAAAGATAGTTGGTATGATTTCAATCTTCTTAATTTGCTAAGATTTGTTTTTGGTGTCCGTCATACGATCTATCCTGGAGAATGTTCCATGTGCACTTGAGAAGAATGTTTATTCTGGTGCTGATGGATGGAATATTCTATGTGTGTCTGTTAAGTCCATTTGGTCTAAAGTATGGTTCAATTCCAATGTTTCCTTGTTGATTTTTTGTGGGGATGATTTATCTGTTGCTGACAGTGGGGATTGAAGACCCCTACTATTATTGTGTTGTTTATTTCTCCTTTCAGATCTGTTAGTTTTGCTTAATATATTTAGATGCTCTGATATTGGGTGCATATATATTTATGATTGTTAAATCTTCTGGATTTCTTGGTCCCTTTATCATTGTATAATGCCATTTTTTGCCCTTGTTACCATTTTTGGCTTGATATCTATTTCATCCAATGTAAGTATGACTATCCCACTTTTTAAAAAATTTCTACTTGAATGAAATTTCTTCTTCCATCCCCTCATGTTGAGCCTATGTGTGTCTTTAAAACTGAAATGAGTGTCCTTAGGCAGCATATTATTGGGTCTTCCCTTTTTAATCCAGCCAGCTACTCTGTGCCTTGTGGTTGGTAAATTTAATCTATTTACATTTGGAGTGATTATTGATATGTAAGGACTTACAAATTAATCCAAGGCAAAAGATAAGATGGAATTAGTATCTCCATTGTTTCTTTTTCCCTCTGTTTCTGACAACGTTTATAAATTTGTGTTTTCCATGGTGCATGTCCAGTCTTCCCTTTTTTGATGTTTTGTGAATCTCTTCTAGATTTTTGCTTTGAGGTTACCATGAGGCTCTCTTAAAACATCTCACAGGGCTTCCCTGGTGGCGCAGTGGTTGAGAATCTGCCTGCTAGTGCAGGGGACACGGGTTCGAGCCCTGGTCTGGGAGGATCCCACATGCCGCGGAGCGGCTGGGCCCGTGAGCCACAATTGCTGAGCCTGCGCGTCTGGAGCCTGTGCCCCGCGACGGGAGGGGCCGCGATAGAGAGGGGCCCGCGCACCGCGATGAAGAGCGGTCCCCGCACCGCGATGAAGAGTGGCCCCCGCTTGCCGCAACTGGAGAAAGCCCTCGCACGAACCGAAGACCCAACACAGCCAAAAATAAATAAATAAATAAATAAATAAATAAATAAGAAAATCCTTTAAAAAAAAAAAAAAAAAAAAAACATCTCACAGATAAAGCAGTCCATTTTATGCAGATAGCAACTTATCATTGTTTGCCTATAAAGGCTTCACACTTATACTCCTCCCCTTTTATATTTTTGATGTTACTATTTACCTGTTTTTATGCTGTGTATATGTTAACAAATTATAGTGGCTATAGTTACTTTGAATACTCCTTTCTTTTAAATGTTATACTACAGTTAAGTGGTTAAATCACTATTCTAATATGGAGTTACAGTTTTCGAATTCTGATTGTTTCTTTTTACCTGTACCAGAGTGTTGTGTAGTTTAAAATAATTGTGTGTTACTGATTAGCGTATTTTCATTTCACCTTGAAGAACTCCTCTCAGCATTTCTTGCAAGGTAAGGTCTAGTGGTAAGCTCCCTCAAATTTTTATTTGTCTGACAAAGCCTTTACTTCCCCATCATATCTGAAGGATAACTCTGCCAGATGAAAATTGCCAGCCAAGAATACTTTATCTTTCCATACTTTGAATATGTCATTCTGCACTCTCCCAGCCTGCAGAGTTTCTACTGAGAAGTCTACTGTTAATGTAATGGTGGTTCCTTGGTGGCTCCTTTGTAAGTTACTTATTTTCCCCACCTGGCTGCCATTAAGTCTTTATTGATTTCTGACAGTTTGGTTATAGTGTGACTTGGAAAAGGTCTTTTTGCAATGAGATAATAGGGTGTTCTATTAGCTTCTTGGACTTAGATGTCAAATTCCTTTCCCAGGTTTGGGACGTTCTCAACTATTATTTCCTTAAATAAACGTTATGCTGCCTTCTTCCTCTCTTCTCCTTCTAGTACACCAATTATTTTATATTTGCTTCTCTGATTGAATCTGATTGCTCTTGTAGGGTTTATTTTTTTTTTTAAAGTAGTTCTCTCCCCTCTTGTAAATTAACTATTTCTATATTCCTATTCTCCAAGTCACTTTTTCTTTCTTTAATCTGCTCTGCCCAGTTACCAATGCTTTCTATTGTATTCTTCATCTTATTCATTGAATTGTTCAGCTCCAAAATTTGTTGGTTCTTTTTTATAATTTTGATGTCTTTGGTAAAGAAATCCTTATTTTCATTGACTTTATTCTTGAGTTCATTGAATTGCCTGAGTTTTCTTATAGCTTGTTGAATTTTTTCACAATAGCTATTTTTAATTCTTTATCAGTTAGATTACAATATTCCATTCCTTCCAGTTCCATTTCTGGAGAATATAATTTTCTTTTTGTGATACCATATTTCCTTGATTTTTTCCCCAAAGTATTTGAATATATCCATTTCTGCTTTCACATTTGAAGTAGAAGACTCCCTTTTAAGTTATCGTTTTATTTTTTAATTGAAATATGGTTGATGTACAATATTACATAAGTTACAGGTGTACAATATAGTGATTCACAATTTTTAAGGTTATACTCCATTTATAGTTATAAAATATTGGCTACATTCCCTGTGCTGTACAAAATATCCTTGTAGTTTATTTAATACATAATAGTTTGTACCTCTTAATCTCCAACCCCTATATTACCTACCCCTCCCTTTTTCTCTCTCCCTACACTTGTAACCACTAGTTTGTTCTGTATATCTGTGAGTCTGCTTTTTTGTTATACTCACTAGTTTGTTGTATTTTTTTAGTCCACATAAAAATGATACAGTATTTGTCTTTCTCTGTCTGACTTATTTCTCTTAGCATAATACCCTCCAAATCCATCCATGCTACTGCAAATGGCAAAATTTCATTCTTTTTTATGACTGAGTAGTACTCTATTGTACATATATACCACATCTTCTTTATCCATTCATCTGTTGATGGACACTTAGGTTGCTTCCATATCTTGGTAACTGTAAATAATGCTACTGTGAACATTGGAGTGCATGTATCTTTTCAAATTAGTGTTTTAAGGTTTTCCAGATATATACTCAGGAGTGGAATTGCTGAGTCATATGGTAGTTCTATTTTTAGTTTTTTGAGAAGCCTCCATAATGTGTCCCACAGTGGCTGCACCAATTTACATTCCCAACAACAGTGTATGAGTGTCCCCTTTTCTCCACATCCTCTCCAACATTTGTTATTTGTGTTCTTTTTGATGATAGACATTCTGAGAGTTGAGGTGATATCTGTAGTTTTTAATTTGCATTTCCCTGATGATTAGTGATGTTGAGAATTTTTTTATGTGCCTGTTGGCCATCTGCATTTCCTTTTTGGAAAAATGTCTATTCAGTTCTTCTGCCCATTTTTTGATTGGGTTGTTTGTTTTTTTTGATGTTGAGTTATATGAGCTATTTATGTATGTTGGATATTAACCCCTTACTGCTAATATCATTTGCAAATATTTTTCCATTCAGTAGATTGTCTTTTCATTTTGTCGATGGTTTCCTTTTTTGTGAAAAACTTTTAGGTACCATTTGTTTATTTTTGCTTTTATTTCCTTTGCTTTACTAGACAGATCCAAAACAAGTATCGCTACAATTTATGTCAAAGAATGTTCTGCCTATGTTTTCCTCTAGGAGTTTTATGTTATTCGGTCTTACATTTAGGTCTTTAATCCATTTTGAATTTATTTTTGTATACGGTATTAAAGAATGTTCTAATTTCATTCTTTTACATGTAGTTGTCCAGTTTTCCCAGCCCCACTTATTGAAGAGACTGTGTTTCCTCCTTTGTATATTCTTGCCTCCTTTGTTGTAGATTAATTGATCATTGGTGCGTGGGTTCATTTCTGGGCTTTCTATCCTGTTCCACTGATCTATATTTCTGTTTTTGTGCCAGTACCACACTCTTTTGATTGTTGTAGCTTTATAGTATAGTCTTAAGTCAGGGAGCATGATTCCTCCAGCTCTGTTCTTTTTTCTCAAGGTTATTTTTGTCAGGGTCTTTTGTGTTTCTGTACAAATTTTAAAATTATTTGTTCTAGTTCTGTGAAAAATGACCTGGGTATTTTGATACGGGTTGCATTGAATATGTAGAATGCCTTGGGTAGTATGGTTATTTTAACATTATTAATTCTTCCAATCCAAGAACATTGTATATCTACCTTTCCATTTATTTATGTCATCTTCAATTTCTTTCTTCAATTCCTTATAGCTTTCCAAATTCTAGTTTATTTTTAATTTGTACCTTACAATTCAATAGACTACTAGAAAAAATTTTTTTTTATTTGTCTGACAAAGTATTTGAATATATCCATTTCTGCTTTCACATTTGAAGTAGAAGACTCCCTTTTAAGTTATGGTTTTATTTATTTTTTAATTGAAATATGGTTGATGTACAATATTACATAAGTTACAGGTGTACAATACAGTGACATGGGCTATAGCAATTAAGTTATACCGGGACATGGGCTTAGCAATTAAGGATTTGGTGGTACCCACAACCTGGTAGGGAAATCCTCAATTAGGGTACACCTGAAGGTCTGTGAGTGGACATCCTGCTGAAGTCTTTTATTTCTTTCATTTCTTTTTTTAAAATTTGTATTTTATATTGGAGTATAGTTGATTAACAATGTTGTGGTAGTTTCAGGTATACAGCAAAGTGATTCAGTTATACATATACATGTATCTCTTCTTTTTCAAATTCTTTTCCCCTTTAGGTTATTAGAGAATATTGAGCAGAGTTTCCTGTGCTATACATTAGGTCCTTGTTGGTTACTTATTTTAAATATAGTAGTGTGAATATGTCAATCCAAACTCCCAATTTATCCCTCCCCACAACTTTTTCCCTTTGGTACCCACATATTTGTTTTCTATGTCTGAGTCCATTTCTGTTTTGTAAATAAGTTCATTTGTATCATTTTTTTGGATTCCACATATAAGTGATATCATATGATATTTGTCTTTCTCTGTCTGACTTCCTTCACTTAGTATGATAATCTCCAGGTCCATCCATGTTGCTACAATGGCATTCTTTATTCTTTTCAATGGCTGAGTAATATTTCATTGTATATATGTACCACATCTTCTTTATCCATTCCTCTATCATTGGACATTTAGGTTGCTTCAATGTCTTGGCTATGGTAAACAGCACTGCCATGAACATTGGGGTGCATGTATCCTTTTGAACCATGGTTTTCTCTGGATATATGCCCAGGAGTGGGAATGCTGGATCATATGCTAACTCTATTTTTAGTTTCTTAAGGAATTCCATACTGTTTTCCATAGTGGCTATACCAATTTACATTCCAACCAACAGTGTAGGAGGGTTCCCTTTTCTCCACACCCTCTCCAGCATTTATTGTTTGTAGACTTTTTGATGATGGCCTTTCTGACTGGTGTGAGATGATATCTCATTGTAGTTTTGATTTGCATTTCTCTAATTAGTGATGTTGAGTATCTTTTCATGTGCCTCTTGGCCATCTGTATGTCTTCTTTGGAGAATTGTCTATTTAGGTCTTCTGCCCATTTTCTGATTGGATTGTTTGTTTTTTTGATATTGACCCACATGAGCTGTTTGTAGATTTTGGAGATTAATCCCTTGTCAGTGGCATTGTTTTCAAATATTTTCTCCCATTCTGTGGGTTGTCATTTTGTTTAAAGTTTCCTTTGCAGTGCAAAAGCTTTTGAGTTTAATTAAGACTCATTTTTTATTTTTGTTTTGATTTCCATTACTTTAGGAGATGGATTCAAAAAGATATTGCTGTAATTTATGTCAAAGAGTGTTCTGCCTATGTTTTCCTCTAAGAGTTTTATAGGATCCACTCTTACATTTAGGTCTTTAATCCATTTTGAATTTATTTTTGTGTATGGTATTAGAGTGTTCTAATTTCATTATTTTACATATAGCTGTCCAGTTTTCCTAGTAGCATTTATTCAAGAGACTGTCTTTTCTCCATTGTATAGTCTTGCCTCCTTTGTCATAGATTAATTGACCATAAGTGTGTGGGTTTATTTCTGGGCTTTCTATCCTGTTCCATTGATCTATATTTCTGTTTTTGTGCCAGTACCATACTGTCTTGATTACTGTAACTTTGTAGTATAGTCTGAAGTCAAGGAGCCTGAGTCCTCCAGCTCTGTTTTTCTTTCGCAAGATTGCTTTGGCTATTCAGGGTCTTTCATGTCTGCATACAAATTGTAAAATTTTTTGTCCTAATTCTGTGAAAAATGCCATTGGTAATTTGATAGGTAATACGATAGGGATTGCATTGAATCTGTAGATTGCCTTGGGCAGTATAGTCATTTTGACAATATCCGTTCTGCCAATCCAAGAACATGGTATATCTCTCTGTTTCATCTTGAATTGCTTTCATCAGTGTGTTATAATTTTCTGAGTACAGGTATTTTGCCTCCTTAGGTAGGTTTATTCCTAAGTATTTTATTCTTTTTTGATGTGATGTGATGGTAAATGGGATTGTTTCTTTAATTTCTCCTTCTGATCTTTCATTGTTAGTATAGAGAAATGCAACAGATTTCTCAGAACCTCCTGCTGAAGTCTTAAAACTGACAGCAAGAATCTTATTCTTGACAGCCTGCTTCCCTTTTCGCTCCCTCCTCCTAGTCAGAGAGGTCCTGCCTCAGACTTCTGAGAACTGTGTCCCTCCATCTGCAACCTGCACAAATGGAACAGCCAAGCAGTCACTCGCCACCTTTGTTTTCCTCCTCCTCTGTGGGAGAGGTTTCTGCTTTCCACAACCTTTGCCAACGAGGTCACCACAGATGCCACCAAAAGCCTAGCACCTTGCAGTGTCTCTCTATGCAGGGACTGCCTTGGTGAATTTTTCCCTCTCCTCTACCTCTAAACTTGATGTGTATGAAAGTAAGGGACAATCCTGCCCAAGCTATGCTTTTTCAAGGTTCTTTTGAAGTCACAGAATTGTCTGTGGGGAACTGCATCTCAGGATTTGAAGAAGGCAAGATAATGAGTTGCCTATGGAAGACTAGAAAATAAACAGCAAGTCAAAACAAGACTGGTAACATGTCTGATTCAGGAATGATCACCTAGTCTCTCAAATATATGAGAAGGAGATGGCTTTAAGAATGAGTGTTCTAAACTACATTCAGTGTCAAAATATATTTATAGTTAAGTGTAATAGAAAGTAAATATATTTCAATTTTTTGAAATATAATTATAATCAATTAAGTATATACCTACTACCCTATTTGCCTGGCACTGTTCTAGGGACTGCTGATATGGAATTTCCATTTCTTGGATCTTATACTTTAAAGGAGGAGAAATACATAAAAGTTACTAAACCAACTAACCCTCAAAATAATTTCAGAAAGTGAAAAATAAGTGAGGAAAACAGATTGTACAAGGTGAGAAAAAGAGACAGCCAATGGAACAGGACTACTTTCTTTAGATTAGAGGATGATGAAAGATCTGAGAGAATAATATTTGATATGAGACATGAAAGGAGAAGGGAAACCAAAGGAGGATTGTTCCCTCTGCCTGAGACAAATACTCCAAGAGATTTAAGCTGGAATGAATTTGTTATGTTCAACCAAAAGAAGAGGAAATAAGGGAGGCTCTAATGTAGTGAAAAACAGAGAAGTATAAAATGAGGGCAAAAAATAGATTGGTAGTTAATTGATATTGTAAAGGACTGGTCATCAAACTGAAGCAAATATGGAGAATTTAAAACATAAACACACAACCGGATTGCTGTGGTACCATTCTAGATCTTCTAATTCAGTAGGTCTGGTGTGGGGCTCCAAATTTTCATTTTTTTTAATTTTTATTGAAATATAGTTGATTTACAATGTTGTATTAGTTTCAGGTGTACAGCAAAGTGATTCAGTTATATATTATATACATATATACACATGTAAATATATATCTTCTTTTTCAGATTCCTTTTCCTTATAGGTTATTACAAGATAGTGAGTATAGTTCCCTGTGCTATACAGTAAGTCCTTGCTGGTAATCTATTTTATATATAGTAGTGTGTATATTTTAATCCCAAACTCCTAATTTATCCCCACCTTCCCCTTTGGTAACCACACATTTGTTTTCTATGTCTGAGTCCATTTATGTTTTGTAAATAAGTTCATTTGTATCATTTTTTTGGATTCCACATATAAGTGATATCATATGATATTTGTCTTTGTCTGTTTGACTTCCTTCACTTAGTATGATAATCTCCAGGTCCATCCATGTTGCTTCAATGGCATTCTTTCATTCTTTTTTATGGCTGAGTAATATTTCATTGTATATATGTACCACATCTTCTTTATCTATTCATCTGTTGATGGACACAGGTTGCTGCTATGAACATTGGGGTGTATGTATCTTTTCAAATTAGAGTTTTCTTCAGTCTAGTAGGGGGATCACTGGATCATATGTTAACTCTATTTTTAGTTTCTTAAGGAATTCCATACTGTTCTCCATAGTGGCTGCACCAATTTACATTCCCACCAACAGTGTAGGAGGGCTCCTTTTTCTCCATACTCTCTCCAGTATTTACTATTTGTAGACTTTTTGATGATGGCCATTCTGGTGAGTGGAAGTGATTCTCCATTGTAGTTTTGATTTGCATCTTTCTAATAGGGATGTTGAGCATTTTTTCATATGTCTGTTGCCCATCTGTATGTTTTTTTGGAGAAATGTATATTTAGATCTTCTGCACATTTTTTGATTGATTGATTGGGTTGATTTTTTTTTTTTTTTGATGTTGAACTGTATGAACTGTTTGTATATTTTAGAAATTAATCCCTTGTTGGTTGCATTGTTTGCAGATATTGTCTCCCATTCCATACGTTTATTTTGGGGGGGGGTTTTGTTTGTTTATGGTTTCCTTTGCTGTGCAAAAGCTTTTAAGTTTAATTATATCCAATTTGTTTTTATTTCCATTACTCTAGGAGATGGTGCTAAAAAATATTGCTACTCTTTATGTCAAAGAATGTTCTGAATATGTTTTCCTCTAGGAGTTTGAGTATCCATTCTTACATATAGGTCTTTAATCCATTTTGAGTTTATTTTTGTATATGGTGTTAGTGTTCTAATTTCATTCTTTTACATGAATCTGTCCAGTTTTCCCAAAACCACTTGTTGAAGAGACTGCCTTTCCTCCATTGTATATTCTTGCTTGCTTTCTTGTAGATTAATTGACAAGTGTGTGAGTTTATTCTGGGAAAATTCTGCAAATTTTCATTCCTAATGAGTTCCCAGGTAGTGCTGATGCTTCTGGTCTGAAGACCCACCTGGTGGACTAATGGTTTAGACATTTGAACACAGGACAGGAAATTTGCATTTACTGTATTGTTCCTAAGTAAGTGTAATGGAAAGCCAGTAGGTAACTTGGAGCAATAGCCCCTGAATGAAGAATAAATTGGAGGAAGGGATTAAAGAATGAATGTATATTATATGCTCAACCTATTTTTATCTTTGGCTCTAAAACCTGTCTCCTGTAGACAGCATAGAGTTAGATCCTGTGTTTTCTTCTTCTTTTTTTTTTTAATAGCAGTCTGACAACGTCTGTCTTTTGATTGGATTGTTTTATCCATTTACATTTAATGTTTTTATTGATATGGTTGGATTTAGGTCTGCCATTGTGCTTCTTTGTTCTATATGTCTCATTATTAATTTGTTCCTCTATTCTTCCTTTACTAATTTCTATTAAGTGGATATTTTCTAGTATAACATTTTAATTTCCTTAATAATTTTTAACTGTGTTTTTTGAGTTATTTTCTTAGGAGTTGCTTTAGGGTCTAGAAAGCATAGAATACTAAATTAGATTAGATGACAGAAACTGCTAATAGAAAATAATGCTCCAAAATATAAGTAGTTTAACACAATGGAAGCTATTTTTTGCTCCCATATCTCAATATGATTTTTATCTGGCAACTCAATGCAGTGATTCAGGGATATAGATTTCTTCCATCTCTTGGCTCTTCTATTTCTAGGTCTTCCTAATCCTTGATTTTAGCCAATGGATAGGAAAAGATAGGTTAAGCAAAGTCCACTTGCCTCTAAGCCACCTGAGCTCAGAAGTAATGTTGCTTATTTTAATACATAACCCACTGAAATAACTTATCACTTTCCTTCCCATTCTGCTGATACAAGAAATTTTAAAATGTAGTACCTGATTGGGCAGCCAAAGCAACAACTCTGCATGGCAGAAGTGGTGCCTAAATCTTTCTGGTGGACTGCAAGTGGTTCCTGCTATGTGAGGAGACATGCTAGGAAACTACCTTTGATTATCTAGGCTAGAGATTTTAGACTAAGATTGTACTGGGAGAGGTAGAGAAAGGATAAATTCAGAATATGTTATGGAGATAGAAGCAATAAATTTGCTAGTGTAACTAATAGTAATGTTATTTACAAATATGCAAAAAAGGTTTGAGAAAGAAAGAATGAATTAGTTTTGATACATTAATTCTGAGGTGCTAATTAGATATCCAAATGAAAGCATAAAGCAGGTATTAGGTTATACGTATTTTGAGTTCAATGAAGAGGTAGAGTCTAGATATATACACTTGGAAGTCACTGGCATAGAGATTATATATTTAAAGCCATAAACAAGATTTTCTAGGGAAAATGTACATATTAAAAAGAGACGTCAGGTCCAGATCTGAGTCCCAGTGGCTCACCAATATTTTTAGAGGACAGAGAAGGTTGAGCAGCGAGAGGCTAAGAGGCAGCTGACAGTGTAGTAAAGGGAACACCTTAAATATGTATTGTCATGAAACCCAAGAGAAGACAGCATTACTAGAAAAAGAGTGATGAACTGTGCCAAATATTTCTGACTTTTCAAATAAGAGAAACAAACGTTACCAAGGTCATTTGTGACTTTGAAAGCAATAGTTTCAAGTACTATCATTTCACTTGGTCCAGATGTTGTAATTGCTTTAACAAATAGAATGTGTGTGGGGGGAGGGGGGAGTGATGCTATATGTCTTCCAAAGATAAGTCACAAAAGAATACATGGTTTCTTCATGGCTTTCTTTCTGTCAGGACATTCGTAATGTGAAGAATCCTAAACCATCCCACTTGCAAAGATTACTTAGAGAAGACCATGTGGAGAGAAACAAGACCCCCCAGACGACAGTCATTATATTATAGTTGCCAGATATGTAAGTGAACTAGCCTTCAGATGATTCCAGCCCCCAGCCTTCATGCCTTCTACCTGAGAACCCATTCATTAGGGAGGAGTAACAGGCCATCCCTGCAGTACTTTTTCCAAAGTCATGACCCTACCTTGAGACCACTAATGGTTGCTCAGCCATTGGTCGTTGCTGCAGTGGACCCCACTCCCAAGCAACAACTCAATGAGCAACTGTCAGTGGGCCCATCCAACCAACAGTAGGCAAAGTGGTCATCAGGTGGAAAGTGAGGTAAGAGGCAGATCCCAGCATGCTCCCAGGGGCCCTCCCTGCCTAGGGCCAGCACAGCAGGTGACCTGGGGGGGCCCAGGGAACAGGCTGGGGGCTGTGTCCTGCAGGGTTCCAGAGCCCTCGCCAAGGCCAGGCCCAGGCTTTGAGGCAGCAGTGAGCCTCTCTCCCATCCCCATCTCTGTGACCTAATGGCAGTGGCAGTCTGCATAGGACGCAGGTTGTGAGACCTGGCCCCCTCCATTTGGGTGGCCTGAGGGTCAGTTGGGTCCTGGGTGACTGGCTCCCTCAGTGATGACAGCTGGGCAGGTCTGGGGACCTGGCCCTGAGGGAGCCACCAACTGAGATCTGCCTCTTCAGCCAGGCCTGGGCACAGGCAGGAGGACCCAGATTGGGTGTTGGACAAATGTTCCAGGGCAGGGTAACTGGTCCCCCTTCTCCTAGCCAGGCCTGGACCTTGGAGGGGGAGAGTTGTGCCTTGGGACCTTCCCCTTTCTTGTCAGAACAGAAAGTAACATTTGTCTGGTGGAGATTTATAGGAACATTGTTACCTGACCTCAAGAACAAAGGCTCTGACACCAAGAAGTTTGCAACAACTAACCATATCCCTCCCTCACCTTTCCTATAAGAAGGCACTGCTGAAAGCCTTCAGGGAGTTTGGGGTTTTTAAGGCACAAGCCATCTATCTCCTTGCATAGCCCTGCAATAAACTTTGCTCTGTTTCAAACTCCAATGTTTTGCCATCGTTTGGCCTCACTGTGCGTCGGGCACACGGACTTGTGCTTCAGTAACAGTTTTATCAATCTTCTTACCAACTTATTTTTTCAAAGA
This sequence comes from Balaenoptera acutorostrata, assembly GCF_949987535.1. NCBI lineage: Eukaryota > Metazoa > Chordata > Mammalia > Artiodactyla > Balaenopteridae > Balaenoptera > Balaenoptera acutorostrata. Next base: position 112,565,536 of record NC_080067.1, read on the forward strand.
TGAAAAAATGTAAAGTTGCCATAACTACAAATATTGACTACAATGATATTTTCTAGATTATGTGTGTTTCAGTTCTCTTATGAAACTTGTAAAATGAAAGATGGGACATCTACTATAATTAAAAGGTGAGCAAGTAAAACACATACTTTCCATAAGGTATAAAATATCCTTAATGAAGAGGGAAGATCTCAATACAACGTACTCTATGTATGATGCCTCAAAGTACTTAGACTTGCAAGACATTACATCAAATGTTTAACAAAAGTTCAATTCCAAGAGACTTTTTTCCCTTTTGATAACAAACTTATTATACTCTACTCTAAAAATCAAACTGCAAGATAAATAAGCACATTTTGAAGCACATGATTGATAGTATATTTGATTTGTGTTTAAACACCATCTATATTTTTAAATGGCCTAATTATTTTATTTTGATGCCTACTGTACTTAGTACAGCTAATAATAATATTGCTTCAAACAATTTTAATTCACAATAAAAATATGATTATTTTCATAATGCACTTCCATTATATATTTATATCAAAGGATAGAGTCATTAATAGATTTTTTTTTTCCACAGCTACAGAGTTAATCAACATAGTTCAGAAGTGAAGTCAAAACTCATGATTTCCGTCTCTAAGTGATATCATGGAAGCCCTACAAATTGTATCATTGGTCTCATCTTTACCATTGGTCTCATCTTTACCACCTATGAGCTTTGATTGTTACAGTTGTCATTTTAAACTAATATTACGGGAAATGTCAGATAATATATATAAATCAGGTCCTCCCATCATATGAAAAGCACCAGAGTAGGAAGTAAATTCAATTTTTTATTTCTCCTATGGGCATAGAGAATTTCATTGTCATATATATATATATATATATATATATATATATATATATATAAATGTTTTCAGGTTGACCCTAGAAACTTCCAGTTGAAACCTGAATTTTGATATTTTTTTGCTATATTTTGCTAATAATGCTAACATTATTCAAATTCACCTTTGGGTAAGCTGGTCTGAGGTAATTATATTTTTCTATATGTAAGGACTACAGACTGTAATGAAATAATCCCTTGCAGCCAAAACCATTTCTTAATATGAGCAAAGTTAATTTCAGAAATGACCTTGAAGAGCTAGACAAATTACAAAATATTGATTTATCAGAAAAAATTGGTATCAGACTAGCTGAGACAGATTTGCATCATTTAAAGATGTCACTCAGGATTTCCCTAAAAGTCAAATAATTGAGGAATAATATAATGTAGTATGAATAATATAGAGGACTTCCTCTACCATCAGACACATGGGTCTTTGGTTTTCTGCCTCCCACAGTTTATAAAGGAACTAAATTTGTTTAAAGTTAGTTATTAAAAACAACTTGTTATACAGTGGTTATTGATCTAGTTTTATGAAAACAACTGTTTTGTCTTCTTTCTCTCCAAAGGTGTTTTACTGAATTTTATTTCTTATTTATATATTTGGATTGTCTTCCAATCAGTGATTTTCTTTTCCTTTGTTGTAAACATCAATGCTGCAGGGAGAGAAACCCGGAAGTCAAATGGAATTAATGGAATTTGATGTTCATCTTTTCATTTATCAGTTGAATCTAGTTATCCATACTTTTAGAGCATATAGCTAATATTTTATATGTATAATGCATATACATCTATGTGTAAATTGTGTATTTTGTGTATAATTACACTTAAATACTCTAGATAACAATACAGATATTACACAACTGCAAATGGAATTACATCTGATGATGTGAGCAGCAGAAGGGAGAAACTACAGTGCTACAATGAGAAGGATGAAAAATTTGCACCAGAAATGAGAAAGATAGATAGTCATTGAAGAGAAACAGAACAATAAGGGGCAAAACATTTACTTAGTTACTGTGCTTAGTGAAGAATTGATTTTCTATTCTACCACTACATTTCCAGCATGAGCATTTTCCCTTGCATTAAGTGTAGTTCAATAAATTTTCTTTAAATGATTGATTTTCCTTTTCTAATTCCACTCCTGAAAAGTCATAGACCACAATAATAGCTTCAGGAAGGTTCTGAGCTTAATTTGATCAGATCTAAGTGGAACTTCAATGCATTATCTCATACTCTGAATCTACTTTACTTTATTGTAGTTTATACCTCCTTATTACTGTAGCTCTCCAAATTCAAATTTTCAGGATTTGGAGAGATGATTGCTGAGCATAGCATCTTTTACCCTAGATAAACGGATATTGGAAAATAATAAGCATCAAGAAATATCAAGACAGAGGGGAGCCAAAGGAGGATGGAGAGGAGGAAAAGATTGCTGTAGCTCTCAGTTGAAAGCAGTCATCAAAAAGTAGATAATTGTCAAGGAAAAGAGGAGAAGAGGAGAACCTAGTTATAGGTTTACTATGGGAAAATGATGAATATGGTAAGAGAAAGAGGAATAATAATAAAGCAGCATATTCTCCACCATAATGATTGGTTTAGGGGAAGGGTTTGCAAAGGCCAGAGGAGGATTTAGTTGAGAAAGAATGGAAGATAAGAGGAAAAGTGAAAAGAACAGAGAGGTGAGATAGAATTAAGGAAGCTATTTTTCATAATAACACCTTTAAGAATGTTCTAAGGTAATGTACAGAATGAATGAATATGTCTATCCATAATAATAGGAATGTTTAGATCTCTTACGGATTATAAACTCCTTGGTGGCAAAGACCTTAACAAACCTTTTAATCAGCATGAAGTACAATTATATGCACCTTGTGCATATAAGAGATCGGGTGGCATGAGATATCTGCAGTAACATAGATTATGTGCAAGCAGAAGAGGATTGATGGCTGTCAATATGTAAAGTGATTGATAAAGATGAATCTGTGACTTCTTTAGGAAGACAACAGGGTGCTGTAACCACAAACACCTCCTTTTGGTTTCCTAAAAATTGCACTCCATCACTGTTTCCTTTGCACTGTGCTTTTTGCATATGTAAACTCATATTCATATAGTCCATGTGAAAAAGTAGCGTGAAAGCCAAATCTCGTCACCATTCATTGAATTCAAATGTTTGTTAAAGGAAAAATTGTGGTGATTTAACATGAATTTAAATTTGGTCATGATTACAAGCAGAAAAAAAGCACTCTGCTTTAAAATCTAGAGAGAACCGAAAGACATGGCAGCCAGGTCAACAGTAGTCATTTGATTGATAGACATCACAGGCTGGTAGATGTCAAGATCACCTCAGTCAGGAAGAAAAATAAGGGAACAGTGATGTTTAGGAAGGAAATGGTATCACTAATAAGTAGGTTTAAGCCAGGCAAAGCAGCATGGTGGCATGACAATGTGGAAGATATTTTGATACATGTACATGATGAGAGAGAGAGTATGTGTTATTGTCAACTTGATATAGAATCCTAGAATCTATGCAAAGAAGAGCCTCTTTCTCTAAGTCCTATTCCCTCCCGATAAAGAAAAATCTTCTGCAAAAATATCTATTATTGGACAGTTCCATTATTGGGGAGATTTTGTAACTTTAAGCTAAAAACACTGCTTTTTTAAGATTTTACTTTAGTTATTCCTTTTAATGGTTCATGTAATAAAATTACTTTCTTCAAATAGCAGAAACGTATAATTTTGATAGAGTAATATTTCATTAATCCATCTCTTTTCCCAACACTGTATCCCTAGCTGTAAATCAATCACATTACATTGCTTTCCATCCTTCACCATAGGATTTGGCATGCTTTAGTTTGAAATATTTTTTCTCAAGTTATATAGGATGAAATTCTTTCAAGGAAACACGCTTGCTTTACGCACTATGCAAACAAACAAACAAAAAACCTTTAAATTTTACTTCCTGAGAAGGTTTAGGCATCTATCATCATTAATTAATGCTAAATAAAGAGCATAGTATTTAGTTTTTCACTGTGGGCTTTTGGTAGTTTCAATTTGAGTTTACAAGTATCAGACTCACCCAAACTTCAGTGTGAGTGCACAATGAAAATAATCTTAGTATTTTCTGCTATATATGTTTTGTTGATATATATTTCACATAAATATACATATTTATATATTTTTATTTCCACATCAAGAATTAACTGTGCATATATTCAATATCTTCACCTACTTCATTGTACCATAAAATAAAGGAAAATTAAATTTTTGAGTAAAATTAATTCATAAGTTTAGAAGGTATGCTTATATGGTATCCATATAGAATAAAGTGTTTATACTCCTATGACAAAGAAAATAACCTTAACATGTAAACCAGAGAAACTCTAACAAACCAGGATAAGGTTATAAGGTATAAGGTTTTCAAAGGAGAGTCAGCACAGATTAATTGTTTTGTAGCACTCCATTAAAAAATTACCTCGAATGACTTCACTTAATCATGTCACTTACTGTTGATTGACCTTGGGCAAGTCACATAGCCTCTTTGGATCTCAATCTCCTTGTCTCTAAAATTAAGAGCCTAAGTTTGACAGACTCCAGTGTCTTTCACTGTCCCCGAAGTGTCAATGTACTGATAAGTTTTATATGAAAAACTCAGCAAATGATAATAAATTTCATATATACTTAGTATTCCACAGACATGTGAATGCCTTTTTAACAATAATAAAATATTTCAATGATAGATACTATTTTATAAAGCATTATTTCAAAAGACAGTAACAGTATAAGAGAAAGAATAAGATCCAGGATGAAATAAAAAGTTATATGAAGAAAATATTAGTAGACTTTGGCTAAAATATGTTCAGATGTCTTCACCTTAACCTTGAACAGGTATTTTATTATTACTAAACTTTAATAAAAGCAAACTTCTTTGACTTCTTCAAGAATAGACATGCATTGACTTTATCTGGATTACTTCTTACAGTGACAATGCACAAAAGAAGCTCAATAATTTCTTTTTGAATGTATAATATACATTTTACTAGAACTCATATTGTGCACCCTTGCTACCCATTAGAAAGTAATATATAATATAGCATGGTGTTTAAGAGTATGATTTTTAGAGCCACAGTTACTGACTCTGAACCCCGGCTCTGATACTTGCAAGTTGTATGGCTTAGGGAAGTGACATGAGCTCTTTGTGACTCAGTTTCTTCACACAGCTTTTATGAGGGTAAATGTGGGGTGTATATGCAAAGAGCATAGAACAGTGCCTGGCACAGAGTAAGTACTGTAAAAGTGCTAGCTGTTTTGACATTATGTCTTTTTTTTTTTTACTTTTTAAAAATTTTTATTATATAAATATAGAGATATATATTCAGTTAGAATTTTTCATGCCTAATAACCTTACATATTTAGGCTGTGGACTTCACTAGTCATGCTAAGGCCTTTTTGTTTTAACAAGAATAGCTGGGATAAAAGCAAATTTACATTTAACCAAGCATATATCATAAAATGTGCCTATTACTTCATTTCAAATAAGAGAAGGAAGAGCAGAATATATTCCTCAAAACTCTGTTTACAATAAACGAAAACTTTATAACAAGATGTAAAGCCTCCATGTTTCAGATGTGGAATAAAGCATTTAATACACCTATGGAACAAATATTCATTAAATGCCTATGTACATGACACTGAACATCCTTTTCTATAAATATGAAACTGTCCCTGCCCTTAAGGAGTTTACAGTCTATAGAAAAGATATGATTTATTAAATGCACTTATACTCCAAGGCAACAAGAAACTCAATAATATTTAAAGAGAGGTCATGGGGAGAGATCTCAAGAAAAGCACCATACAGCACATAAGAGAGGTGGCATTTGGAGTAGGGCAATGCAAGATGGATGAGAGAGAAGATGAACATTGCAGGCAAAAGGAATAGTCTAAGGCAAGGCAGAGAAAAAACGGGTGATGTGAAGGCAAAAACAATTAGATGGTATTGTATTCTCATGAGTGAGAGTGAAGTAAATTCACAAATATGTTTAAATAATTCTCTTACCAAGGAAAACTTAACTATAATTAATGAATTTCTACTTTTTTCTCTTATTGAAAATACTAACTCATATTACACTTTACTAGAATCAGTAAAGTAATAAGTGTTACTTAATACAGAGAGAAAAAAAAGACATGAAATAAAACCCTTTGGCTTAGACTCTTTCCAGTTTAAAAAGTATTGACATCTTTGGAGTTAACTGTCTCATAAAAAAATAAATACATTCTCAGCAAGAGTAAAGAAAGCTCTATATTCAGGTTAAAGTAAAGGAAAGATCAAATACAGAGAAGAAAACTTTAAATAAGTTTAGAAACCGTTTTCTAACTATGTGGTGCAGTACAGTTCTTTGCAGTAGTATGAAATTAATTACTTTTAGAAAAGTAACTTAATCAGTTTTGTTTCATGTTTAAAACCTTCCATTACTAATAGTAGAATAAGAATCAATGTAAGAGCGTATGCCTTGAATTCAAAGGATATTTTTTTTCTTTTTAGGATATTCTCTTACTGCTAAGCAATCTAATAAAACATAGCATCTGAAAAAATATATCAAAGCATTTTTAATCTTTTGTAAGGAAGGAAGGAAAGAAGGGCTGAGAGGAGGCAGGGAGGAAGTGAGGGGAAGAAGAGAAAGGGAAAAGAGAGTTAGGAAGTAAGAGGTGAAGGTAAGAGAAGAGAGAGTTTTCCTAATAATTTAGCATTTTTATATCTGGAACAAAAATATTCTCCTTGAAAGATTACTTGCTCCAGTGGTTTTAATGGGCATTTTAGAGGTGGCCTTGTTCTCTTACTAAAATTCAAGGCCACTGAGAAAAACATATCTTTTCCCATGAAAATAAGCAATTTCATGAACCTTCTAGAGAGCATATGGTCACCACTAATCTAGTGACTTAATCCTCTCCTTTGGGCCTCTTATTCTGTTTCAGGTTATCTATCCTTGCCTCCAGGTAGGACTGCAACTAAGCCATGTAAGACAGATGGGTTTCTAGCTAGTCAAGATATGCAGAGAAGTCATTTTCACAGCCTCTCAACATTCATCAAAATAACCAGCCCCAGAATTTAGGAGAAATAGCATAATGTTCCAAGCAGGCAAAACTTACTAGTAAAGAAACACAAATTAAATACTTTGCATACTATGTAAGGCTCTTTACAGGTCCAGACCTAGGCTTTCTTTTGTTTTGAATGTCTTTTTTATCATCTTTTTAAAGCCTTAAAGTCATAGTGGTGATTTCTTCTCCCCAAACATTTCGATCCTCAAAAGATTTGAAAATTGTATTTTCTAAATAACAATGTGAAATTTTCCAAAGGGAAAAGGCAGCTGTCACAAAATAAAATTTAAATAAAATATGGAAAAATCCAAGCTGCTTAACTGACTTTTAAGACTTCCCATCGTTTTGCCTTTTCGTGACATCAGGGTTTACAGCTAATTTAATATTTTTATCCTTCACAATTTCCCGTCAACATTCACAACTTCTCCCTGTACACCAAACATAAAGACCCTCTCCCAGGCTTTGTAGGCATACATGCTGCACATCACACAGTATACCCACCCATTCCTTATCAACATGCCTAAATCTAACGGCATCCAAAATGTCTCACTAAAAATGACTCCTACAAAATGATGCCTCCTTCTACAGACTGAAACAATGATAGCAGTATTTATTAAACTCTATCATTATTTATTATTTACTAGTTAACATAGTTCAAGAAGTGTGAGAATTATGATGCACAAACTCACCTGTTCCGAGAGACATTCAATGAGCTAAGTATTATTATCCTTAATTTAAAAATTGAAAAAATAAACCTAACATGAATAGTGATAATAACATTTACCAGCAATTTATTTGGCTCTTACTGTGTCTTAGGCACTGTTCTAAAATAATTCATTTTCTTCTTTCTATTATAGTAAGCTGTTATCTAATGAAATAGATTAGTGATGAACAAACATTTTCAAAGTAGTGTTTGATTTTTCATTGTTTGGTTTGACATTGTTAAAAATTCTCTATAATTTCAGGACACTTACCAGATCATGAGGACAATGAAATTTTCTCCTCAAACTTGGAATAGTTCTCTATGAAAGAGGAACAGTATGGAGTACTGATTCATATTTAGAACTATGTACTGAATTATTAATAATTATTAATAGAATATTAATATAATATTGAAACTTCTAAACAATGAAAACAGAATGCTGATCTTGGTGGTAAACAATGTCATGATTCAAGATAGTCACTGAGGAAAAAAAATAAATAAAAAGGGTGGGACATAATGGATATGTTTATGGCATAGATTGTGATGATGGTTTCATGGATATATCCTTCTCTTCTAACTCATCAGATTGTATACATTAAAAATATACAGCTTGGGCTTCCCTGGTGGCGCAGTGGTTGAGAATCTGCCTGCTAATGCAGGGGACACGGGTTCGAGCCCTGGTCTGGGAAGATCCCACATGCCGCGGAGCGGCTGGGCCCGTGAGCCACAATTGCTGAGCCTGCGCGTCTGGAGCCTGTGCCCCGCGACGGGAGGGGCCGCGATAGAGAAAGGCCCGCGCACCGCGATGAAGAGCGGTCCCCGCACCGCGGTGAAGAGTGGCCCCCGCTTGCCGCAACTGGAGAAAGCCCTCGCACGAACCGGAGACCCAACACAGCCAAAAATAAATAAATAAATAAATAAATAAGAAAATCCTTTAAAAAAAAAAAAAAATATACAGCTTTTTGTACATCAATCATACTTCAAAGTTGCTTAAAAAAAGATAGCTGTCAAAGAGTCTCATAATCTCTGTACCTAAATTACTATATTATTTCTGAACAATATATGTATATTTATTATACACACACAGTTCCCAATTTTCCACGTGGAGTTACTATTTAAAATGTTTAATCTAGCTAAATGACAAATCAATCCAGTTTTTAAAGTTATACATTCATTATGGTAAATATGATTAAACTAATGGACCTGTAAGACACTGCCTGTCTCCTGTTCAATTTCAGAATAATATTAATTAGTTCATTACAGTTTAGTAAATTCTTATCAATTATATTAATGTTTTCAGTTTTTTTAAATTTAATTTTTAATACAGCAGGTTCTTATTAGTTATCGATTTTTATACATATTAGTGTATACATGTCAATTCCAATCTCCCAATTCATCCCCCCCACCACTTTCCCCCCCTTGGTGTCCATACGTTTGTCCTCTATATCTGTGTCTCTATTTCTGCCTTGCAAACCAGTTCATCTGTACCATTTTTCTAGATTCCACATATATGCGTTAATATTCGATATTTGTTTTTACTTCTTCTGACTTACTTCACTCTGTATGACAGTCTCTAGGTCCATCCACATCTCTACAAATGACCCAATTTTGTTCCTTTTTATGGCTGAGTAATATTCCATTGTAGGTTTTCACAGTTCTATAGTAAAAACTGATGATTGATAATACAATAAAGAGAATAAGTAATTACCTCTATGGAGAGAAAAAGTCTATTTGTCTTTCTTGTCTTTGTTCAAAAGATGATGTGTTATCAAGTATCTTTTCCGACCACAACGCTATGAGACTAGATATCAATTACAGGAAAAGATCTGTAAAAAATACAAACACATGGAGGCTACACAATACATTACTTAATAACGAAGTGATCACTGAAGAAATCAAAGGGGAAATCAAAAAATACCTAGAAACAAATGACAATGGAGACACGACGACCCAAAACCTATGGGACACAGCAAAAGCAGTGCTAAGAGGGAAGTTTATAGCAATACAAGCCTACCTCAAGAAACAGGAAACATCTCGAATAAACAACCTAAACTTGCACCTAAAGCAATTAGAGAAAGAAGAACAAAAAAACCCCAAAGCCAGCAGAAGGAAAGAAATTATAAAGATCAGGTCAGAAATAAATGAAAAAGAAATGAAGGAAACAATAGCAAAAATCAATGAAACTAAAAGCTGGTTCTTTGAGAAGATAAACAAAATTGATAAACCATTAGCCAGACTCATCAAGAGAAAAAGGGAGAAGACTCAGATCAATAGAATTAGAAATGAAAAAGGAGAAGTAACCACTGACACTGCAGAAATACAAAAGATCATGAGAGATTACTACAAGCAACTATATGCCAATAAAATGGACAACCTGGAAGAAATGGACAGATTCTTAGAAATGCACAAACTGCCGAGACTGAACCAGGAAGAAATAGAAAATATGAACAGACCAATCACAAGCACTGAAATTGAAACTGTGATTAAAAACCTTCCAACAAACAAAAGCCCAGGACCAGATGGCTTCACAGGCGAATTCTATCAAACATTTAGAGAAGAGCTAACACCTATCCTTCTCAAACTCTTCCAAAATATTGCAGAGGGAGGAACACTCCCAAACTCATTCTACGAGGCCACCATCACCCTGATACCAAAACCAGACAAAGATGTCACAAAGAAAGAAAACTACAGGCCAATATCACTGATGAACATAGATGCAAAAATCCTCAACAAAATACTAGCAAACAGAATCCAACAGCACATTAAAAGGATCATACACCATGATCAAGTGGGGTTTATCCCAGGAATGCAAGGATTCTTCAATATACGCAAATCAATCAATGTGATACACCATATTAACAAATTGAAGGAGAAAAACCATATGATCATCTCAATAGATGCAGAGAAAGCTTTTGACAAAATTCAACACCCATTTATGATAAAAGCCCTGCAGAAAGTAGGCATAGAGGGAACTTTCCTCAACATAATAAAGGCCATATATGACAAACCCACAGCCAACATTGTCCTCAATGGTGTAAAACTGAAACCATTTCCACTAAGATCAGGAACAAGACAAGGTTGCCCACTCTCACCACTATTATTCAACATAGTTCTGGAAGTCCTAGCCACAGCAATCAGAGAAGACAAAGAAATAAAAGGAATCCAAATAGGAAAAGAAGAAGTAAAGCTGTCACTATTTGCAGATGACATGATACTATACATAGAGAATCCTAAAGATGCTACCAGAAAACTCCTAGAGCTAATCAATGAATTTGGTAAAGTAGCAGGATACAAAATTAATGCACAGAAATCTCTTGCATTTCTATACACTAATGACGAAAAATCTGAAAGTGAAATTAAGAAAACACTCCCATTTACCATTGCAACAAAAAGAATAAAATATCTAGGAATAAACCTACCTAAGGAGACAAAAGACCTGTATGCAGAAAATTATAAGACACTGGTGAAAGAAATTAAAGATGATACAAATAGATGGAGAGATATACCATGTTCCTGGATTGGAAGAATCAACATTGTGAAAATGTCTCTACTACCCAAAGCAATCTACAGATTCAATGCAATCCCTATCAAACTACCACTGGCATTTTTCACAGAACTAGAACAAAAAATTTCACAATTTGTATGGAAACACAAAAGACCCCGAATAGCCAAAGCAATCTTGAGAACGAAAAAGGGAGCTGGGGGAATCAGGCTCCCTGACTTCAGACTATATTACAAAGCTTCAGTAATCAAGACAGTTTGGTATTGGCACAAAAACAGAAATATAGATCAATGGAACAGGATAGAAAGCCCAGAGATAAACCCACACACATATGGTCAACTTATCTTTGATAAAGGAGGCAAGCATATACAGTGGAGAAAAGACAGCCTCTTCAATAAGTGGTGCTGGGAAAATTGGACAGGAACATGTAAAAGTATGAAATTAGAACACTCCCTGACACCATGCACAGAAATAAACTCAAAATGGATTAAAGACCTAAGTGTAAGGGCAGACACTATCAAACTCTTAGAGGAAAACATAGGCAGAACACTCTATGACATACATCACAGCAAGATTCTTTTTGACCCAGCTCCCAGAGAAATGGAAATAAGAACACAAATAAACAAATGGGACCTAATGAAACTGAAAAGCTTTTGCACAGCAAAGGAAACCATAAACAAGACCAAAAGACAACCCTCAGAATGGGAGAAAATATTTGCAAATGAAGCAACTGACAAAGGATTAATCTCCAAGATTTACAAGCAGCTCATGCAGCTCAATAACAAAAAAACGAACAACCCAATCCAAAAATGGGCAGAAGATCTAAATAGACATTTCTCCAAAGAAGATATACAGATGGCCTACAGACACATGAAAGAATGCTCAACATCATTAATCATTAGAGAAATGCAAATCAAAACTACAATGAGATATCATCTCACACCGGTCAGCATGGCCATCATCAAAAAATCTAGAAACAATAAATGCTGGAGAGGGTGTGGAGGAAAGGGAACACTCTTGCACTGTTGGTGGGAATGTAAATTGATACAGCCACTATGGAGAACAGTATGGAGGTTCCTTAAAAAACTACAAATAGAACTACCATACGACCCAGCAATCCCACTACTGGGCATATACCCTGAGAAAACCATAGGTCAAAAAGAGTCATGTACCAAAATGTTCATTGCAGCTCTATTTACAATAGCCAGGACATGGAAGCAACCTAAATGTCCATCGACAGATGAATGGATGAAGAAGATGTGGCACATATATACAATGGAATATTACTCAGCCATAAAAAGAAATGAAATGGAGGTATTTCTAATGAGGTGGATGGAGTTAGAGTCTGTCATACAGAGTGAAGTAAGTCAGAAAGAGAAAAACAAATACAGTATGCTAACACATATATATGGAATCTAAGGGAAAAAAAAAAAAAAAGGCCAGGAAGAACCTAGTGGCAAGACGGGAATAAAGACACAGACCTACTAGAGAATGGACTTGAGGATATGGGGAGGGGGTGGGGTGAGATGTGACAGGGTAAGAGAGTGTCATGGACATATATACACTACCAAATGTAAAATAGATAGCTAGTGGGAAGCAGCCGCATAGCACAGGGAGATCAGCTCGGTGCTTTGTGACCACCTAGAGGGGTGGGATGGGGAGGGTGGGAGGGAGGGAGATGCAAGAGGGAAGAGAAATGGGAACATATTGTATATGTATAACAGATTCACTTTGTTATAAAGCAGATGCTAACACACTATTGTAAGGCAATTATACTTCAATAAAGATGTTTGAAAAAAAAAAAAAGATGATGTGTAATATTTTCAATCTTACTCCCTATTTCAATTAACACCTAAAATTAAATCTATAGGTCTATAATTTAAAAAAATCAATAAAATCAGGGTGAATAACAACAAAAAGCTGACACTTAGTGACATCAGAATTTTTAACCATAGGTAAAAGGTTTATACTCCTGCCACTGCTATGAAATTTTCTACAGATTTCAGAATAAGTGGAATTTTAGATACAAAAAAAAAAAAAATGTGTTCAAGTGTCGGTTTAACTTGATGTATATTTTGAAAAAAAGTACAAGAATTCTTCGTGTCCTAGTTTGTTCAGATAGATTTTGAACAGATTCTTTTTCAAAACACTGGTACTATCTTCATAAAGGAAACAATACAGATTGTATAAAAATGTTTCTAACATTAAGGTTTTTACTTATGTAAGTAAAATGTTTTGCAATTTGAAAATGATTTTTTCTTCATACTTGCTATTATAATACTTAAATGGTACATGATAACTAAGTTTGCCTCATTACTAATTGCCTTCTTAATAAATTTGATTGAGATGATAAATAGAAATCTACCTCATTTGATTAGGAAATATTTTAAGAGTGATTTTATATAGGTATTTTTTCTCCCCCCAAAATATCTTACCAAATCAAAGAAGGACTCTTTCTTTTATCTAAGCATTGAGTAAATAATGTAAGCTAACCTTATATTGAAGAAAAAGTTTTTCTCTCTTTAGTCCCTGATAAGAATTCTGTATTAAATAGAAATGCCTCACTCTAGGGATGGATGGATTTCTGCTGAATATGATGCATTTTCTTCCGTGGAAATTGTTTTGGGATTCTTTAAGATAAAAGATCTATATAAAAGTTATTATTATCGGTTACCTGTCTTGGTTCCTTGATTCCTATATTGGCTATTTCCCAAAGGTAATTTTCATTAAACCTTACACCGTAACACTTCTGGACCTTCACCTCTTTGTGTTTGCTTCAGTCGGTGCTCTCAGACTCAGAAATGTACAGGGAAAGAGAGATCTTTCTTTGATTGATTCAGGGAAGCAGGTGCAAAATTTTGTGACCTGACTTTTTTTCCTGCAAGTCTTCTCTTTCAAGTCCCTTAATCTGATATGAAGGACATGGTAGTCTCTAATCACACTCTAATCTCTATTGCTCTAAATCCAAATAATTTCCTTCCACACCCTGCCTGGTTGAGACTTAAATCCCTTATTATTCAATGATCCTATTTTTAAACTCTGCCTGGGAAAGCAGTGGTGGCTTTTGATGCTAATCCTATTCAGTCCACTGACTCTATCCCCTTCAGGGAAATGGCCAAGGATTTTAAGGGGGAAAATATATGGCCAGTCCCATAATAAGAGAAAGAGGAAAGCTAAGTTAGAATTTTCAAAATTACACAGGATAATAAAAATAGAGCCTTTATATTAAAACCCAAGTATATTTATTCTGATGAGCTATCTATTCATTCGATTGGAAATAACTAGTTAAATCCTTTAGCCACAGTTTTCCATGGCCTGGGAGTTCATAGCTACACAACTGTAGGATTAGCATTTGATTTTATACTTAAGGCAACAGCACTGGCAAGTCCTCAGTCAGACCCTTCAAATGAAAATTGAACCTGACCATATTCCATATTCAAATTCTAAATAAATATGTTAATTGATATGATAAATAACCCTTAAGTTGTTCTTTCTTGACTTTCTGTTTAGATTTTTTAAATGGCCCAAAAATAATAAATTAAAAAGAAAAACATACAGCAGAGAAAGCTGTGGATTGGGTGTCAGACTTTTGATCTGAGTGTGGTCTGAATTGCAGAACTGCACAACAGGCAGAGAACTGAATCTCTTAGAGAACCCCTATATCTGTTCAGAAGACCAGGAAAAGGGGATTTTGAGATCCCAGGGGTGAGGGAAAAATCCTTTCTTTTCCTTTCTATTTTTCTTCTCTCACCTCTGCTCTCAGATCAGCCCTAGTCATGGAGCTGTACTGCTATGGTGCTGATGATGGCATAGGCTCCTACCCTAAAGAGAGAAAACATGTATCTTTAGCCAAAGGAACCCCTGTGTTCTGAATCACCACTATTTTATTCTCTTATTATTTGACACCTCACCCCAAGGAGGGACCCAGTCGTGTGGAACTGTGTGATAGCACAAGGGCTAAAATTCTGAGAGAAACTATTTTTCCACCCAGAGGAGCTGGGAAACGAGGACCCTGGGAACCGGAAATTGTGGAGGGAGCGCTGAAGAAGTGAGAGCTGGAGAAGCAGGTTCCCTAATCCTGTGTATGATGGTCCAATACATGAGCCTGAGCCTACTTCCAAGGTCGACACCCAGTTAGACAGGGTAAAGGATTTGAGAATAGAGGTGTGATATAAACCACCAAATATTTTAGTCCCAGATGAACTCCTGAGTGGCTCATGCACTGGCAGGCATAAACACATAGCAGAATTTATATGTACACTGACATTGGAGCTACTGCTCACAGAGGATGAAATAGAACTTGCCTTCTGAACCTAATCATTTTAACTGTCTGTCTTTTAAATAACAACAAGGATTTGACTAGGGCTCATGATCCCCCAACATAATATTCCAAATGTCCATAGTACAATGCAAAATAATAACATGCCAAAGTTGGGGGATGAGGGGACAAAGGAAAAATTGACTAATCATCAAGGAAAAAGACAAAATGTCAACCCAAGATTGCCATGACAATGAGATTATCACACAAAGACCTTATAAGAACTCTTAAGACATAAGCTATGAAGTAAACACTCCTGAATGGAAAGTAGAAGTTTATAGCGGAAAAACAGAAATAATAGAAAAGATCTAAATGAAAATTTTAGAAATTAAATATATCTGAATTTTAAAAAATGCTAGATGGCCTCAATAGCAGAATAAAGATGACAGAAAAATGAATCAGTGAAACTGAACATAGAGCAGTAGAAATTTTCTAATAGGAACAGTAGAGAGAAAAAGATTTAAAAATCAATGAATTAGCCCCTCCCCTCCTACTCAATATTGTGCTGGAAGTTCTAGACAGTACAGCAAGGAAATAAAGAAAAAATTAACAAAACAGAGGTTGGAAAAAGTAAAATAAAACTGTCTCTATTAACAAACAATTTATAATTGTCTATGAACTCTCATGGAATCTACACAAAACACTCCTATAACTGATAGGTGAGTTTAGCAAGATGTCAGGATACAAGATTAATAGTACAAAAATCCGTTGTTTTTTCTAAATAGTAGCACTGAACACTTGGAAATCAAAATTTACAAGAGCACATACACAAAATCTAACACAATATGGCCTGAATCTGTCTGATAAAAACTCTAAAACATGGATGAAAGAAATCAAAGAAGACTAATAAATAGAGAGATATACTAAGTTCATAATTGGAAGACTTGAGTATTATATCAATATTCCTCCTATAGATCAATGTAATCCAAATCAAAATTCCAGGAGAATTTTTTGTAGATATTAAAAAGATTTTTCTAAAATTTATATAGAAAAGAATAAAAGAGTTGAACTCACACTATACAATTTCAAGACTTATTATAAAGCTACAGTAATCAAGAAAGTGTGGTATTGCTGATGAATGCACATATCAATAGAACAGAATGGTGAGTTCAGAAATAGACCCACCATATATGAATAATTGATTTTCAACAAAGGTAAAATGGTAATTTAAGGTGAAAGGATAGTCTTTTCAACAAATGGTACTAGAAAAATTGGATATCCATCGATAAATAATTGAATCTTTACCTGTACCTCATACTTTTTGCAGAAATTACCTCAAAATAAACAATAGATGTAAATGTAAAACCTAAACTTTTAGGAGTAAACATAGGAGAAAATCATTGTGGCCACATTTTAGGCAAAATGTTCTTAGATATAAACCAAAGTGAACTTCATCAAATTGTACTTCATCAAAATAAGCAGATAAACAAATTTTAAAAATAAGCAACATCGCCAAAGCTGACAGTAAAAATATAGGTGAAGATGAAGAGCAACTAAAACTATCATACATTGCTGGGGGGAAGGCAAAATAGTACAGCCTCTTTAGAAAGGAGCTTAGTAATTTCTTATAAAGCTAAACATATACAAACTATATGGCCAGTAATCTTGACCATAGGTATCTACCCAAGAAAACTGAAAACCTACTTGTGAATGTTTATAGCAGTTTTATTTGTAATTGCAAAAAAGTGGATACAACCCAGTTTTTCTTCAACTGGTAAAAAAACAAACAAACAAAAAAAAAACTGTGGCACAACTATATGATGAAACACTACTCAACAATAAAAAAGGAATAAACTACTGATACATGCAACAACATGGACAAACCACAAATGCACAATAAGTGAAATATGCTAGACTAAAAAGACTACAAACTGTATGATTCCATTTTTATGCTGTTTTGGAAAAGGCATGACTATGAGAATGGAGAACAGTTCTATGGTCATTAGGAAAGAAGAATAGGGGGAGTGACCAACTTTAAAAAAGCAATACTAGGAAATATTTTGTGTTGATGGAACTGTTGATGGTATCTTTATTATAGTGGTGGTTAAATGATTCTATGCCTTTATCAAGACATACAACTGTACACAAAAATGAGTGAATTTTACAGTAGGTAAATATTAAAAAGTATATTTTCTTAACTGTAGTGTCTGTTCTTCCTAGTTTTCTAGCTGTGTCCTCTTTTCCATTTGTTTATTGAAAAAGTAAGTAATTTGCCAAATACTAGAAAATAGATAAACATTTAAAAAACAAAATATATGTTTGCCTTCATGAGCTTACTTTCTAGTGGGAGGAAACTCACAATGGGCATGGTTATTAAGCAAAATATAGAATGTGTTATTTGATAAGAGTTAGGAGAAATATAAAGCAGGGGAAGGAATTAACAAGTTTTAAAATGGTTGTATCATTTCTTAGAATGGTAGGGAAGATATCACTGGCAAGAGAAAACCTCACTGAAAAAGTAATATTTTAATTAATATTGAATCATCATGAATACTACATCAGTTGCATTTTGCAGACAACTGAGGAATGATGAGAAAAACAAAATATGTTTATATATATCATCCATGATAACAATGTAGAAAAATTAGAGAAAGGGTAGTGAAAACTACCTAACTTTTATCCATAAGACTTACTATGTCTTCAAGAATCAGCCTAAAAAAAACCTTTAATATTCATAGCCACACTTTGTGCTAAATTGCTCTGAAAATCTTCAGATGGTCACACCTCTTGTTATTAGGAAGCAGTGGTGTAGAAAGAAACAAGGTGTTTCAATAAAATATATGGACAGTTTAATTGCTGATATGACATTTACAAGTATGGGAAATAATGTGATATTTTTATATTATTGCATGATAATTCTGGAAGTTAGCACTAGTGATATTTGACAGTCATACTAAATATATATGGGCAAGAAAAAGCATAAATTCAAAATGGCAGAATCAGGTCTTATTTTGAAGCAGCAGAAGTCTTATTTAAAGTGTTCCTGAAAAAATGGAAGGTATTATCAAGGTATAAAGGCATTGGAAACATGATTCCCAATCGAAATACCAATGTAAAAACACATAGAAAATAATCATTAATTTCTTTTAAATGAATATAATTCGATGGTGGTAATTTCAAGCAGTTATTTATTTAAGTTATAGATACTTAGTAATACTATTTTTAATACTCTATCATAATAATTTTCATTGGAAATAAGGTATGTTATTAAATGTTCATGCATTTTATTGAAAGGCTTAAAATGGTCTTGATATTTGATTTTCAAATTATAAAACCCTTTTGGCTTGTGTATTATAGCATAACAGGAAACCTAGGCAGGATAGAGCTCTTTATAAACTATTTGTATCTCTTCTTATTTTCAATTTTATAAAATATACTTCCATTAAGTGTATATCTTATAAATTATGCTAAGATTAAAGTGTGAAAATATAGTTCACCCCGCCCTTAAAAATATAGAGGCGTCTCTTTATAGAGAATCAATACTGCACTTAGTCTTGTATCATAATAGCAGTTAAGTGTAGGAACTTTACAGTTTAACTGCCTTAAGGATGTTTCTGGCTTTTCCATTTCAATTCTCTAAATTTTGCCTCATTTTAATTTTTTGTCTTTCTCTGTGGAGATAAATTTAATCTTTTATTATTTGTGCTTGTATGTGCTTGAATGGAGGCCCATAAACCCTTTGCTCTTATGTACTGTTGTTTCCTTTGAAAACTATTACTTACAATTCTAGGAATTTTTTGCCTTTTCCCCCATTCCTTTACTATTATAATCTAAAAAGGAAAAATGGTCTGAGAAGAAGCTTTGAATATTGGAACTTCTGTACTTGAATACAGGGTTTTTGTCCACCATGCCCCAGAATAATAGCCAGGCTTCATATAGTGTAGAATAGAAGATCCCAGAGCCCAGTAGCTCTGATCCTCACAGGGCTAACTGCTTCTCAGTATCTACAGATGCGGACGTAAGGCAAAGGATACATTAAGGTTAATGATGCCCTGTTTACATCTTACAGATTTGTAAATTATATTACAAATTCTAAATTGATTCTCATAAAAACCCAAGAAGTAAGTATTGCGGACAGTCATTTTCCTTATATTACAACTCAGGATGCTAAAGCTCAGAGAACTTAGGTAGCGTGCCAGAAATCACCCAGCAAGGAAGTTAGTGTCCTAGAACTGAAACCTGGACCTTTAATCTCCCTCACTTCAGCGCAGTGCTTTTTTGCAAAGCACTACATTTAAAATAAAATATACTGAATGAGATTCTATCAGACTCCACCATAACATAATTCTTGTTCTGATGTTCGTGGAAAGGGCACTAAACTTGACTTTATTACTTTATTTATTATATGTGAACTTACCAAATCATATGTATAATCTGATAATTAAAACAGGTAAAATAACTGGGCTACCAGTAGTTGTTTTGGGTCAAAATAACAAGCACACCAGATTAATCAATGTAAATTTAATATTCTATCATAAGGGTGTTGACTATAATACTTGTAAGTTTGACTGTATGTATATATATATATATATATATATATATATATATATATATATATATATCCCTTACTTAGTTAATTTAAAATACTATATTCACTTCCCTGACTCACACATCAACTTCGATATAAAGTTGTTTAAAAGGGCACAAAAATCACCCAGATATCAATTTAGCTTCATCATTTTTTGACTGCACTATCTCTTTTCTCAACATCTCTAGTTTCATTTCCTTTCCTACACATTGAGCCATAATATATACTTGTATTACTGATCTCTAGGTATCAATATATTATGTTCCTAAACAAGTATTGAATTATTTAAGAAGAGAAACAATGTTTTACAATTTCTTTTACATACCTCAAATACATGCTAATTGATTGATTTAAAATAGACACAGCAGCATACACACACAGCTATATGCACAAATTTCATTTGCCTTAATTCACTATTCAGTTATTGAACACAACTTCTCTTATTTATGTTTATATATCTAAATGTTTTCTGCATTTATTTTTTAGACGTATTGTCATAACTTTAAATAACCAATCAATAGGAAAAGAAAACAAAATTAAGGCAACAAATTTCTCTATATTTAAATCAGGGTGCACTCATATTTGAGGATGTGTGGTAATATAATTAGTTGACTTTTTACATCCCCATTACAGTGAACTCCAATTTTAAAAGCTACTTCTCCACATAAAGTTCATGTTATAGACAAATACCAATTAAATTTTTCCTACATATGTTTCACATCTTTGTACTGTCATTTGCTTTATTACAGTCTGCACTCACTTTTTATGATTGCCATTATTCTGTTGTTACTCAATAAAGGTGCTGGTCTTATTAATTTTATGATATTCTTCATTGAGAGAATTAATTTACAAACACACAGAAATGCACACTGAAACATTCTGTTACCAGTATTGTGGCACTTAACATAAGAAAATTGAATGCCTTTAACAAAAAAATTATTTGTATCTCAAGAGTGGATAATAAAATAATTTTTACTATGCTAATAGAAATCACAGAAGAGTTAAGTAGTTAGAGGACTACATTTTATATGGAGGTTTTAATTTAAGTCCCATTTTAATTATTAATCACCTGTAATATTAAGTAAGTCATACTCTGGCTGAGCTCCTTTATTGGTAAAATGAGTATGAGTTGGAAAAAGACAGATTAATTAAAATTAGTTTAGGGTAACTGCCTAATTATTTGTGAGAAAATAAACCTGAACACCAAACTTATTCCTTAAGCTAAAATAAATTCTATGTCCTTAAGGCTTTAAATGTACAATAAAAACCATTACAAAATACCAAAATTAAAAGTTATTTTATTTTAGTTGTTTATTTCAGAATTGGGGAAATTCTTTATAATCATAACAGAGAACTCAAAAGCCACATAGAAAAAAATGTAGTTGATAAATTTTAGACTATATAAATTTTAACAAAATATAAATAATTATAAAGGACAAGAATAAATTGGATAAAATATACAGAAAATAACATGAGAGCTAAATGTCTAATGTCCTTAATATGCCAAAACCTGTTAAAATCAAAAAAATTTTTAAAACAATAAAAATGAATGCAAGATTAATAGAAGTCTAGAGAGAGAAAGAAAAGTATGTTTAAAAGATGCTTTTCTGATTTCTGGCTATGAATCATATGACAAAAATCTTGCCCACTAAAAGCATCTGGAAATTGAAGATAAAATTATTACAGAATTATACTTTAGTTCATAAGAAGAGGAGGAAGGAGAGGGAAGAGATGGGGGAGGTGGAAAGAGGAAATAGAAAAAGAAAACAGAAAAGTAGAATGGTAAGAATGTAAGCAGATATTGTCATTACCCAGGGAAATATAGGTCGACCTAGGTAAACTAGAGAATTAGCTTTTAACTTCACAGGGATAGAGGAATAAGCTATAAGTCTGCAAAAGATGAAGAATTAGAAATGTGGCCAACCCTTGAAGAGCTTCCAAGTCAGTGAATGGTTGGATTAAAAAGAAAATATACCCAGAGGGGAAGGGAGATACTGAGGAACCCTGTTTCTTTTTGTTGGAAACTTAAAGACCTGTGATTTTTGTCAATGCCACTCACAGAGAGGGGATAAAACCTTATAATAATTTGCATTGCCTGGAAATTCTCAAGCTAAGAAATCAGTGTAAAATTCTGTTCTAGTCAGGTTGTGATGACTAATTAATGTGTCACCTTGACTAGGCATCCAAATATCTTGGCACCCAGATATCTGAACAACTTTCACAGATGACTCTGTGAAGGTATTTTTTGAGTGAGGTTAACATTTAAATCTTTGAGTAAGGCAGATTGACTGCCATGATGTGAGCGAGCCTTATCCATTCAGTTGAAGGCCTCTAGAAAAAGACTGACATCCCTTAAAGAAGAAGGAAATCTGCCAGTAGACTGCCTTAGGTCTTGAACTGCAACTCTTCCCGGAGTCTCCAGCCTGCTGGCCTACCCTGCATATTTTGGACTTGCCAGTTTCCACAATCGCATGAGCCAATTCCTTAAAATAAAACTCTCTATATATGCACATCTTACTGGTTCTCTTTCTCTGGAGAACCCTAACTAACAGAGCAGGTGATATATTTGGAAGTAGTACTACAAGAAACAATTACAACAGCACTCTGAAGGGAAGAACCATAATCTAGGCCAGAGATACTCACAGGAAAACAAAACAACCAAAAACAAAACAAAAAAATGTCCTCTAAAAACTCAGCACAAACACATAAAAGAGAAAACACTAGTTTAAAAAAATCCAGTATGAGACACAAAAAAATGTCACTTTCAGAGTAATATACTCTATGTAATATCATAGTAATCTGAAACAGAAATAAGATAGGTATACTTAATATTATTACAGTCATGAAAGAATAACCGAATGATTAGGAAGGTAAAAACTATCAGGCAGATTTGAGACAGACCAAAATACAATTAAAAATGAAAATATATAGACAGTGAAACTTTTTAAAAAAAACTCATAATTTCTATAAATTAGAAATAGTTGAAGACAGGATTGGAGAACTGGGTCATTGTACTCATTAGCTAGAATGCAACACAGAGAGATAAAAAGTATGACAGAGTAGTAAAAAGACATTGAGGCTAAAATGAGATAATCTAACATACACTTGAGTTCTCAAAGGAAAGTATGAAAGAGAAGTAAATCTGAAGATTCCACGTGGATACACACATCCCTTATATGCACCGTGTGTTCTTTGTCACCTCATAGCGAAACTACATAATAATAAAACAGAAAATAGTATTGAAGCCACTAGAGAGGAAGATGGCTTATTTGCAAAGGAACCTCACTTAGACTCAAACTTGAATTCTCAATCACGGCATTCAAAGAAGATGACAAAGGATAACATCTTCAATGTGTTGAATGAAAGCATATATAAATCCAGATGGCTATCTCTGGCAAATTACTACTCAAACCTGAAGTTGAAAGTTCTAATGGAAACTGAATAAAGTTTACTGTTTCTGGATCCTGACCTATTATTCAGCTGGTATTCATCAGAACAGCCACAAAAATTGTTAAAACATTGAAATAATTCTATCAGCTGGAAAACAGATGATGCTGTAAGTCTTGTGATTGCCTCGCTGAATGATAGAATGGAACATGAGAAACAATCATTAAGCATTTAGTTAAAAATAAGGCAAGAAGTACATAAAATAGGGATAATTATACCAACTAATATTTAGATTACAAAAAGAAGATGGAATTAAAAACCTGGTCAAAAGTAACCTGTGAGATGGAAGGAAATATATTTTAAGTAATAGAATTCGTCCATAATAAAATAATTGAAAATCTCAATAGTCACACACCATTAAGAAAATCAAATCATTAGCTAAAATTCTTCCACCTTCCTAACCCACATTTGAAAAATACATTTCAAAAATATCTAGGTCCATAAACAAGATGAAAAGACAACCCTCAGAACGGGAGAAACTATTTGCAAATGAAGCAACTGACAAAGGATTAATCTCCAAAATATACAAGCAACACATGCAGCTCAATATCAAAAAAAAAAACCTAATCCAAAAGTGGGCAGAAGACCTAAATAGACATGTCTCCAAAGAAGAGATACAGAATGCCAACAGACACATGAAAGAATGCTCAACATCACTAATCATTAGAGAAATGCAAATCAAAACTACAATGAGGTATCACCTCACACCAGTCAGAATGGCCATCATCAAAAAATCTACAAACAATAAATGCTGGAGAGGGTGTGGAGAAAAGGGAACCCTCTTGCACTGTTGGTGGGAATGCAGATGGATACAGCCACTATGGAGAACAGTATGGAGGTTCCTTAAAACACTAAAAATAGAACTACTATACGACCCAGCAATCCCACTACTGGGCCTATACCCTGAGAAAACCATAATTCAAAAAGAGTCACGTACCACAATGTTCATTGCAGCTCTATTTACAATAGCCAGGACATTGAAGCAACTTACGTGTCCATCGACAGACGAATGGATAAAGAAGATGTGGCACATATATACAATGGAATATTACTCAGCCGCAAAAAGAAACGAAATTGAGTTATTTGTAGTGAAGTGGATGGACCTAGAGTCTGTCATACAGAATGAAGCAAGTCAGAAAGAGAAAAACATATACCGTATACTAACACATATATATGGAATCTAAAAAAAGAAAAAAAAAATGGTTCTGAAGAACTTAGGGGCAGGACAGAAATAAAGACGCAGACATAGAGAATGGACTTGAGAACACGGGTGGGGGAAGGGTAAGCTGGGACGAAGTGAGAGAGTAACACTGACATATACACACTACCAAATGTAAAATGGATAGCTAGTGGGAAGCAGCTGCATAGCACAGGGAGATCAGCTGGTGCTTTGTGACCACCTAGAGGGGTGCGATAGGGAGGGTGGGAGGGAGATGCAAGAGGGAGGGGATATGGGGATATACGTATGCATATAGCTGATTCACTTTGTTATACAGCAGAAACACAACATTGTAAAGCAATTATACTCCAATAAAAATGTTAAAAAAAAAAAAAAAAAAAACTCACCTCTAGGTAATACAATTCCCTGCTTATTCCACACTTGTACCATATAGCTGAACATGGCTAGATAGAAACAGCCAATCATGGTGGCCAGTCTCTCTTTAAGTTCATAATCACAAACATCAAGCATGCTCTTTAGTGATGCCAAGTAATCAAAATACATTTCCCTAAATTCAGTCAATACCCCATGCTCCCAGAAAGCTGTTTTCTTTCCTCTTTTTCTTCAGACCTTTAACTCTATCTCCCCAGTCCTTCCTCCTGGCTGATGACCTTGCTTTCTATTTGAACAAGAAAAAAGGAGCAATCAGGAAGGAATTTCCACCAACTGTAACCAAATTCCCTAACCCGTGTTCTTTCCCTTCTACTACTATGGATGACTTATGCGCTAAAATCAATCTTCCTCATATGCATTGTTTTGTTCTTTCTCACCTACACAGGAACACAGCTTCAGCATTTCTCTTACTAAATTATTTCTAGTACCATATCAGTAGTAACTCCTCCCATCTTCAAAAAAAAAAAATCAAAATACAAATTTCTTGGATCCATATCCTCTCTTGACAATAGCTCATTTCCCTGCCCTATTTTTACAGCAAACCTTTTAATGTTTTGGTCCCTGAGTGCTTCTCTATTTCCCTCCCTCCATTTTCCCTTGAGCTCACTCCCTCCATTCAGCCTGTCGCCACTATCACATTACTCAAGATTACTCTTATCAAAGTCAGCTATCAATGATGAATCCTCATTTCTCATCTGACTTGGCATATCTTGACATACTCTTGACTTTGCTTCCATATTATCCTCCTAGTATCATCCTACCGTACTGGCTAGTTCTTCCCACTAGCTTTCTTGATATCCTTTTCCATTCTCCTGTTTTGCTAATTAGAAGAGCCTTAGGGATTAGTCCTTGCTCCTCTTTTCTTCTCTGTCTTCGCTCATTTCCTTGGTTATCTCATTCAGTCCCACTAACTTAAGACCCATTTCCATGCTGACAATCCCAGATATACATTCCTAGTTCAGACCTCTCTTCTGAACTCCGTATTAAATGCTCCAGTTATCAATATCTTTTTTAGAAGTCCCATAGTCTTCTCACACTTGCCCTTCCACATTCTCCTCCTCCACTCTTTAATTAAGTGATTAAGCTAGAACCCTGTGGTCACACCCCACAGCCAGTCTGTCAGAAAATACTATTCTCTTTACTTTTAAGCATGCTCAGAAACTGACCATTTCACACTGTCTCCACCATGACTACCCTAGCTCACACCATCATTATTATTTATCTGGATTTTTGCAATAGCTTCCAACTTATATTTCTGTTCCTCTTTTCTCCCCTACTGCTTATCTCAACACAGTTCAGAGTGTTCTTGAAAAATAAGTCAGATCATATTATTTCTTTGTCCCAAACCCTCCAATTGTTTCCCAATTCACTTATAGTAAAAGTGAAGGTTCTTACAATGACCTAGGGGGCCCTACATGATATGTTTTTCTTTTTATTACTTTTCTGACCTCATCACCTTCTATCCTCCCCCTCATTCAGTTCATGCCCTGCTACTTATTGAACACACTAGACAAATTCCCTCCTGAGTGCCTTTGTGCTTGCTTTTTCTTCTGCCTGGAATATTTTTCCACTACATAGACACATAAATGCTTGCTTTCTTATCCATCCCAGCACTTTGTAAAAATTCTACAAAATTCTACCTTCTGATTGACAA
Source organism: Balaenoptera acutorostrata (assembly GCF_949987535.1). Classification (NCBI taxonomy): domain Eukaryota; kingdom Metazoa; phylum Chordata; class Mammalia; order Artiodactyla; family Balaenopteridae; genus Balaenoptera; species Balaenoptera acutorostrata. Next base: position 112,592,279 of record NC_080067.1, read on the forward strand.
CTTCCTTGACACCTTATTTAACATTGTAAATCTGTTCCTCACCCTAGTATTTCCTAGTTCCGTCCTCTGCTTTATCTTTCTCCAAAGCACTTATCACCATGAGAAATATATTAGATTTATTTGCATACTTATTTACTATAATATGCCTTTCATAATATTGTGAAATTTTTAAATTTATTATTATATGGTCCCCCATCTAGAACATGACTGGAAACAGGTTTTCAATAAATATTTCTTGAATGAATGGATGAATGGTCCAGTTCTATCCGACTCAAATTTTTTGAAATGCATTAAAGGACAGAAAACTAGGAGATTGAGAAAATCAACCTAAAGAAAAATATAAACCCATTTCCTAAAATATGCAATAAAATAATCTCAGTTATCATAAAAAGTTATGTTTACCTATTAAAATCAGTCATTTAAAGTCCAGAGCGTAAATATTCTCAGTCAATGGCAAATAGGCTAATTTTATCATTAAGACTAGATACTTTTGCTGAGGGCTTCTTAATTATATTTAGTTCACTATTTAATGATAGTTGCAACATAAATTTGTACAACGTCTTATAAAACAAAATATAAGTATTTCAGTATAATAAATTTTAATCTAATTTATGTGTTTGTCATTGGCAGGAACACAAAAATGTGTAAAAACTGAAGAAAACCTCCTACCTATGCAGTAAATATTCCTATCAGCATCTAACTGCAATGCTATAACTTAAAAAAAAATTAGACATTTTCTTATTTTTAGTTAGTTATCTAGATAAATGGTCCTGTAGAGAAAGTTGTAGCTTGGTCAGAAACCTTTGCGTACCTCTGCAGGTATAGCTTTCTATCAGAAAGTCTCAAAGCAAATTATTACGTGGTAGACAGGGAGAGAGTCAGTATTAAAGTAACCTATATAACTGGGTTTAACCCATGATTTTGTGAACTTATTTGAGTATCTAACCCTTTTTTCATAAAACACAAATTAATATACTAAGGAATTAAAAGGCCATAAAGCACACATGGATATATTGTTGATTTGTTTGGTACACTGAGCCTTTGTAATCATTTTTTTTTTTCCTCAACTGGGTACGGCTTTTGAGAAACAAATCTTTGAGAAAATTGTTTTGGTTGAATGTATAATCAGTATCATATTCAGAAAATGATCTTTGTAATATTTAGCATTTTATCATGGATATTGTGAATTTTTCAGTAACACGTTATTTAATAACATATGTAAGTTTCTAAATAACATCTAAAACCAAATAAGTTTAATATATCATTTCTGAATGGATGTATATCTAATTAAATTCATGCTCACACATACATGCAGAAAAAGAATATGTCAACTTACTCTTATTTAGCAAGTCAATATAAGAACTACTAATACAGTTTTCCAGACATCTTTTTTATGAACAAATAATATAAATATAATCAACTATAATTAGCTGACTAATATCACAGAGGGTGGAGCTGATAACAGACTTTTTAAATACTAAGTGAGATCCAGATATTTGAAAAAAGAGCTACTACTAAGTTATTACATACAAAAGCAGAAATGAAGAAAACTCAAACTATGGCTACCAAGCTGTGTTAGCATAGAAAAAACCAAGTGCTCTTGGTCATGTATATTCAAGTGAACACTGTGAATATTTTTTTCTCAGGGTAGTACCCCAGGCAGGCCAAGGACCTATTCAAACTTCACTGCTCTGCTGAACATGCTCAGTGGTGGGGCAGTTTCATTTTTGAGGATAATTTAGTAATAAAATTTTGAGGATTATAACATAATGGAATTGATTTGCTTATACAACTCTAAGTCATTTTTAAGGCAATTCCAAAGAAGATATCAAAAAATGGTTTGAATAACAATATTTTAACTGTGTTTTCTTTCCCACAGTAAAGAAGGATATTTAAATTGTTATGTTTCTCAACCCAAAATCTCCTGAGTTTAGAATCATACTTCTTACACACACGTACAACATCTATCTACACTCACAGGAGCTTCTCTTTTTAAAACCTGAAGTTTACTTTGTAAATCCCTAGAGACTTTAAATGATTCCCTATTAACCTTTTAGATATCACAGTAACATTCTAATGTGGCAACAGCAACAATTCTCAAACAGGACCATCTGTAAACTAAATTCAGAGAATTCACAGGTTCTGTATCATGTTTAAAAATATTCTGTGTTCATTTTGACAGCACCTAAAACACTCAATATATCTGAACTATCTGAATAACCTGCCCTATAACCAAGAACTGACAAAGGAATTCATTGGTTGAGTTTGTTTTTAAAATCACATTGACACCACTTTAAACTATTTTAATTTTCAGGTCAACAAATTAAAGACTAATGGTGACTCAATATGATAAAGATCCACTTACCTGAAGAAAATGAACACACTAATTCAAAAAGATACACATCCCCATGTTCATTGCAGCAATATTTACAATAGCCAAGCTATGAAAACAACTTAAGTGTTCATTGATGGATGAATGGATAAAGAAAATGTAGTGTATATATATATAGAGAGAGACACAATGGAATATTATATTCAGCCATAAAAAAGAATAAAATCTTGCCATTTGTAACAACATGGATAGATCTGGAGGACACAATTATGCTAAGTGAAATAAGTCAGAGAAAGATAAATACCGTATGATCTCATTTATATGTGGAATCTAAAAAGAAAAAGATCCATTCTTGCCTTGAAATAACAAATATCATTATGCAGTACACTAGCAAAGGTTTTGTAGTAGTTTAAATTAGTGTATAACATGTTGAACTTAAAAGAACATGCTCAGAGAAGCCAAGTTTTTATTTATGTTTGACACATTAATTAAGTAAATTATATTACTCATCGTATGAAATTTATGTTGATTATTGGCATTTAAGTTGCTTATATGAATTTACATCTGTGTGGATCTTATAAATGCACAAGAGCTACAAGCTTGAGAAATTTATCACTAGATTCATACTTGCATATATTTAAGTAGTAACATTACAATAAATGTAAAATTAAACAGAAAAGAAGTGATTTGTCCACAAGGTAAGACTCCTGAGAATGACCTTTCTTTTAAAATGAATCTCTACATTACTTAAGAACAACGTCATGCAACAATCAATCTAACTTTAGAGGTACACCGTCCAATAAAGTGATCACTCCACCATGCGTCTGATGGGCACAGAAATGTGACTTGTCTGCATTGAGATGCGCTGTAAATATAGATAACATTCCGAACTTTAATGACATTTTTTAATGCAAAATATTTCATTGATAATTTTACACTAATTCCATGTTGAAATGATAATATCTTTGAAATATCAGGTGAATAAAACATATTAGTAAAACTGATTTTACCATTTTACTTTTTGAATATGGCTTCTAGAAAACTTAACATTATATATGTGGCCTGCATTACACTTCTATTGGGTGATTTACAAGGTTACCTGCTGTCTTGTACCATGTGCACACTTACTCTGGACACTTCTAGGTTATCTTGAACATACCACTGCTTTTTATACCTCTGTATTTTTGCACATATTACTTCTTTTTGGATTGTCCTTCATACCTTTCTGTTCTTAAAGAATTCCTAATAATTGTTCACTACTTAATTCAAAGGCTAATACCTCTGAAACCTTCTCTGATTTTTCCAAGTTAGATTTTTTTCCTCTTCCGAGCTCCTCTAGCCCTTGCGTGTCTATGTTTTAGGAACCATCACACATTACAACTGTTTTTCGTCATACTTGTTTCCCTGTGAGATCTTGATGGCCAGAGTATTGTTTTAACTAGCATTTTGTTCACAATCTTTAGGCCAGCATCCAGTGAATGTTCAGTACACAGTGAATGTTCAGTAGGTATTTGTTGAATGAATTATTAAATGAATGAAAGATGAATAATTATATTTGCAGCTGAAAGTGTATACTTTACATTCCTGTATAACTAATTCAGATGTCAATTGGCTTATCTTTGCCCTACTGATCTAGGAAAGGTAGACTAAACCCGAAGAAGTTTAAAATACTCTTCATTAGAGCTGTGAATCTATCACTGAAGTTCCTGAGATCTTGCTTTGTATAATTTATTTCACTTATAGATTGCCTCTCCTTCCTATGGATGATATTTGTACTCCTCACTTTATCCAACCACACATGGAATTAGGTCATTTTCTAAATTTCCAAACACACTCAAAGGTCACACAAAGAACTGTGTTTGTAATAGATCTTGTTTAGGACTTCCATTGGTAAAAGGAGTTTAGATTACAAAAATAAGGCAATTTCAAAAGAAATATCAGACATAACTACTTAAAAAGCCTTTCCTAGGTGCTCCAACACTAGAATATTTTTTGTCTTTTCACCACAAAGAATCCCAATCACACATCATTTTTTCAGCTTCTCCTATTTCTTCCCTCTAAAACTCTTTTCCTCTCCTTCTCCCTCTTGAATGTCCAAGAAGTCTTGTCCTTATACATTATTACAAACTCACTTATTTCTCCAGACCTTACTTTCAGACTCAGCTGCAGATGTATTCTACAGCTATGAAGAGAATCAGAAGAATAAAAAGATCTTTTATTTACTCATAATCATCATTTATTATGTGTTTGTGTTGGAAAATATTTTATCCTCAACAACACATAAAACATATCATGGCAAATATCATTACCTTTCTGCTATTGGATTTAGAACCATTGAAATAAATCCAATATTTGTGAAGATAAACATCTAGAAAAATATTGTAATTTTTATATTATTTTTCTGGATTCTAAAACTAAATTGCTATATTCAGTTTAATATGTTTTGTGGGATAAATGTGAATTACCCCAGATTTGGATTTTTGCATTAGTCTGAAATATATTTAAAGGTTTTTTTTTTTTTTTTTTTTTTTACTAACTATCAAATATATTACTAAATGGTAAGCAAGTTCTAGTATGTTAATCAGCAACAGGGTAAAATAAGAACTATCTTCATAAAGTAATTGGCATCAAAAATTCTAGAACCACAAAACATAAGTAACTCTGCTGGTTTACCATAAAATAATCAAGAGCTTAAAAAAAAAAAAAAACAAACCCACAAATATTTTGATTAAATCCATCTAGTGCTAAGTACATATTTAGAACAGATAAATATAAAAAATGTATTCAGAGCAATTTCAGTATTTATTATTCTATTAAAAAGTAATTGTTTGAAAAAAGGCTCAGTTTTATTTTACTTTTGTATTTATTTATTTTTTGGCCACGCCCCCTGGCATGTGGGATCTTAGTTCCCCGACCAAGGATAGAACCCACAACCCCTGCATTGGAAGCATGGAGTCTTAGTCATTGGACTGCCAGGGAAGTCCCCAAAAGTACAGTTTTAAAGAGCAATTTGCCCTCCCACTCCAGGCATTCTGTTCAGCATCAGCATCACCTCAATTTTATTTTAAGGTGTGGGTTTCACTAATGCCATTCAATAGTGATGTGGGTCTAAACTAAGTCAAGAGCAGTAACCAAGGTGTTAAGAAGGAAAAAAAAAAAGTTTCAAGATATATTTAGAAGGTAGAGTCAATAAGGTATAAAATGAATTGGATGTGTTAGCCAAAGGAGTAATATAGGATGAGTCTCAACTTTTGAGATTCATGCAAATAAAAGACATTGATAGACAAGAGGCAGGAAACTAGAGATTCTTCTTGGTGATCGCTATTTTATGTGAAAATTAGAAAGTAATTGAGAGCTAAAAATAATAGAACTTGAAGAAAAGAATGTGAAATCAGAGTTGATCTGCTAGATTGCAGAGAGAATGAAGGGATAAGGGTCCAGGATGTTTCCATATAGCTAAAGAAGAAGTGTGCATTAAGTTTTTATATCTAAATTTATTTATCCTGACAGAAAACACAAGTTTCCTGGATCAGAACACAGACTGATTATTTACTCACACGGCAATCTTAGCACTAATTTTCTATGCCCTAATTCCCCAAGAGGGAATGCAGTGAGAGTCAGATACATTCTTCTTGTCGATACCACAGGAGAGCATCTCTGAAATTACGAGTCCTGGAGATTATTGAGGACAGCTGGCACATTTACCTCTTCTCCTCTCTGAAGAGAGAATGACCTTTGGTTTGGAATGCAAAGGCACCCTGTCTGGGGAAAGGAGGTAAAGATTCCTAGAGGTATTCTCACTTGATATGTAAATAAGTGGTCCAGGGGAGTTGTCTCTAAATCTCTCTGAAAGTCTTGTAGGGGAAGCAAAATTTTGTCTCTACCCACTTAGGGTGTCTGGCTGAGCTTGAGAATTAAGTTGACATAAGACAGATTGATAGGAGAAAAGCATACGTATTTTATTTTTACATATACACGGAAGCCTTCACAGGAAAATGAATGCCCAAACAGTGCTTAGGTCTAAGTACTTAGATACTAGGTTGTACAAAGAGAAGTAATGGTGAAACAGCAAAATATTTGGGGAGGCTAAAGGAAGATAAGGGTTATCTTAACAAAGTGTGTTTGTACAGATTCCTCTCAGCCTCAACCCCCCTTTCCTGGTGATAAGAATGTTCTTTTCCTCCAGGTTCAGGAAGGGCATCTTTCACATGGGAATTTCATCTCTCGTTTCAAGAAGAAAAGTGGAGGTCAGATGCTTTTTTTGGGCACCTGCTGTTTTCTAAGTACCTTTAGCTCAAAAAAGTCAATATGCCAAATTGGCATATTTCAGGGTGGCATGTTCTGAACCCTTTCATTCTGTTCTTAATTTTCAAGATTTGTTTTCCTTTCAAATATTCTTCTAACCGTGGGTCCAGCAATCTTTGTTCCAAAAGCTCCGTTGATGCAGAAACATGAAAATATTCAAAATACTGTTTCAGTGCAGTGGTAATGTGGCCCCTATGTCAAGATGAATGATTCAGTTTCTGTACCAGGTTGTTCAAGCAGAGCACAATGACTGAGGATGCGGACTGAGGGAGCTAGATGGGTTAACCCCACAGACTCCCCGATATCTCTCAAGAACAGAAATCAAAGTTTTTCAGTCCTTAAAGATGTGTTGGAATACCCTAGTATAAAGGAGATTAGCATATGCAGAGGGCATGAGTTACAAAGAAGGAGGGCACTTTATAAGCAAGCAAGAAATAATAGTTGAAAGCCCAAAGACTTTTGACTCCCCCCTCCACTTTTGAATCAATTTCACTGGAAGATAAGTAGCCTTCCTTTAAAAGGACCAAAATAAAGAATGCTATAGGGAGAGCTGGGTTTGAGTTGAAGCAAAATGAGGCTGCATATGTTCTGTGATGGGGCTGAGTAAATACTGTTCACCACAAAACCAGCATTTCAGAGACTTCAGGAGAAAGGAAAGAGAAGAACCATCTTTAGGACAAGAAGTCAAGGTAGATAAAGGGAAAAACTCATGTTTTCTGTACTCTACTACACTTCACTTCTGACACCAGATGCATGGTTTTCTCCACACCAAGCAATTCTCCAATTCTGGATGAACACTAACTGGGTGTCCCCAGTTCTGCCACTGTTTGGAGTTGGTGAAGACTCCACAGGTTAAGGGCTCAGTACCATCAGACTGCCCCACCCCACCTTCAGACACTGATCACAATTTTCAGGTTGCTCTCTGTATTTCTGATCAAGCAGTTATAAATCGGAGGTTCCCACAACGCCCGCCTCAGGTTCTGTAGTTTGCTAGAATGGTTCACTGAACTCAGGAAAGCACTTTACTATTACTGATTTATAACCAAGAATATATTACAGGATAAAAATGAACAGGCAGATACAGAGATACACAAGATAAGGTATGTAGAAAGGGGTGACATGCATTTATACCCTCCCTGGGCAAGCCACCCTTCCCACACCTCTATGTGCTCCCCAACCCAGAAGCTCTCGAAATCCCTGTGGTTAGGGTTTTTTACGGAGGCTTCATTACCTAGCCACGACTGATTAAATCATTGCCCATTAGTGATCAACTCAACCTCCAGCTACTCTCCTCGCTCTGGAGCTTGGGGGTTGGGCTGAAAGTTCCAACTCTGATGACACGAATTGGTTCCCCTGGCAATCCGCCCCTCAGACTTAGGGGCTTTCCAAGAGTCACCGCATTAACATAAACAGAGGTGCCCTTCATCTGAGTTGGCATTTGTTATGAATAACAAAAGATGCTCATTTCATTTCTATTGCTCTGGAGCTGTTTCAGGAACTGGTGACAAAAACCAAATATTATGACAAAATATACTCCTATTGCTCTTAGGAAATTAGAAAACTACACTTAGGAATCACTTAGGAAATTACAAGGCTTTTAGCAACTCTGGCCAGGAGCCTGGACAAAGAAGGAAACTATATATATACATATATATATATATATATATATATATATATATATATATATATATATATATATATATATATATATATATATATATACACACATATATATATGTATATATGTATATATATCTGTGATTATATAACAGTTTTACAGTAGAGAAAGTTTCAAGCAATTCGATGATGAAGTTGAAGAACGGTCAATGTATTAAAGATGTTTTTTAAAGAGATTGAAGACGATAGGAATATTTGATCTTAATTCCTTAAGATAAGGCTCTTTTAAAAAATTAATTTATCTTCTGAAATCAACATAGTACTTGAGTTAATTTTCATTAAGCAGTAATTGGCAATGCCTGTTATTTCTTCAACATCCTAATTCATTTGTAACTAAGTTTGAATTTTATTGTTCACAAAAGATGAAATAATGGTAGAAGTTTGGTTTGAAGACATTGTTGAAAGCATCTCCACGTAGTGATCTGTATGTGGCAGGGCACACATAAAGAAAGTTCTGAGGGAAGCCTTGCCCTGCATGCCTGGGACCTAGATTATGAGGAACAGGGAGGTCTCCTCAGATCACCCTTAAACAGATATTAACAAAAAATAAAGGAAGCTAGAGAGAAACCACTACCACTTATTCCCTCTTCCTATTTCTCTCTCACTTATCTTCATTTGCTCTTTCTTCTCCTTTATTTTTTGCTTCTTACCCATTACTCTTCACCCTGCTTTTTTCCTCCTTATATCATCACACTTCCACCCTTTTTCCTCTCTTCTTCTGTCCCTCCTATTTTCCTTCTTTTTTTTTTTTTTTTTTTTTGCTTTTTCCTTCTTAGTCTCTTTGTTTCCTCTGACCCAACTCTCTCCCTTCTCATTTTTCATTCTTTAAACATTTTCTCTTTTCATTCTCCCTTCTAGGACACTGCTGGCCACTTTCCACAAAGGAAGACAGTGTTCTGTTTTTTCAGCTTGCTGTGTTCCAGTGAGTAATATGCCCCTTAGAGGTTGTCTATGTTCAACTTTTAAAATTAGGAGTTTGGGATTAACATATACACACTACTATAAATAAAATAGGTAATCAACAAGGACCTACTGTATAGCACAGGGAACTCTACTCAATATTCTGTAATAACCTTTATGGGAAAAGAATCTGATATTGTATATGTATAACTGAATCATTTGCTATACAGCTGAAACTAAAACAACATTGTAAATCAACTGTATTCCAATAAAAAATAAATAAATAAATAAATAAATAAATAAATAAATAAATAAAATCTGTGTCTTCAACAACTGCTGATTGGCTTTAAATCATGCGACGCTAGTTTGAGATATTAGTCAGTAGGTAGAAGAACACTAAACTGTTATGACCTGGCTTATGATTTATTACTGAGACCCAGCTTAAGGGAAATGCAATGCAAGTGTCAGTGTTAGAACATTAATAGTGATATCTGCATTTTTCTGAGAAGGCAAGGACATTTGGGAGTTATGATTCCTCTAGAGTGCTTGTCTGTGACTCATATTAGTTCTACTTTTGAGGACCCAATTTCTGACAATAATGTTCATCCTTGAAACACATCCTTTTTCATTAATAGCCTTACCTATACTTTAACATGTACTGCAGAATGGACAGCTTTATAAATGGACAGCTATAAATTTAAGTTTATTCAGAATATGACCCAACAAAACAGTGCAATAATGATCACTGAAACATGAAACACCACAAAGTATATATCAACATGCAGTAAAATATTCAATACCCTTCCTCAAAAATCTTGTGGAAAATTAAACATTTATTGGTTTGTATTCTTTTAATGTGTACTTGAGAAAAAGAACCCAAGAGGGAATTCACTTAAAAAATAAAATGTATTTTTACTCAATTTTGGGTTTTAAATTTGGGTTATTAAAATTTGGCATATGTCTTGTTCTATACTTGTATATTTGGTTATTTTTATTTTAGAATTCCTTTGTTAAGTTAATCAAGAAATAGGATGCCCCCAATCTATCATTATAAAAACAGGACATGTGAAATTAGAGGGAAAAAAAAGAAGTTTGGCAAAGTATTTTAACTTCTTTCAGGGTCATTTCAGTTCAAGCTTTGGGCAAAGATTCAGGCCAGTTCTTATTTTACCCAAACTAGTGCATTCCTAATCATAATGCCATCAACCAGCTGTGTTGATTCACTTGTATCTAGTACATGCTTTTATTGTGCTGCAGAGGAAAAGAAGATAATTTCATTTGTACTCAGGCAAGGGTATTTTTCATCAAAAACAACATAATACAGTCTCTTATTTTTGCCATGTTCCATACAGTATTTGTGAATGATCTCACAAAAAATTTATGTTTTTTTAAGCTAGTCTATGACTTATTTTAAAAACATTTTGCCTTTCATGGATATGAAAATAGAGGTACTTAATCTAGTATTTATTATATAATCATTTATAATACAGAGTTAACAGCCTCTATATAAAGTCAATAGTTAATGGAATATGCTAAAAGTTGCCCCAAACCACATTAGATGTTAATATAAAGTTGTCTGTCCTGTTATTTTTACTAATGTACATTCAAGAAAAGTTAACATAAATGTGGGGATTGACAATGCCTCTATATATCATATTTGTTCACATATATGAATACACGCACACAGGGACATTATTCGGCATTAGTTTAGTATCAATTTGTTTCCACATTATTATAAAGAGAAGTCACTTTTAAATTCACTTCAAAAATAAATTCAGCTGACTTTGTCTTTATTTTTTAATGAATCAAAGTATAGTGAGCCTGATAACTGCTAATATCCTAGAATATTTTTCATCAGTATGTTAAGATACACCTTCTAAAATTTGTCCATGGACAAATGGACATGGACAAATTACCTGCTCAATTAAGTGTTCCATATAAATATCATGTAATCTTAGTTATTATTAAATTCTGATTAAATGTAATAAAGTTGTATTTTTCAGGTACTCCAAGATTGAAAATTAGGTAAAACATATCTAAAAATAAATGCAAATATGTTTATACATAGAGGATTCTCTTGCTCTGATCTAAATGATCTGGAAAACCTATTAAGTTAGAACATATAATTTAAAGTAAATTCAAAAGTCTTCTCTATTATATTTGTAACAAGTTATTTTAATTACCTTGATGTTAAACTACACTCGACAAACTATTTCCTCTAGAATCGTTTTGCTTGAATACATTTCTGAAACATTGAGAACATACATCTTATTTTTATAACAAAAGCATGCATGCCTGACTGGTAAGCAAATGATACATATTGGAATAATGTATAGTGCAGCATTTTAATATCAAAATAACACTATTTCTACATGATGTGATTGGGACTCAGTAGCTGAGAAGAACATAAAATAATAAAGAGTAAAACAATGTATCTTATTACTGAACAGTTTCAATTGATGGTCTAATAAAATTACCGGTCTCATTTTTGTAAGTATCATCCTATTAAATAAATCAATATGAAGAAAATGGTTTTGTTGGTGCTTGTGTATAATTCCAATTCCCTTTCTCTTGTTTTTCTTCAAGTCTCTGTCCTAGAAATTTGTGGTCAGTGAAGGGCAATTCCAGTAGGTGGAGTAATAGTAAAGCAAATACTGTGTGTGAAGCTGTAAACTTCTGTTTCTATTGTCATTTGGGGCAGAAATTAGCATAAATCAGATGAGGTTAATATAGAAGTAAAAAGCATAATTATAGATAAATGCATTATTTTACAGAGTAAATGTATTGCTGTAGAACAAAAATATATTCCCTCTAGTCTTCAGTTTTCTCTATATTTTTCCTTTTCACTTTCAAAAGTTTCCTGGAGAACTTGCATTTAATACAAAAGACTGCTTATTATCAGTAGTACCAAATTTGACAGAGAGCTCCTGAGTAATGTATTGGGGGAAATCAGAGAAGACAGACTCAGGCAACTCCAACTTTGGTATTTGGGTATTTGAGATATTAGAGAGAGAATTTTCTAATAAGGCCATAACCTTGCCAACCCACACTTGTTTAGCCTGGTCAGAGCCTTCACTGTCCTGAGCAGAAGCATGACAAAGAGATCTTTGCCTAGTATGGGGTGGGGGAGGGAGGGAGAGACAGCGAGCGAGCGAGCGAGCGAGAGAGAGAGAGAGAGAGAGAGAGAGAGAGAGAGGGCAGGGGGGCAGGGGGGCAGGGAGGGATACTCTTCACGCATCTTTCTCTATTTCTCCTAGGGATCATACTGAGCTTTCACCAGCAAAAGTCTATCTACCAAACATGAATATATTTATCTACCAAATATGAATATGTGAGGGAAAATAAATAAACTCAATTTATTATACCTCCATATCTATATTTATATCTGTATCTCTATCTATACAAAAAACTGGAGGAAAAAAATGAATGTTTGTACTTTATTACCATCTTTTATAATTTGCTATAGAAGTCTCTCTTCCCCCCGGAGACTCTAGTCATAATATCTTGGGAAAAGCTCCACTCTAACAGGTAAAAATGTGCCTGGTGTCCAAAAGAAGGCCCTGGGATTACTCTCTGAATGGACAGCAATTCATAGATGTCCCTTCTGAGTGTTCTTCATCTCATGTGGATTAATTTAGAGATTACTTCAGGATGCCAGGATAGTCTAGTTTAGAATCATGGCAAGCTGAAGTCTAGCTTGTCTTTATGCTTTCCCTTTGGCTTGTCAAGTTGAATATGTTAGCTGATGCCTTGAAATCTAGATAACATATACTACAGCCGTGATATACAGAAACAAATAGCGTCTTCGATGTTTTTCTTATGTTCAAAGTAGTACAAATAAAGACTCAATTAGAAACAACTGAAATAAGACACATTTCCTTAGTCTAAAACTTGTTTTTGTCATATCTAACCTTGTCTTATCAACTGAATAAATAGATACAATTTTATCAAAATGCTGAATGAGAAAATATTAATACAAGCCATGAATTCCATATTCTGCTATATTAGTTCCTACGAAATATTTCTCCTTAGGATAGTTTAACAACATTATAATTACATATCATCACAAAAATTTTAAAAATGAATACGACTACTAAAGTTACTCAAATAAAACACAAGTATTTAAATTCATTCTCTCATTTATATCCTCTTTATTTATATGTATTTAGCTTTGCTAATTTAGGGAAAATATATAGCATGTGATTTGCACACTTCTACATTCTATCCGAATTTACCTTAGTGAGAATCATTAGATAATTGAGCATAAAATTCCAATATTCTGAAAGTTCCCCATAATAGCAATTTTCATTAACAAAACTGAATAGTATGGAAGTTAATAAAAAAAAAAATTTAAGATCTAAACAAAAGTGAATCTTTAATCAAGACCAATCTTGATTATTTGTATAAATGTTAAACATTAGAGACAAAAATCAGTACTCTCATGTAAATATTTTCCACCTAATAATCAACCCAGTTTTTTGGTTATTTCTCTTGTCCATATAATTCCATGTCCCTTACAAGTAGATAACCATCTTTTTGTTTTTCTTTCTTTTTCAGCAGCGCTACAGAATCCCAGAGGACACATTGACATTTTTGCTTCATTTTGAGGGGATAAAAAAATTAATGAGTCACTATTAGAGGGATCAAAGTATCTTATCAGGAATAGTCAATCAACAAAGTGAAACACATTTTGCTAGAATATGTTATGTTAGTGGGAACACTCCCTTTCTCTGATATCACATTTTCATATGAAGACACTTGTGTTAGAACATCTCTTCTTGCTATACTCCTCACCTTTTATTTCTCTTTTGACTGATTATCAGGCTGGATAAGAAGATACTGTCATTTACTATCTGGTTCACATTTCTTGACTTTGTACAAATAAAGCACTGAAAGGTTTAATTTCTAAGCATTTGCTTTATTTTTTCCCCACTTCAACCCATGAGAGACAGCTGCCTTGAAAACTTAAGTTGCTTTGTAAACAAAGCCTTTTCCTGGGATGGGTGGTTCCAAGGCATTTATAAGTATAGGACAAGGGGGTGCTGTAGGAGAAGGAAAGAATAATAGTCAACCCCTTTTAGATACAAATCTAGACTAATTTTCTATACTTTTTTACAATAATGATTTTTATATCCACCTGCTGTCTCTTGTATTTTATTTTTCAATTTGTTTCCAATTCAGGAGGGAAAGGAGTGCTATATATTGAAACCCTTAATCCCTAAGATAGGTTTGACATTCTGAGAACCTCTCAGTTGAATATAATTAAATGCTAAATATGGTACCAACTTTGAAATACCTTACAACTTATATGAAAAGAGGACATCATATCAGAGCAATTTTACATGCTATCATATTATTTTATATAATTATTAATGTCTTCTAAAATTACCTATAACAAGAAGACAGTCAAAAAATAACAATACACTCTGCTGAGGATATGACAGCTTGTTCCTTGATGAAGGAGATTCTTAAATGTTTGGGCCTTCAATTAGGCCTCGGTAACATTAACATAACATATTGGATCTTTCCTAATAAGTTTTAATTTCTGGATCATGAAATGTACCAGTTATATATAAGTGGAGATTATGTAAATAGAAGAGTTCATTTTGTCAATATATGTTGCCTTGAAGCTTTCTATATATGAAGCTTCAGTTTATTAAAATGTGTCAGTGAAGGCATAGATAACACAATATTATTTAAGATCATATCAACTGGTCATAAGTCAGGATGATACTTTCAACACAATTAAAAGCACTTTTTTTTAATAACTCAGTCAAACTTCTATAACGTTTTTCACTTCAAACTGATATGAAATATAGATTATTGTATAATCACCTTGAGAGAAAAATATGTAGTTTCCATTAATCTTATAATCTTCATTTAAAGACAACATCAGTTATCTTGAATTTGAGGTAAAAATTAAAACAGGAAAAATAATTTGGCCATATGGCCCTATTAACATATTAGGCACAAAACCCAGAAGAATCAGCTTAACAATAAAGCAAAAAAATTTTTTTAAATGTCTATATGTAGGTTATTGTTCAAGGACAGAAAGCAGACTTTTTCCATAAAAATGTAAAAGATTAATGGATTTGTGGATAGGAATGAATTTTTAGAAACTCATCTCCTAATCTCTCTGACATATGGACACAGACTTGTATGACTTTAAAGGCATAACATGATTTAGGGTAGAATATTATATATGGCACATTGTGACTTGAAAATGATGTTTCCAGTATGAATGTAATACTAGCACAAAGAAAGTACATCCCAGAGAAGGAAAAAATTATGCAGTAAGTTCCATCTTATCCAGATGGCAAAAGAGGTCATGTCAGTCATGAAGGACAATTCCAAACTATTGCAGCTGAGCAAAATTCCATTATAAATCATCTAAATATAACATCTCAATATACATAGATTCAATTTTACAAAGTCATCAAATCATGACCTCATTTTGATAGGGATATATAACGTAACTGTAGATATGGTTTCATTACTAACTAGTTGTGCAACCGAAAATCGACACTTCCCTTTTTTGAGGATTATTCTCTCCATCTATAAAATATGAGGATTAGAATAGATGATCTCTAAAGGCCCCTGGAGAGTGAATATTCTGTTTGTTTCCCTAAAAACACAGAGAATATAGCAAGAATACTATTCTTGCTTCTAAGTGTCAGGGCTCTTTAATGAGATTATGTTACATTTTAAATGATGAATAAAAGAATTTCAGGTTCAGCTAAGCTAGATGCATCAAGTCCCCAGAAATGTCTGAATACTTCCCTTGCTCAAGGAAGAGAAGGGTCACCCATCATTGCTTTACTTATTATAAAGGCAATGTTTCTTGATATTTGGGAGCCTTCCAATTCAGTTCTATATGAATGACTAGTTCTCATCACACACACACATTACATACTAAAAATATAGATATATAAGAAAGAGCCATTAACATTCCCAATAGTAATAATTCAACAACAGATAGTCTCAAACTATGAAATGTTTTAAATTAGAAAAGTAAGTTTTATGTTCATGAAATAGTCTACTGCAGGGTTTTCCAGCCTCAGCACTATTTATATTTTGGACTGGATAATTCTTTGGCATGGGGGCTGTTCCATGCAATGTAGGATATTTAGCAACATACTGGGTTCTAGATGCTAGTATCAACTTATCTCAACAAACTGCAAGAACCAACTGTGTCTCCTGGGAGAAAAGTGGTCCCTGATTGAGAACCACTGTTCTCAATATGGAGAGGTATACTATCAAAATACCAATATATGGAGGTATACTATCTGGAAAGATCTAATAGTTTTTGAAAAAGTTCTGATCTCAATGTTCCAGGATGAATTGTTTCATTTAGGTTTGAACATGTATTACTACATTTAGTGTGGGCTTCTAGAAGAGTAAAAGTTAAGAAACAAAGACTATTTAGCCTAGTTTTTCCTAAAATAAAATTATAGTGAAGCTACATAGAAATACAAATAAGGTTCACAACAGCCAAGATACTGACAATCGAAACATACTCTGAGAGATGAATGGATAGAGAAAATGTGGTATACCTACACAATGGAATATTATTCAGCCACAAAAAAGGAAAATCCTGAGACAGCAGAAGAACTACAGTCCTGCAGCCTGTGGAACAAAAACCACATTCACAGAAAGATAGACAAAATGAAAACGCAGAGGACTATGTACTGGATGAAGGAACAAGATTAAACCCCAGAAAAACAACTAAATGAAGTGGAGATAGGCAACCTTCCAGAAAAAGAATTCAGAATAATGCTAGTGAAGATGATCCAGGACCTTGGGGAGGCAAACATTGAGAAGATGCAAGAAATGATTAACAAAGACCTAAAAAAATTAAAGAACAAACAGAGATGAACAATACAATAACTGAAATGAAAAATACACGAGAAGGAATCAATAGCAGAATAACTGAGGCAGAAGAATGAATAAGTGACCTGGAAGACAGAACGGTGGAATTCACTGCGGCAGAACAGAATAAAGAAAAAAGAATGAAAAGAAATGAAAAGCCTAAGAGACCTCTGGGACAACATTAACCACATCAACATTCACATAATAGGGGTCCTAGAAGGAGAAGAGAGAGAGAAAGGACTTGAGAAAATATTTGAAGAGATTATAGTTGAAAACTTCCCTAACATGAGAAAGGAGATAGCCACCCAAGTCCAGGAAGCACAGAAAGTCCCAGGCAGGATAAACTCAAGAAGAAACACACCAAGACACAGAGTAATCAAATAGACAAACATTAAAGACAAAGAAAAATTATTAAAAGCAACAAGGGAAAAACGACAAGTAACATGCAAGGGAACTCCCATAAGGTTAACAGCTTTCTCAACAGAAACTCTACAAGTCAGAAAGGAGTGGCAGGATATACTTAAAGTGATGAAAGAGAAAAATCTACAACCAAGATTACTCTACCCAGCAAGGATCTCATTCAGATTCGACAGAGAAATCAAAAGCTTTACAGACAAGCAAAAGCTAAGAGAATTCAGCACCACCAAACCAGCTCTACAACAAATGCTAAAGGAACTTCTCTAGGCAGGAAACACAAGAGAAGAAAAGGACTACAACAACAAACCCAAAACAATTAAGACAATAGTAATAGGAACATACATATCGATAATTACCTTAAACATGAATGGATTAAATGCTCCTACCAAAAGACACAGGCTCGCTGAATGGATACAAAAACAAGAGCCATATATAGGCTGTCTACAAAAGACCCACTTGAGACCTAGGGACACATACAGACTGAAAGTCAGGGGATGGAAAAAGATATTCCATGCAAGTGGAAACCAAAAGAAAGCTGGAGTAGCAATACTCATATCAGATAAAACAGATTTTAAAATAAAGAATGTTACAAGAGACAAGGAAAGACACTACATAATGATCAAGGGATCAATCTAAGAAGAATATATAACAATTATAAATATATATGCACCCAACATAGGAGCACCTCAGTACATAAGGCAAATGCTAACATCTATAAAAGAGGAAATCGACAGAGACACAATAATAGTGGGGGACTTTAATACCTCACTTACACCAGTGGACAGATCATCCAGACAGAAAATTAATAAGGAAAAACAAGCTTTAAAAGACACAATAGACCAGATAGATTTAATTGATATTCATAGGATATTCAATCTGAAAACAGCAGATTACACTTTCTTCTCAAATGCACATGAATCTTTCTCCAGGATAGGTCACATCCTGGGTCACAAATCAAGCCTCAGTAAATTTAAGAAAACTGAAATAATATCGAGCATCTCTTCCAACCACAATGCTATGAGATTAGAAATAAATTACAGGGGACAAAAATGTAAAAAACACAAAACATGGAAGCTAAATAATACATTACTAAATAACCAAGAGATCACTGAAGAAATCAAAGAGGAAATAAAAAAAATACCAAGAGACAAATGACAATGAAAACACAATGATCCAAAACCTATGACATGCAGCAAAAGCAGTTCTAAGAGGGAAATTTATAGCAATACAATCTTACCTCAAGAAACAAGAAAAATCCCAAATAAACAATCTAACCTTACACCTAAAGTAACTAGAGAAAGAAGAACAAACAAAACCCAAAGTTAGTAGAAGGAAAGAAATCATAAAGATCAGAGCAGAAATAAATGAAAGAGAAACAAAGAAAACAATAGCAAAGATCAATAAAACTAAAAGCTGGTTCTTTGAGAAGATAAACAAAATTGATAAACCTTTAGCCAGACTCATCAAGAAAAAGAGGGAGAGGACTCAAATCAATAAAATTAGAAATGAAAAAGGAGAAGTTACAATGGACACTGCAGCTATACAAAGCATCCTAAGAGACTACTACAAGCAACTCCATGCCAATAAAATGGACAACCTGTCAGAAATGAACAAATTCTTAAAAAGGTATAAAATTCTAAGACTGAACCATAAAGAAATAGAAAATATGAACAGACCAGTCAAAAGTAATGAAATTGAAACTGTGATTAAAAATCTTCCAACAAACAAAAGTTCAGGACCAGATGGCTTCACAGGTGAATTCTATCAAACATTTAGAGAAGAGCTGACACTCATCTTTCTCAAACTCTTCCAAAAAATTCCAGAGGAAGGAACACTCCCAAACTCATTCTACAAGGCCACCATCACCCTGATACCAAAACCAGACAAAGATACTGCAAAAAAGAAAATTACAGACCAATATCACTAATGCATATAGATGCAAAAATCCTCAACAAAATACTAGCAAACAGAATCCAACAACACATTAAAAGACTCATACAACATGATCAAGTGGGATTTATCCTAGGGAGGCAGGGATTCTTCAATATACGCAAATTAATCAACGTGATACACCATATTAACAAATTGAAGAATAAAAACCATATGATCATCTCAATAGATGCAGAAAAAGCTTTTGACAAAATTCAACACCCATTTATGATAAAAACTCTCCAGAAAGTGGGCATAGAGGGAACCTACCTCAACATAATAAAGGTCATATATGACAAACCCACAGCAAATATCATTCTCAATGGTGAAAACCTGAAAGCATTTCCTCTAAGATCAGGAACAAGACAAGGATGTCCATTCTTGCCAATATTATTCAACATAGTTTTGGAAATCCTAGCCATGGCAATCAGAGAAGAAAAATAAATAAAAGGAATACACATTGGAAAAGAAGTAAGACTGTCACTGTTGGCAGATGACATGATACTATACATACAGAATCATAAAGATGCCACCAGAAAACTACTAGAGCTAATCAATGAATTTGGTAAAGTAGCAGGATACAAAATTAATGCACAGAAATCTCTTGCATTCCTATACACTAACAACAAAAGTTCAGAAATAGAAATTAAGGAAACAATCCCATTACCACTGCAACAAAAAGAAGAAAATACCAAGGCATAAACCTACCTAAGGAGGTAAAAGACCTGTACTCAGAAAACTAAGATACTGATGAAAGAAATCAAAGATGACACAAACAGATGGAGAGATATACCATGTTCTAGAATTGGAAGCATCAATATTGTGAAAATGACTATACTACACAAAGCAATCTACAGATTCAGTGCAATCCCTATCAAATTACAAATGGCATAACTAGAACAAAAAATCTTAAAATTTGTATGGAGACACAGAAGACCCCAAATAGCCAAAGCAATCTTGAGGGGAAAAAACAGAGCTGGAGGAATCAGAGTCCCTGACTTCAGACTATACTACAAAGTTACAGTAATCAAGACAATATGGTCCTGGCACAAAAACAGAAGTACAGATCAATGGATCAGAAAAGAAAGCCCAGAGAGAAACCCACACACCTATGGTAAACTAATCTATGGCAAAGGAGGCAAGGATATACAATGGAGAAAAGACAGCCTACTCAATAAGTGGTGCTGGGAAAATGGGATGGCTACATGTAAAAGAATGAAATTAGGACATTTCCTAACACCATACACAAAAATAAACTCAAAATGGGTTAAAGACCTAAATGTAAGGTCAGACACTATAAAACTCTTAGAGGAAAACATAGGAAGAACACTCTTTGACATAAATCACAGCAAGATCTTTTTTGACCCCCTTCCTAGAGTGATGGAAATAAAAACAAAAATAAACAAATGGGACCTAAAGAAATTTAAAAGCTTTTGCATAGCAAAGGAAACTATAAACAAGACAAAACGACAACCCTCAGAATGCGAGAAAACATTTGCAAACGAATCACCAGACAAAGGATTAATCTCCAAAATATATAAACAGCTCATGCAGGTCAATATTAAAAAAAACAAACAATCCAATCAAAAACTGGGCAGAAGACCTAAATAGACATTTTTCCAAAGAAGACATACAGATGGCCAAGAGGCACATGAAAAGCTGCTCAACATCAATAATTACTAGAGAAATGCATATCAAAACTACAATGAGGCATCACCTCACACCAGTCAGAATGGCCATCATCAGGAAATCTACAAACAACAAATGCTGGAGAGGGTGTGGAAAAAAGAGAACCCTCTTGCCCTTTTGGTGCGAATGTAAATTGATACAGCCACTATGGAGAACAGTATGGAGGTTCCTTAAAAAACTAAAAATAGAATTACCATATGACCCAGCAATCCCACTACTGGGCATATACCCAGAGAAAACCATACTTCAAAAAAACACATGCATGCAATGTTCATTGCAGCACTATTTACAATAGCCAGGTCATGGAAGCAACCTAAAAGCCCATCGACAGACCAATGGCATGGATAAAGAAGATGTGGTACATATATACAATGGAATATTACTCAGCCATAAAAAGGAACGAAATTGGGTCATTTGTAGGGATGTGGATGGACCTAGAGACTGTCATACAGAGTGAAGTAAGTCAGAAAGAGAAAAACAAATATTGTATATTAACACATATATGTATAATCTAGAAAAATGGTACAGATGTACCGGTTTGCAAGGCAGAAATAAAGACACAGATGTAGAGAACAAACATATGGACACCAAGGGGGGAAAATGGTGGGGGGCGGGTGGTGGTGGGATGAATTGGGAGATTGGGATTGACATATATACACTAATATGTATAAAATAGATAACTAATAAGAACCTGCTGTATAAAAATAAATAAATAAATAAATAAAATTCAAATAGAAAAAGAAAATATCACCTCGCCCCATGACTCATCAGGCCTGAGACTGTAGTGAAGATCAGAAGAATAGAAATCATATGATATCATTTACATTTGGAATCTAATAAAAAATGATACAAATGAACTTATTTACAAAACAGAAACAGACTCACAGACTTTAAAATCAAACTTATGGTTACCAAAGGGGAAACACTGGGTGAGGGAGGGGTAAATTAGGAGACTGGGATTAACACATACACACTACCATATATAAAATAGATAGCTAATAAGGACCTAGTGTACAGCACAGGAAATTCCACTCAATATTCTGTAATAACCTATATGGGAAAAGAATCTGAAAAAGAATAGATATATGTACATGTATAACTGATTCACTTTTCTGTACACCTGAAACTAACACATTGTAAGTCAACTATACTCCAATAAAAATTTAAAAAACAAAAGCAAAAACAAAAACCCAAAGGCTAGAACTAAGCCCAGCACAGATACTGGGGAGCACAGTGGGTCCATCGAGATAAAGGTACCAATAAAAAGAAAAGGAAAATCCTGTCATTTGTGACAATGTGGATGAAACTGGAGGGCATTATGCTAAGTAAAATAAGCCAAACAGGGAAAGACAAATACTGTATGGCATCACATATGTGAACAACAACAACAACAAAAAACCAAGTAACAGAAACTGAGAATAGAATGATTGCCAGGGGGTAGGGAGAGGGAGAAATGGGGAGATGAAGGTTAAATGGCACAATCCTTCAGTTATAAGAAGAATAAGTTGTGAGGTTCTAGTATAGAGCTTGGTGACTATAGTTAATAATATGGTATTGTATACTTGAGAGCTACTGAGAATAAACCTTAAGTATTCTCACCACAAAAAGAGAGAGAGAGAGATTTAACTGAGCTGATGGACATGTTAATTATCTTGGACTTGGTAATCACTCCACAATGTATACGTATGTCAAATCATCCCATTGTACACTTTAAATATATAAAATTACATTTGTCAATTATTCCTCAATAAAGTTGGGGGAAAAAACACAAATGAAGCTTCTGCCAAGAAAACTGAGTTCTACAAATGTGCTTCCTTTAGCGAAAAATCTCCTCATTACTGGACAAATGCCCTTAAGTTCCTGTGTGCTCTATGACTAAGGAGCTCTGATTGAATGCTGTGTCCTGTTCCATGACCTCTATCCTCAAAACATTGTGTAATGCTAGCAAAATAAAAAATTATCCTTTTTATTAGTGGTCTTGAGCCAACAAGTTTGTTGGTTCCTAATGAAAATTCTATATCTACCAAGAGTTTTGTTTTCTTTTTCCCTCTTTGTTGATCTGTGACAATCCCATTATTATTCATTTGCATATATTGATAATTATTTCATATATTTAATATTTTAAGAGTAAGCATGATTCAAGCCACCATGTATCTATGATCTGGGGTGTTCTATTGAGGCAAAATCACAACTGGCATTAAAGCTAGAGAGAATTATGCATGGCCACAGAGAGAATGTTATTCACTTAGAGCATGGCCACATAGTGACTTCAATCAGGTTTACTTTTCAAGTGTTAAATGGACTGAGTGACTCTAAAGGTTTTTGGACACTTTCCAAAATTGGAGTAGTGCAGTTTTTGTTGTAAATTCAAGTTCTGTGGTTAAATTTGAAGAATCTTTAATATGAAGTAAATAAGTAGGATTCCAAAAAGAAAATGCATTCAGGAAAATGAGGTTGTAATTTATTGATATGCTAATTAGTAAAACATAATGCAAATCAGAAGGCGGCCATGGAGTTTTTTTCTTCTAAGCATAAAAAGAAAATCTAATGTTACATAAGCTGCAGTCAGTTACAGTAGTGTGAGATTCAATCACATAGGCCTATTTTCCTTAACAGCAATGATCCTTTTTTCATCACTATTTTCTTATTACTAGTCTACAAAAAGTCTCCAAATAATATATTTTGTTATCAAATGCATAAAACTTCTAGTGCATAAACTTACTTGCCATATTTAGTCTTATAAGAAAAATCATCAAAATGTAAAGGATATATGTGTGTGTGTGTGTGTGTGTATATATATATATATATATATATATATATATGTATATATACACACACACATATATATGGGGTTTTTTTGAGGAAAGATGTTCCATGTGGAGAAGCAGCCATATTAGTTTACCTAATACTGACAGTGAACACTTATGTTCGCAGAGATATAAATTTTATGAGTTGAAAGTGACCTTAAAAATAATCTACTTAGTTTTTAAATAGGAATGAAGAAGCCCAAGATCACATGGTCAGTTACCAAAAGAGTGAGGACTGGAATACAGGCCTCCCTTCTCCTAGACTAATTTTTTCTTTTCTTTTTTTTTTTTTTTTTTTTTTTTTACAGAACTATCTCTGAGCTTCCAAAGCTATGTTCCTTTGAGCCACTGGGATTTTCATTCAAACAGCCTGCTTCTCATCAACACAGACATATTTCCTTAGTGTTACAGATAGATATATGGGCCATTTAAAATCTGTGCTAGTAATAACAGTGAGGTGTAAACACTCTATGTGTTTGGCTGGTTTAATTCTCTAATCTAGCATCCGTTAGCAAGTAAAAAACTTGCTAATAAAAGTGGTCAAGAGTGAGGAGTTTGTTTTTTGTTTTTGTTTTGTAGAGCTCTATCAGTAGCCAATCATTTGCAAATGCAGGGACTATATTTTGTGTATCCACCATGTTGATAAATTAAATAAGTTCACACTGTGTAAAAAATGATCCTATCAGAGCAAATGAACACAAGCTTTCATGGTCTTACCTTTGTTTGTTTCTTGGCACCCCAGAACCAGATTCTTTATGACTTGCATCAGAGTTATTTGGAGTAAAATCGTTTTTTCCCATGGATATCACCTTGTTGTTGTTTTTAGGTTTTATAGATTATTTTTACAGAATTAAATTACCACTCTCTATACTTAATGTAAAGTATACAACAGAGGGGTTTTTATTGTTGTTGTTGTTGTTATTGTTGTTTAAACCAAGAGTTGACTAATTCTGGTAATTTGACTAAGGTTCTGGTTCAAGACAGTGACGTAGGGAGGTCCTGAACTCACATCCTCTAATAAATACACTGAGTCTACAGTTACATACAAAACAATTTCCTCTTAAAATAACCTAAAGCCTGGCTGAGTGAGGACTATTGAGCAAACGAGAAGAAAACCATATCAAAGTGGGTAGGAGAGGCTGGGACACAATCTCACCATAAATCCTATCCACAGCACAGTGACCCACAACTGGGAGAAAACTCAAAACCCAGAGCTTATCTCCAAGGAGCAAAGTGTTCAAACCCTACATGGGGCTTACACGTGAGAGACAAGACACCAGAACTTTGAAAACCAACAGGGCTCACATCATGAGACCCCCAAGATTGTGGCCATCTGGGAAACAGCTCTTAAAGGGCCCTTGTGATGCTCAGACTTACCCAACCCAGAACCTAACTGAGAGGCAGCCGATGGTACCCAGACTGAAAGTAAAGGAGCATTACCTGCTTATATTAAAGCATCGACTCAAGGGCAGGCATTTAATTTAAAATACACATCTAGGATCCTGTTGGAACACTATCTAGGCATGGAGACTAGCAGGTTCCATATTTATACTTTTCCTTTCCTGTGCTGCAGAGCACCAGTATCTCCTGAGAGGGAGCTGTCCCACGTGTCTGGTGCTCTGATCCCTGTGGCACCCACCCAGGGAATACCTCTTGACTGCCTGACTCTGGAGGCCAGGAGAACTTTGGTTTCTGGTCCCAGGGGGACTGTAATAATGAGTGTCACTCAGAAAGAATCTTCTATGCCTGTCCGGCACCCCAATTTTAGTGACTTCTGTCAGGGGACACCTCTATATTGTCTGGCTCTGGAAGCTAGTGGGGCTTACTCTCATGAGTCCTACAGAGCTATTACTAACAGAGAAAACGTTCTTAAATAGCTACCACCCCCAGGGCACAACAAGAGGCAACAGACCCAGGAGCTCAGTCTTTCTGTGAAAGAAGCCTGTTAGCTAATCATTATGGCTGTGGCCTGAGATACAGGATTCTAGGGGCTGACTGAAGTCCTTTCGAGATACCTATCTTTGTGCTCTCCCTCTGCTGTGATCCAGAGCTTAAGTGTCTCCTGGAAGGGAGATTTACACATGGCTGGTAACCTGGCTTTTATGTCTGGTTCCCTGGTTTGGGCAGCTGCCACCCAGGGGATGACTCTTGATCATCTGGCTCAGGTGGCCAGGGCACTTGCATTCTTAGGTTCCACCAGACTGCAGCTGTACCACCCTCCACAAGGTACTGCACAGACTAAGGCACACCCCTAGTCTTTCTGTGAAGGAGGCCTCTTTGCTCGTCCTGGAGCTTTGGCCTGAGGGAAAGACTTTCAGGTTTGACACACATCTAGTAGGCTGTGGAGCTGCTCTCAAGGAGTGTATGCTGTGGGCACCATCTTGGCACTCTCCCTCTGTCTCACTCCAGCTTTCTCTTTTATCCCAGAAAAAAGCTTATATACTCATCTGGAGCCCTGATTTTTGTGACTGCTGCCCAGGGGACATGGCAAGATCCTCTGGACAGTGAGGTTATGGTTGTAGTTCCACCTGACTATAAATACTGACATACTTTTAAAAGCTACTGCCTGAGAATCCAGTTTCCAAACCTGATTCTAGGTGCTGAGATCTCTTTTAGGGATACTGACAGGCTTGGCACTTCCTCAACTATTGAAAACTATTAAAAATATAATAGGCTGAGTGGACAAGCACAAAGGTTTGAGAGACAATAAGGAGCTGAAGCAGGGTTGAATGACAAGTTTCATCTTCTACACAAGGCCAGTCCTTTAAGACTGGGAGAGGTGATTGTATTATCTGCTGTATAGAAACTAACACAGAGAATCAAGCAAAATGAAGAAACAGAGGAATATGTTCCAATTCGAAGAACAAGATAAAGCCTCAGGAAAAAACCTGCATGAAATGGAGATAAGTAATTCATGTGATAAAGAGTTCAAAAAGTCATGGTCATAAAAATGCTCACTAAACTGGGGAGAAGAATGGATGAACACAGTGAGAACTTCAACAAAGAGATGGAAAATATAAGAGTGCCAAATAGAAGAAAAAGAAATGACAAAAAGTGAAGATAGCATAAGAGACTTAGGGGACATCAAACAAATTAATATTTGCATTACAGGGTTCCCAGAAGGAGAAGAGGGAAGAGGCAAATATCTTATTTGAATACATAATGGCTAAAAAGCCTTCCCTAATCTGGGACAGGAAACAGACATCCAGACCAGGAAGCCCAGAGAGCCCCAGAAAAGCATAACTCAAAGAGACACATCAAGACATGTTAATAATTAAAATGTCAAAACTTAAAGACAAGAAGAGAATATTAAAATCAGCAAGAGAAAAACAAGTTGTAATGTACAAGAGAATCCCCATAAAACTATCAGCAGATTTTTCAACAAAAACTTTGCAGGTCAAAAGGGAGTGGCATGATATATTCAACGGTGGGGGGGGGGAACTCCAGCCAAGAACATTCTACTGGCAAAGTTATCATTCTGAATTAAAGGAGACATAAAGTTTTCTCCAGATAAGCAAAAGCTAAAGGAGTTCATCACAGCTAAACCAGCCTTACAAAAAAATGTTTAAGGAACTTCTTTAAACTGAAAAGAAAGGATTCTAATTAGTAACGAGAAAATATATGAAAGTGTAAATCTCATTGGAAAGTTAAATATATAGTAAAAGGAATGGAATATTTCTTATAATGCTAATATGAAGGTTAAAGGCAAAAGTAGTAAAAATAACTATGATTACAATAATTAGTAAAGGGATACACACAATAATAAGATGTGAAATGTGACATCAAAAACATAAAATATGGAGGGTAGAGTAAAAATGTTGAACCTTAGACTGGGATCAAACTTAAGTTGTTATCAGTTTAAAATAGACTGATAGAGATGTAAGTTGCTATTTATAAGCCTCATAGTAACCACAAAGCAAAAACCTATGTTAAATACACACAAGATCAGAGAAAGGAATCTAAGCATATCACTAAAGAAAGTCATCAAACCACAAAAAGGAAAATTAAAAAAAAGGAGAGGAACAACATAAACAATAACAAAACAATTGAGAAAATGACAAGTACATACCTATTAATAATTACTTTAAATGTAACTAAATTCCCCAAAGGACACAGAGTTGCTGAATGGATTTTAAAAAAACAAACAAAACACATCTATATGCTGCCTAAAATAGACTCACTTCAGACTTTAGATATAAGGACATACAGACTAAAAGTGAAAAGATGGAAGAAAAGATACTCTATGAAAATGGAAACCAGGAGAAAGCAGGAGCAGCTATACTTAGACAAAATAGACTTTAAAACAAAGACTATAATAAGAGACAAAGATGGTTGTTACATAATGATAAAGAAGTCAATCCAACAAGAAGATATAACAATTGACAATGTATTTGCACCCAACATAGGAGCATCTAAATATATAAAGCCAATATTAACAAACTGAATTTAACAATACATTTGATGAATTTATTCCAGATATGCAAGAATGGTTCAATATCTGTAAATCAGTCAATGTAATACACATTAAGAAAATAAAGGATAAAAATCATATGATTATCTCAATAGGTGCATAAAAAGCATTAGACAAAATTCAACATCCACTTATGACAAAAACTCTCAACAACATTTTTATAGAAGGAACATACCTCAACATTAAAAAGGCCATATATAACAAGCCCACAGCTAATAGCCATTCAATAGTGAAAAGCTGAAAGCCTTTCCTCTAAGAAAAGAAACAGGGATGATCACTTGTGCCAATTTTATTAAACATCATTTTGGAAGTCCTGGCCAGAACAATTAGGCAAGAAAAAGAAAGAAATAAAAGGTATCAAAATTGGAAAAGAAGTACAACTGCCACTATTTGTAAATGATGTGATATTTATATAAAAACCCTAAAGACTTCATTTAAAAAACTGCTAGAACTAATAAGCAAATTCAGTAAAGTTACAGGATATAAAATCAATACACAAAATTTTTGCATTTCTATAACCAATCAGAAAGAAAAATAAGACAATGTCACTTATAATTGCATGAAAAAGAATAAGACACCTAGGAATAAAGTTAACCAAGTAGGCAAAAAACCTATACATTGAAAACTATAAAACATGGATGAAAGAAATTGAAGACAACATAAATAAAGGGAGACATATGATGTGCTCATGGATTGGAAGAATCAATATTGTAAAAATGTTCATACTACCAAAAGCAATCTACAGATTTAATGTAATCCTTGTCAAAATTCCAATGGCATTTTTTCAAACAAATAAAACAAATAATCCTAAAATTTGTATGAAACCACAGAAAAAAAATACTGAATAGCCAAACCAATACTGAGAAAGAAAAAGTTGGAGGCATCACGTTTCCTGATTTCACAGTAAACTGTAAAGCTATAGTAATTAAAACAGTATGGTGTTGGCATAAAAACAGACACATAGATCAATGAGACAGAATAGAGAGCCCAGAAATAAAACCACTCATATATTGTCAATTAATTTATGACAAAGGTGTGAAAAGTATACAGTGGGAAAAGAACAGTCTCTTTAATAAATGGTGTCAGGGAAACTGGACGACCACATGCAAAAGAATGAAACTTGACCACTCCTTATATCATACACCAAAATTAACTCAAAATGTAAAGAATATTAAAGAATATAATTGTCATACATCTAAATTAAGCTTATACAAAGTAAACTGTAATGTCACTCTGCAGATTTAACTTTTATTCTTCTCAATGTCCAATCACATAGTGAGCTGAAATCAGAATTGGCAATTTATCTCAGCCACCATTTACATAAAATACCAAGAGTATTTTACAACATATTTTCCATTAGCCATTCAGATACACATTTAAAAATTACTCTAAAAATAAGGCAAAATAAATGTTTTAATATTTTTGGATTTAATACTGAAAATAATTAGTGTGAAGATCACTTCTATGTCCACATAATTTAAGGTATGTAAAACAGATGTTTACTCAATTATTTAGAATCATATAGAAAAACAGAAAATATATGTTTAAATGTTGAAGTTATCTAGTATATGGAGAATAATTCACTTTTTCTCAATCAATACTTTTAGTAGAGGGTAACAGTATTATAAAGGGATACTGGCTCTAAAGTCTACTGTTTACATTTATCTTCTCACATCTATTTTATGGTTCTTGATAATGGGCAATTTAAGTTCTCTGTGCTTCAGTTTCTCTTTCTCTATATCTCTATACATAGGAGTATAATTTAAATTAAATTGCACACTACATATAAAGCATTTTGAATAGGCAATCTAAGCATTCAATAAGCATTAGCCTTTATTATTATGTACTTCCCACTTGATGCAAATTATAAAACTATTAATACATCTTCAAACATGGATAATGAAATGATAAAATGTGTTACATAAGGAAGGATCATGCATAGTGTTGCGAATTTCATGTGTAAAATATGTATATTTTGTATATTTCAATAAAATTCTGATAGTAGTTTTCCTCTACAAAAAGTAAAAATTCTAAAAATAAAAATCAATGATTCTAGTTTGGCTTTTAAGTTGTTTATAAAATATGAAAATAAATTTTTAAGATCACTTCCATAAATAGGTATGATATCTCCACCCACTTCTAATTAATATGCACTAATAATTGTTGGCATCTCTTGGACTGTTTGCTTACTTGGCATTTTGTACATATTTTCTAACTTAATCCTCATAATGACCTTGTGATTTAGGTTTTACTACTATAATTTATCATGTGAAACAACAGAATCCACAGGTTCTAGGAGATCTGTGATTCCAAATCAAGTCCTGTGATTCCTAACATATTACTGCCTGAGTAAAATAAAAGACCTGAGCTTCTAGAAATTCTCTCACTTGAATGCAAATGTTTGCTTGAAGACTTGGTTTTTGGAAAGAAGACAGAAAAAGATAAATCCTAATAAAAAAATGATAATTATCCCAAATCTTTCTGCCACATACAAGCAAAGTAAAATTAGCCCGAGATGAATTACTGACTTTTTTTCACCGATTTTTAACACACTACTCCATTTCTCAGCCACTAAATTATTCTAATCTCAAAGGAAAATGTGTGTGGGGGGGGTAGTACAATGAAATCTTCGGAAGTAGCTGAGGCATGTGACAGGGGCAGTGCTATAGGGATGATATTATAACCACCTATTACAAAAAGAAAACCTTGGGGGTGGGAGGAGGAGTGGGGGGAAGGGAGGTGGAGACTTAAAAAAATGAGGAAATTTGCCCAAAGGCATTTCAAGTTGAGTCGTCTAACTCCAAAACACGTACTTGGAAGTAAGAATTTGTTCCTTTCATTAAACTAATTCAAGGATTTTCTTTTCTACAGAATATTTTTTGCCTAGTCCAATTTTGCTTAATTTAGTGTTAGTTACTTAGATGGTAAGCTTCAAGAAGGCATAGGATTTTTAAAAATTAACTTTCTGGCCCTGTATATACACATCCTTATTTTAAAACAAAAAATGACCAATGAGACTAATCGTGGTTATTCTTTGTAATTCTCAGCCACATCCCTTCATTAAACATTAGTAGAGTAGATACATTAACTTCTGAGTTAAACTCTGGTATCCTCAATGAACACGAATATGTACTAAATATTTTTTACACTATCTGCCTAGTTAATGCATTTTATGTCATGAAATTTAACTTCAAAATATTAATACATAGGGATAGTAAATATATTCAACCATGATAGTTTATAAGTTTTAATGGAAAAAGTAGATTATAAATCATTGCTTTGCTTAGTGCAATCCTTCAAAAATATCAAAGATACCTCAAAAGATGAAGGGTTACCTTTAAAGAAGCTAAAATATTATCAATGAAACAGATTCTCAGTGAGAACAGCTTACAAAAAGAAACTGAGGATTAAAATTGTCCTCATTATAAAGGATTTGCAGTAGGAAGTTGGGTTATTTCTAAACTCAGTACAATACAGATACAGTGGGACATGAACCTATAGGCAATAGCCAAAATGACTACGGATAAGGGTTAACTTTGTTGCAGTAATTTACAACTACAAGATCAATATTTCAAGGATGGCATTGAATTCTATTTAACCTACTTCTTGTTTCTGAAAAGATCTAAATATATGAGAGTTTAAAAATAGAGTATACCATTATATATGGGTTTACAACTATTTCCCCCATTATACTTTTTAAAAATAATACTTTAAGAAAAAATTATCATTTCCTTTTCGCCCCCTTAATTTAAAGTGAGTCTCCATTACATTTTTGGTTCATTTATTCAGCAGGTGTCAAGAAAAATTCAAAAGAGGGGTAGATTAATAACCTGCATTATTAGCTAAATACATATTTGCAGAATAAATGAATGAGTGAACAAACTGGTACTAGATCTTTAAGATAATAATTTTAAATGGAGGTGTTGTTATTTTCAAGGTTAAATCTGAGCTGCAAATTTGTGAATATTTAATTTTAATATTGAAAATACTTATTCCTATAACATCAATATAACTTACTTTCCCACTTTCCCACATCTTTTTTTTTTTTTTTTAAAGAGAAGAAAAAATTAAGTTAGAGTTAATAAGCCAGAAATAGTGAAGCACCTCTGTATGCTCATGGAAAGAGGAACCATCTCTCCTTTTATTTTGTAACTTTTTTTCCCTTTACCTGGCTGTCTACATAAGATGACTTAGAGCCTACTTAAACTTGGGAGAAAGTTCAGCAATTTTTAGTTTGGAAAAGTAAGTGGGAGAAAAAAAAATTCTTACATAAAATCATCTTTGTTCTCCCCAAAATGATTTTTATTGTTTTACATAAATGAATTTTTAAATGCCACACAGATTTTCTTTTACCTAGAATCAGTAAGCCTCATCCTTCTTGAGGAGAAATCCTCACCATTTGGAAAATTTGTGGTAATATTAAGGTTTAAATAGTACTGACTAAAACTTACTGCCTTTAAAAATCCTTCAAATGGAATCCCAGAACTAATCAGAGATAAAGTCATAGAAATAGGATCCATAATATGTGTGAAACAATATAAATTATAATAAAATTGCAAGAGACTATTGATAAAAAGTAGCATATAAAAAGAACATAAAATAAGCACTAATAATGACATGATAGACCAATAGATTAACTGCAGACTTATCAACCACAATGGAAGCCAGAAGACTGAATGAAAAGAAAAAATTGCCATCAACCTAAATTTGCTTGTACAGCCAAACCATATATTAATAATGAGTAAAATAATTATATTTTCTAACAAACTAGAGTGAATTTTTTCCACAAATAATTCTTCCCCAGAGAAATATCTAAAAGGTATATTTCAGGAAAGAAAAAAAAAAAAAAAATTCCAGAAGGATGGTCTAAGATGCAAGAAACAATAGTGGGAAAAAAAAAAAAAAAAAAAGTGGTTTGGGGAAGATGATGTAAAAATACAGAAAAATGCCAGGTGAAATGAAGACACCATCTGCAAGACAAGGAGAGAGGCCTAGAACAGATCTTTCCTTAATAGCTCTCAAAAGGATTCAACTCTAGTGACATTTTGATTTTGGGTTTCTTGTTTCCAAAACTGTGAGACAACAAATTTTTGTTGTTTAAGCCCCGAAAATGCTATAAACTTATTAAAATCTAATTAAAATTTAAATCCCACATGCCGCAACTGAAGACCCCACATGCCACAACTAAAGATTCCACATGCCGCAACTAAAAAGATCCCACATGCCGTAACAAAGATCCAGCGTGCTGCAATGAAGACCCAGCGCAGGCAAATAAATAAATATTTTTTGACAAATTTATCTGTAATAATATCAAATATGTTTGGCTACAAAGAAGAAAGTAAAATCATGAACAGAATGATCTATAAAACAGATTAGAGTTGAAAAAGTGAAAGAGTCCTTAGGTGTTTGAATCATTCAGAGGCCAAACATCAATATTAAAGGATGCATGGAAAATGACAGCCAAAAGCCAAAACTTCCCAATTTTACAAGGTCAAAGTCAATGAAAAATAGGGAAAGAAAAAAACATTTACAATTGTTATGAAAAAGAAAGGAGGAAAAAGTGTCTTAAAAAGTGCAACAACCGTAAAACACTAAGTAAGATGAATAAGTCAAAATATATCTATCATCAAAAGGACTAAACTTTTCAGTTAAACAAAAGCAGAGAAAGTCCAAATGGAAAATCAAATAACATCCCACAATATGCTATTTACAAGAAACATACACAAAACATAAACAGCCCAAAAGTTTCCTATATATATAAATAGGAAAGTGAGGGTCACTACACAATGATCAATGTTCAATTAACCAGGATTATATAGCAATTGTATATTTGTTTACAGCTAATAAAATTGTAGCCTGAGATTAGTTAGAGCTACATGTGTTACACAATTTAAAATAGCAATGGTTGAAGAAGGGTTTTTTTTCCCTTTTATACATTTAAACTTCCAGTGTTGGTATTAGAAATTTGCCTTCAAATTCCTCAAGGACCAGGCTTCTTCTACCTCATCTCTCAGTCACACTTAGATATAGTCCTCATGCTCCTGGTCCAAGAAGGTGACATTTGTGTCCCATGCTATAGGCTAGAAAAGGGACAAACAGGGCAAAAGTTCTCTGCCAACTATAGGGAAAAATTGACAACCACTATTATATTGAGAGATTTCAACATTCCGCTCTCAAAATCTGAGAAGTTAAGACCGCAAAAGGTATTTTTATCTCTGTAAATAAATATATATTTAAAAATTTGAGCAAAAGGCTTACCAAGCTAGATTAAAAGACATATATATCACCCTGAAACCAACAATTGAGGAATGTTCATTCTTAAGAACATAGAGTGCACCTACAGAAAATTGGCCGCATACTAGGATATAAATAAGATACCGAAAAAATTTTTAAAAGTCGGTATCAATTGTATCATAAATAAAATGCAAATAAGCTACATAGTGATACATTTCTTAAATAATATATGCATATACTTATAAATTAATCTCTTTTAACTATCTAATGGAACAAATAAGAATCATTATAGAAATTGAAACGCTAAGAAATGATTGTGTGTGTATATGTGTATATGTAGATATAGTTATATCTCAGACTTTGATGAAAAAGTGAAAGCAGTTTATCTGCTATTTGGGAAAAAAAAAGGACACTTTCTTAGAAAATCTATGCTACCAGATCTGAATTAGAAAGAAATTAAGCTCAAACATTCCTTAAACAAATAAATGAACTAATTGAATCAGTTTTTTTTAAATGTTCCAAAAAGAAAATTCCAGGACAAAAATGTTTTATGAGTAATTTTAATGTAATTCTAAGAAGAGACAATTTAAATCTTACATAAACTAAAAGAATTAAAATGAAGAAATACTCTCCAACTCATTCTATGAGGTGGTGTATTTTCATTATCAACTTTAGATGAGGACATAATGGAAAGGTTAACTATAGGCCACTTCTCCTTATAAATATAGATGTAAAAATTCTGAACAAATATTAGTTAACTTAATCTAGCAGTGCATGAAAAGGTGATAAAGCATGACTATACTTGGTTTATTCTAGAATTGCCAAGGTTGGTCTATCACTGAAAAATCTGTAAATGTGATTACCAAATGATTAATTCAATAAATGCAGGCATATCAAGTTATTAATTCAAATTTTATCCATGAAAAGAACTATTGGCAAACTAAAAGTATCCTTAATTTAATAGAGATAACCTTAAAAGTGTTCCAGTTAAAATCACAACAAATACAAGGATGACAACAGTTGTCTCTTCACATTGTATTGGAAAACATACCCAATGGAATAAGACAAAAATTAACTTTATAAGGATTAGAAGGAAAGAAATAAATTGCCATTATTCAAGGATGATATAATTGTGTAGGAACTAAAATATTCATAAAAATATTAAAACCGGTATTAAGAAAGTTGCTGAATGTAGTATAAATGTAAAAATATTAATTGCATTTTTGGAGAACTAAAATAAATATTGAGAGGACACATTCAAAAGGAATACATCAGACATCATTTGTGATGGTGATTAAAATATGTAATCTCTGAGTAATCTAAAATACAGTAAGATATTTTTGCAGAAAATTACAAACTTCACTATGAGATATAAACAGAGAACACATGCAGTGTTCTTGGGTTGTAAGAATCTACCCAGTCATTCTGCTCAACATTGACCTATAGATTCAATGCAATTGCTATAACATTTTTAGCAGGATTTTTGTAAAATTTGTATGGAATTGCAAGTCCCAGGAGTAACTAAGAGGTTCCTGAAGAAGAGCAAGTTTGGAAGATCTTTATGAAATATCAAGATTTATTAGAAAACTGAAATATTTAATTTAATGTGGTCTTGAAACAGGAATAGTCAAAACAGATTTAAAACATCTATTAATTGAAGAACATGAAATATATGACAGAAGAATCATGGCAGTTATTAATAAATAATTGAAGAAAGAAGAGATTGTTTAATTAGTGTTACTGGGAGAATTAGTTACTCATATAGAAAAAAGAAAATGAAATTAGTTCATGAGATCCACGATAGTCAACTTCAAATAGATTAAAGACTTAAGGAAAACAAAAACTACAAAACCTTTAAAAGAAAAAATGAAAGAATCTCTTATTGGCCTTGGCATAGAAATACTATTCAAACATAAGAGGAGTTTACTTAGAACATGAACCAAACAAGAAAAGCAAATGAAAGATGCTCTCTCCTCCTTACTAATTAGGAATATGCAAAATTAGACTCTAATAAGAAACTTTTATATTCATAAGACTAGCAATGTCTGACAATACCAAAAATGGAGGGAATATAGAACATAGGGAACTATGTATACTGCTAGCAGAAAAAATTGATGTAATTATATTGGAAACAAATTTGGCATTATCTTATATAAAATGATATGTGCAAATACTAAAAACCAGCAACTCCACTTCTAGACTAGGCAAACTCCTGCAAATGTGCCCTAGAAAACAAGAATATTCAAAACAACGTTGTATTAACAAGAAATGGAAACTGCCCCCAAAGTATAGGAAAATATACAAATAAATCATAATGTATTTATGTAGCAAATATTATAAAGTAATGGCAACAAATGAAAAGAACTTCATAGGAATAACATGGATAAAATTTAGAAACAATGTTGAATGATAAATAAAAATATCAAAAAGTTCTTAAAGTATTAAAACTTTTAAAAGCTCAAAGTAAATAAAATTAATAATGCATTGTGTAAGAATGCATATAGTAATTACATACATATAGCATGTGAACAAAATTCCGAATTTTAAAATATTCAAAAGATTAATTTTTCACTACAATGAGAGGCATGACAATGGAATGGGGAAGAGTAATAAGGTAGCAGTAATGGTTGTGGTTTCATTGATATCTGTTTTTATTATGCTTTATAACTTACAAATTTGTTACATACATTTTTATGCATCAAATGATACATGATTGTTCCAAGATTTCCAAAAGCAAAAAAAAACAAAAACAAAAAAAAACTGGTATCAATTACAGCTGCCTTTTTTTTTTTTTTTTTTTTTTTTTAAATCACAGAGCTCTATTACTGAGGTATATTCAGAAAACAATGGCTAGGAAAATTATATTGTGCCATCAATAATAGGTGATAGTTCATTTATTTTGTAGGGATTAAAGATTTTATTAGTTAAGCTTAATAAAATGCACACATACATGGAGAGAAAGAGAGACAGCCAGACAGGCTGAGAGTGCTTTGTGATTAAATTTCGGCTTCAAATTATAATCCTCACAGTAATATCCTATTGTCACTTGATCAAAGTCACTGGTTCTGGCTACTGAGTTAGAAGCAAGAAAAATGCTCCTTTCCAAACAAAAATTTCCCAAGTGTCAGCAAAATGTCCAAATCATCTATTTCACATTGTTGTGCCTTTTAAAAATTTTTCCCTTCAAATCAAGGGCACTTCTTTGTTCCCAATTTAAGGAGCAGATGAAATATATTCTAATAGATTCATATCATAAATCTCTAGTGTCTAAGTAGACCTGAAGAAACATCTATCTGTCCTGACCAGTATCTCCAGAGGCTATTACATTCCCATTCAAAAAAAAAAAGTGTCATCTGTGTAGAGCCCATCTCAGTCTCTAGCTTGTCAGTTCAAGAACATTAGAATGCCTCTTTAGTTTTGCTCATTAAGATGTATATCTCTTATGCCCCATGATAACCATTAATATTCAAAAGGTACAGGGAAAAACATAAGGCAAGTGCTTAAACTAAAGAATACAGCTATGCCAAACATTTGGAGCTTCCCAATTACTACTGGACCCTATTTCCGTGTGGCAACTGAGGGTTATATCACAACATAATGTCATTTTGAAGATCAAGTAAGCAGCGTCAATCTAACTGCTAGTTGCAGGATGACTTTGTAGTCCTAGAGGATTGCAAGATGCAGATGACTGCTGCTTAGAGAAATAACTGTTGACAGGACTGGTGAAACAACTCACAAATGATGAACTGAGAAAGTGCCCAGCTGTCCATGCAGACCTGTAAATGTTCCACACCACAACCTTAGGAAGGATTACAGCAATTTCCCCACGTCCTATTATTTGCCTCTGACCAAAAATGACAGAGATGCACAGCATCACTAGGCACAGTCTATATGTACATTTCACACATCCTGATCTTTTAACATCACTGAGTTAAGAAATGTCATCATACAGAGTTAAATCTTGAAGCTCTCTATTACACCTTGAACACATATCAATTTCCTTTGTTACAAAATTAGTGACTAAAAACAACTCTAATAATGTTTAAAATGAAGGAAAAACTTGCCAAGAGTTCACCATTGTACTTCTGTTTAGCCTTCTATTCCCAAGGTTAACAGCATGCCCAAGGACTTTGATTAGGACTCACAACATAACAATTAAAAAAAAAATCAGTCTGACCATCTATGTGAATTTATGTGAATATAAGCATATAATAGGCATACCTTGAGTTGTATTAATCATGGAAAAACATTTACATAGTAATCTAAAAATACTATACTGTTTAAAAAGAACATAATTTATTCTTCTGCAGGTAGTATTCTCCCTGGTAACAATAGTGATAGCATTTAAAAAAGGGAAAATATGATGCAATTGAGAAAAAGAATACATACACAAGAATGGGGTCATTTACTATTTAACAGAGCAATCTCCTTCTACTATGTCTTTGATACATCTACCACTATAAACTGTTCATCACATTTGCTCAAATACCACACCATATACTTTAGTAGTTTAAAATTTGGCAGTTAAATAACACAATCAACATATGAGCAAACTTATAATTCCCTCCTTCTCCTACGTATTGTGCCATCTGTCTCATTTATTTTTCATTTGCTGGTGATCTCTTTGTTAGCCGTTAATGGGTTACTTTATTCATCCATGTGTATCATTCATTGCCTTCTACTTTTATTATTATTATCATTATCGTTGTTGTTGTTAAGAGCACTTAGCATGATATCTATTCTCTTAACACATTAAGTGCACAGTACAGTATGTTAACTATGGACACAATGTTGTACAGCAGATCTCTAGAACACATTCATCTTGTATATGAAAACTTTAATACCTGTCAAACAGCAACTCTCCATTTCTCTTCTACTTCCCACTTTGCCTTCACTGTTTCCCAAATCACTCTGGTGTCCCTGTGTTTTACCACTTTCTTTGTTCTTTTCTCCATTTTATCTACCTGACTTCTTAGAAAATACATTGAGTTTTTTCTTACTTTTATTCTCAAATTCCAGATAAAGGAATTTAAATTCTACATGTGAATAATGTGTGAATAGCTAAGTCTCACACTTTAAGAAGAAAATCATTATCTAGTAAATAGGTTTTATTTTATGCACATTAGATAAACACATCACAGTATCAATATTTTAGGAGGACCTCTCTGCTAAGGAGGAAAGATTATGCTGTCTAATACATTTCTTGTCATCCAGCCTGTTAAATTAAGGTTTTTATTTAAATTAAGTTTCTGGTTGTTGTCTTTGTTGATTTTTAATATCATCTTAGTCCCTCCCGTTACTTCAGTCTTTTAAACAAAATGAAACGACGATGTTTAATAACCAGTAAGACCCTAATAAAAGTTAGCATTTGGATGAAGAAGATCTAGTTTCCAGCAGGATGAGGTAACTGAACAAGAATTGCCACAGCTGCTTCTCATCAGGAGGAATTTAAATGCTCTGCTTTTATTTTGTCTTGATTCATTTTTTTCAAATATGATTAATTATTTTTTAATTTTTATTTTATTTTGCTGCACCACACAGCATGCGGGATCTTAGTTCCCTGACCAGGGATACGAATGCCCCCTGCAGTGGAAGTGTGGAGCCCTAACCACTGGACCGCTAGGGGAGACCTTTTTGTCTTGATTTTTTTTTTTTAATTTTATTTATTTATTTATTATTATTATTAACTTTTGGCTGTGTTGAGTCTTCGTTTCTGCGCGAGGGCTTCCCCTAGCCGCGGCAAGTGGGGGCCACTCTTCATCGCGGTGCGCGGGCCTCTCACTATCACGGCCACTCTTGTTGCGGAGCACAGGCTCCAGATGCGCAGGCTCAGTAGTTGTGGCTCATGGGCCTAGCTGCTCCGCGGCATGTGGGATCCTCCCAGACCAGGGCTCGTACCCGTGTCCCCTGCATTGGCAGGCAGACTCCCAACCACTGCGCCACCAGGGAAGCCCTGTCTTGATTTTTAACCAGAGTTTAAAATGACAGTGAAGCCCAGTTCTGCCTTATTGGTTTGTTGATGACGGTTTTGGTAAATATAATTTATTAAAATTCATTTTAAATTTGTTTTAAAACTCACTTTTTCAGCAGGTTTTATGTGAGAATACATATTCAGTTATATTTATGTAACTGCATTTGAAAAAATTTTTAAAAGCATATAGCTTAAAAGTATGGAACATTCGAGAACTTAATATAGAAATTATTTTCACTTATTTTCAAAAGGAATATAATCCTTATTACTACATAATCCTTTGGGTAAAAAAATCAAAATGTACCACAAATACCCTTCTGTTCCAATTGCCATTTTGAGAAAAAGATTGAATCACACACATTTGAAAATAAAAGGCCTTACTAAAGATAGAAAACATTATTTCCTTAAAAATATTTCTTAAGAGGTAACCTAAAAGATTACATTTAAGAAATGTCCTCTTTTCAATATCTTATTTTGATATGATTTTCTAAGAAAACAGGGTATTAAGACGAAATAACTTATTTGGAACATGATTTATAATGAAAATATATTGGTCCCCATGTACTTATATATATGGATTATGTTCTAACATCATTTAGAAATCCATGTTCATCAACATTAAATATTTCTCAATGGATTATAATTTTATGATATATTTATTTATTAATAGTGACAAGACAGACTTTGCCTAATCATTCTCAAGTATTCAATTGGTAAATTGAATATACTACACATTTACAAAAACAAGGCGTTTACCAGAAATACTTTCCTCTATAACTTTGTATGTTTGGGGTTACTGTATATGCTTCTAGCAAACATAAAGGGACAAATTATAGTAACTTATCTTGCAGTATTCTTATGTCTGTTATAATAACAATCATCTTTAAAATATACAACTAAATACATTTAAGTATGTATATGTTATAATTTAACATGCGATAAATTTTCTATAATTACTAGGTACATATAACGGAAATAAAACTATCATAAACAAACTGTGATCATCTTTTTTCTTGTGAAAATTTAGTTGGTCATGATAGC
This sequence comes from Balaenoptera acutorostrata, assembly GCF_949987535.1. Taxonomy (NCBI): domain Eukaryota; kingdom Metazoa; phylum Chordata; class Mammalia; order Artiodactyla; family Balaenopteridae; genus Balaenoptera; species Balaenoptera acutorostrata. The sequence continues at coordinate 112,633,921 of NC_080067.1, forward strand.
ACTAATTTATTATGCAAAATTAAAATTAAGTAGACAAAACACTTTTATTGTTGAATGTAGGAAAATACATCCCCTTAAGGTTGTCAGAATTATATTCAGAAAGACTGAATTTTGTGGCCAGAGAGGCAGCCTTTTAAATCTTGTACCTGCTACTTACATGTAATGTAATTTTAAGTTAAAGTGAGAATTTCAACATCTTTGAAATCAAAGTATGTAGTGTAGATTATTATGAAAATTATATGAAAAAAAATCTACATAAAGGACCCAGAAAGTATCCGGCCAACAATGATATTGCCACAAATATTAGCGAAATTTCTTCCCTTCTTTATCATAAATGCAAGTAATCAATGGTGTAGATATTTTCCCCTATACTTAAAAAAATGTGGTAAATATGCATAACATAAAATTTACCAATTTAACCATTTTTAAGTATACAATTCAGTAGCATTAAGTACATTCACATTTTTGTGAAACCATCATCACTATAAATCTGCATAAGTTTTCATCATCCCTAACTGAAACTGTATCCATTAAACGATAACTTCCTATTCTGCCTCCTGTCACTTGTTAGCACCATTCTATGTCTCTGTGGATTATTCTATTTACCTTATATAAGTAGAATCATACAACATTTATTCTTTTATGTCTGGCCTATTTCAGTCAGCATAATGTTTTGAAGGTTCATCCATACTGTAGCATATAACAGAATTTCATTCTTTACAAAGACTGAATTATATTCCATTGTATGTATATGCCACATTTTGTTTATCCATTCAACCCTCAATGGACATTTGGGTTATTTTCACCTTTTGAGTATTGTGGAAAATGCTGCTATGAACATGGTGTACAAAGATCTGTTTGACAACTTGCATTCAACTCCTTCGAAAACTTTGGGGTATATACCTAGACGTGGAATTGCTGGGTCATATGGTCATTCTGTTTAATTTTTTTTTGAAGAAATACCATACGATTTTCCTTAGGAACTTCATCATTTTAAATTCCCACCAGCAATGCACAAGTGTTCCTATTTCTCCACATCCTTTCAAACAGTATTGTTTTCTGGGGTTTGTTTTAATAATAGCCATTATAATAAATATGAAGTGGTATCTCATTTTGGTTGAGATTTAGCATTCTGATAATGCTGATAATGATTAGTGATGTTCATCTTTTCTTGTGCATATTGGTTATTTGTAAATCTTCTTTGGAGAAATGTCTGTTCAAGTCCTTTGCCCATTTTTTTAAATTAGATTATTTTTGTTTGTTGAGTTTTAGAAGTTTTTTTTAAAATATTTTCTGGATATTAATCCTTCATCAGATACATTATTTGCAAATATTTTCCCCCATTTTGTGGGTTGCCTTTTCACTCTGTTGATGCCCTTTGATGCAAAAGTTTTTCATTTTGATGAAGTTCATTGAATCCCTTTTTTTCTTTTGTTGCCAATACTTTTAATGTCACATCCAATAAATCACTACCATATTTAACGAATCTTTTACCCTGTGTTTTCTTTTTATGTTTAGTTCTTATGTTTAGGTCTTTGACCTGTTTTGATTTAATTTTTATATATGGCGTGAGGTGAGAGTCCAACACTATTCTTTTGCGTAGGGATATCCAGTTTTCCCAGCATCATTTGTTGAAAGTTTTCTCTTTCCCCATTGAATGGTCTTGGCTACTCTGTTGGAGATCATTTGATCATAATTGTAAGTTTATTTCTCAGCTCTCCATTCTATCCCATCCTCTATATGTTTACCTTTATGACAGTACCACATTCTTCTGAGTATTGCAGATTCTAAGTAAGTTTTAAAATCAGATAAAGAAGATGTGGCACATATATACAATGGAATATTACTCAGCCATAAAAAGAAATGAAATGGAGGTATTTGTAGTGAGGTGGATGGAGTTAGAGTCTGTCATACAGAGTGAAGTAAGTCAGAAAGAGAAAAACAAATACAGTATGCTAACACATATATATGAAATCTAAGGGAAAATAAATGTCATGAGGAACCTAGTGGCAAGACGGGAATAAAGACACAGACCTACTAGAGAATGGACTTGAGGATATGGGGAGGGGGAGGGGTAAGATGTGACAGGGTGAGAGAGTGGCATAGACATATATACACTACCAAACGTAAAACAGATAGCTAGTGGGAAGCAGCCGCATAGCACAGGGAGATCAGCTCGGTGCTGTGTGACCACCTAGTGGGGTGGGATAGGGAGGGTGGGAGGGAGGGAGATGCAAGAGGGAAGAGATATGGAAACATATGTATATGTATAACTGATTCACTTTGTTATAAAGCAGAAACTAACACACCATTGTAAAGCAATTATACTCCAATAAAGATGTTTAAAAATAAATAAATAAATAAAATAAAATCAGATCGTATGAGACCTCCAACTTTGTTCTTCTTTTTCAAAATTATCTTCATATATATCTAATAAGTAATTCTATAAAGAAAGGATTATACATTCAAATATAAAGAGTATGATTTTAAATTTTAGCTGATTTTTACCCTTCAATATATTTTTTCATAGACATGAAAACACATGCATTTTTTTTAAGGTTGCATGTTCCTTGAATAGCTAAATATGTAAATTAAGACAAAACAGATTTACAGCCAAATATGTAAATTAATACATATTAAACACATATTTAATAGCTAAATGTGTAATTAATACATATTAAATACATATTTAATAGCTAAATATGTAAATTAATACATATTTTCCTTTATAAGAGAAAACCAAAAAAATAAGCATTTAAAATATTTCCATAAAGTTCACTTAGAAATACTCAACTATATGAATTCAGTGAAATTTCTTTCATCATTACACTCATGTTTTAATTTGTTTCTAACTCAGGATAAATCCAGAATGCTGAAGAATAAGTTAATTTTAGCTTTTTGGTCTTTTAATCCACTTTGCAATTGCGTTTAAACTCAAATCTTAGAACAGAGGACAGTTTATGAGAGCACTTTCTTCTTCAGAGCAAAAGGGAGCAAAGTTGTATTTAAATAACGTACAGAACATAATCAGGTTATGAAACTGTCTGAGAGGCTAAATGTAAATAAACCACATCATTATAAGGAAAGGATAAGTTTACTAAGTATAAAGTATTGCTATTAACTTGAAAAAAATGGCAGAAATTGAGGTTACATTAAAAGGCTCAAATAGATTTTTATTTTTTGTTTATTTTATTTTATTTATTTATTTATTTTGGCTGCACTGTGCAGCATGTGGGCTCTCAGTTCCCCGACCAGGGATAGAACCCACGCCCCCTGCAGTGGAAGGACAGAGTCTTAACCACTGGACTGCCAGGGAAGTCCCAGAATAGTTTTTTAGATAAATTTAATATTTTTAAATGCTGGTGACAAGAATGAAGGTGTTACAAGGGACATTTGAAATGTTATTCAAGACAGTGAATAGAATTTACTGTCACAACAAATGCTGAAATTATGTAGAGCAATACTTTAGCTGCTATTTTTATTTTCTTTCTGTGTTCTTGACATATTCCTATAAACTTGTTCTCAAAATAGGGGATATTCAGGTACTTCCTGGTCATCAATACAAAGGCGACCCAGCTATGAGATTGATTAATTATATTTTCAGATCATGCAAGCATCCATTCTTGTGAACAGCATCAAGCTCCATCATTTAAATATTGTCTTCAAAAGTAAAATTCATTGTTATGGAAGGTGCTTTTAGAATAAGGGAGAGAGTAAACTTAAAGTCTTGAGTAGCAGAATATATCAGCCTTGTTGTATATTTGTTAGTTGCTTATTATAAACATATATACATCTGATATAAATGGTTATGGATATCTTCTATAAAATATGTTTTATTTATATAATATATATCATAAAATAATTTATTTCAGGTCTGCAAGGCTAAGATTACTAAATAGCAAGGTTACACACATTTTCTTATAATGTAACTCTGAAGTTAACCACCCTACATCCAATGCCCTTACAAACATTTACAAATTCCAAGGATCATATATATTTCTTCTATTCACCTACGGTCTGATTCCCACCTTTGGCTAGACTTTCATTTTTCACTTTCTCTTTTGTAGCTGCTTTAGTCTTTTCCCTATCTCTGCACGACACATTTTAGACGTCTGTGAAACATTTCATACTCTATTCATTAGACATGTATCTATTTAGGTTCAAAAAGATATTTGATTCATATATTACACAAGTAGTATTCTATTTAGATCTCTCTCTCTCTAGAGAGAGAGAGAGAGAGACTAAAACAAAGGCTAAAATAATGCCTTGCTCTCCCATTTTTCTTCCTCTTAAAAAGCTCCCAGAATATGGTAAACGTATAATAAGAAAAATAAGATATTTATCCTAAGTAAATGTAGTAGTACGAGGCGCAAGATTCCTCTATTTTAGAATTTACAAATCTAGTTAATAAAATCTTGACCATGGCTTCTAATTAAATATTTTAATACTTTAGTAAATATTTATTGAATATTAAAAAATAAATAGTAAAAATGTTTCTCTATGGGCTGTACAATCAGATTTCCTTAGCATTAATTTATTTTTTCCAGGAACTTACAAAATTCTAATGGTGTTGGTTCATCTTGGTGGCTACTACGACTATTCTCAGAGGGAGTATATCCAAAACTTAATTCTCATAAATGTGTCATGATTTATATGCATAATTGTCTATGTACATGCTGTCGTCCTCACTGGAATGCACTACCTCACTGTCGTTTCTTAGTTTCTATTTGTCCTTTGGATTTTACCTGAAAATGTCTCTTCTTCTACAACGTTTCCCCTGATATTCCCCTAGCTGTAATTGTCTATTGTCATCATTAGATGGTGATCATTGGTTGCAGGGATTGTGTCTTTTATTTCTTTACCCCGATGCTTAGTTTAGTACCTGGTACACAGTAGACACTCAATAAAGTTGGAGAATGAAGTAATTTTTCAAATCTTATACATTTCCCTTTTTCTTGTCTTTGATTTATTTACATAGTAATTAATTTACTGAGCTCAATGCTGAAGCTGATTCAAACTTTTGCCTAAATATAGTTCTTGCTACTTATAAACTGCAAATAGATATTAAAAGGAAAAGAAAAATCAGGTGGAAGATTTGGCTAGGAGGAAGATGACGGCTTTCCTTAGTTTTTGGCACTGTCAATGTTATGTGCTGATTTTAGGCACAGAGACAGAAAACTTGCTTCCTGAGTTTCCTAAAAAGTCAGATTTTTGAGGCAGCACCATATTCTTTCTTTCTTTTTTTAAAAAAAACTGAACCTCATTCATGGAATTTAGCTTTCAGTGTTTCCGCTGTAAGTATTTTAAATTGAACATTTGAGGGCTTTCAAGAAATAAATATATACATCTACAGTTTGTCCCCATACTTTCCATGTATTTGGTTTGGCTATGACCATAGCCACATCCTCAGAATAATCCTTCTCGACATTCTGAAAACCCTATGTAGCTAAGATAAACTATACATTTCACCACCTCTGTCACATAATGTCTATGAAAACACATGCATTTAATAAATAATGTTACAATTAATAAGACTAGACTCTATGCCCCACAGCTCTATGTGAACAAATAAGGCATTAATTTCCCTAGGAGAAAGCTAAACTCCCAAGACATATTTCAAAGCCTCTTTCAATTATCATAGTTTGTGGGATTCCTTTAGTCATGAGTGAATAATAATGTCCCTTCCATCTTCAATGCCACCTTTGGATGTTTTCAATTCCACCACACCACCTTTCAAAAATATTTGGGGAATATCTAATCAATGAAATGTGTAAAATTTAAAAGCTCTAAACTTTACTACAAACTTTATGTTTCATCTATGAAAGATTAGTCTTCATACATATTTAAGGGTTTTTTTGTGTGAGACATATATTTTGAAATATTTCTTTACTGAGCAAATATCTACTGATCATTAATTACCACCTGTGATTTAACAATGCTTCCTGTTCTTAGTGATACTACTTGTAATATCTAGAGGTATCATAAATCCTAATGCATCTCTATTATGCCAGGCACATAGAACACACAATATTCAGCTCCTTTACTGAACGAATTATGATCTATTTACCTTAAACTAAGAGTCTCCTTGTCAAAAGACCTGTTGAATTTCAGCTTGCATTGGGTGGTATCTGCATACCCATTTGGGGCTTGAATTATTATCCTGCTATGCCAGGCTGTGAAATATACCTCATTACTCAATTTTTCTTCTATAGAGATCTCTAAAAACCAAAAAATTCAAATCATACTTCAAATGATCGTTCTCTTCTCATTTATTCCTCTATGTGTGAAGTTTTTAGAGCTCTTGGAATCACAGGTTCTCAAACTACAGTGTGCATTAAAATCGTTGTAGGTTCCATACCCAGAGATTCCAAATCAGTAGGCCAATAATGAGACCCCAGATATGACACTGTCAGCAAGTTCACTGGATGATTCTGGTGCTGTTAACCTTGGATCACACTCTGAGACTCACTATTTTAGAGTATGAAACTCTAGGTTCAGAATTCATGGAAAACAGAGAAATTTCTGAGAGACAATACTTTCACCCCCCACCCCCCACTGTGTTTCAGTGTTTCATAACATTTTGTATGAAGACAATTCATGATAAATTGATTGTGATCCTTAATTTGAATTAATAAAAATGGTGATATTCCAAGTAAGTGTTATGTAAAAGGATAACTGGCAAAACTAAGTGGGTTACACATTTTAATAATGAAAATGCTTCTAAGTGATGAAGAAGGAAGAGGAAGAGGATTATTAGATGCAAATGTAGCTGTAGAAATCACCATTAGGGACAATTACATCAAATAGATCTTAAAATTAAGCAAAAGAAAAGAGGGGAAATAGAAAGTCAGTATAACTAAAAAGAACTTTTTGAGTCAATAGTGAATATGGGTATAACATGAATATTAACTCAAATACTCCACAAATTGTGATTAAAAATTAATTTTATAATGAAAAAATAGAAAATTCTTTTAAACCCTGAATCCTACCAGAAGCTTATCTTGAGCAAGCCTATAAGAACTATTTGTTGTGATTAATTGTATTGTTTTCAAATCTAAACTGAGCAAATACATTCATTGAAAAGGTAGACGCTGGTAAGTTGTCTTTTGACAAGATGATGATATATTGTTAATGGCTACAGTTTAGATGATCAGACCAGAGCAATACACAGTGGCAGTCCTATGACAGGGATGAAAGACATCATGGCAACCTGATCAATCACTTTGTGTTCTCACAGAGTCAAGTACAATGTGGACACGGACCACAATGATAATTAATACATCTGTCTTCCTCTTGGTATTTTGATATGCTTTAATGCCATATTGTTTCTGCTAATGTTCTTGATTCCTGCTGTAGATTATAACATTCCAATAGGAAAAGATCTTGGTTGTTTAAATATTGAAATTTTCCTGCTATATTCTACCATCTTGAGCTATTTCATATACTGCTTTAATCCATCCCTGAGGTGAGGTTGGTAGACTGCTACCCAGATAGGTGCTAGATAAGTTAATTTGAAATGTGGATTCCATCACCAGGTGAGCTGACTTCAAAACTTGGTATCACCAACAGATATACATGTTCTGCGTTTAGCAAGTTGTGATGTGATATTTGGATATTAGCACCTAGATCTTTTTTTTTTTTCCATAGCAAAAGCTTCTCATTTGCTTCTTTTATTTTTTAATTTTTAAAGCATTTTATTATTTAGAGCAGTTTTAAGTTTACAATAAATGAGAAGACGGTACAGAGATTACCCATATACCCCCAGCCCCACATATACATAGCCTCTCATTATCAACATCACTCACCAGAATGGTACATTTTTAACCAGTGATGAACCTACATTGACACATACATCATAATCACCAAAAGTCCATAGTTTACCTTAGGGTTTACTCCTTGTGTTGTACCTTTTATGGTTTGGACAAATGTATAATGACACATATCCAACATTATAAAGCCATACAAAGTATTTTCACTGCCCTGAAAATCTTCTGTGCTTCTTTTGACTATTCTCAGCTCTCAATGTGATATGGGGACACATACTTGATGACTAATACTTGAAAATGGCCAATAAAAAGCCAGTTTCATTTTATATCTAATTTATGTAATTTTCTAGTTCCTTTTTGTGCTTATCCTCCAAATCTTGCCACTTTCTGGTTACCAAATAATATACAATAGATCACATATAGGAAAACAGAGAGAGCTACAAGTTTTCAGTATTATCATGTTTGTTTTTTTATCTTGTTCTTTGATTCAAACAATTCTAAAACTCATGTTTATATAGGTGGGCAATATTTGTCATATTTATTGTATAATTATTCTCAAACTTTCATTCAATAATTTCAACAAATATTTATTGAGTGCATACTGGATGCCAGGCACAGTTTCTGGATTCTGAATAGATAGCAACATACAAGACCAGCCATAACACTGATGTATGAAGCTTGTATTTTAATGAGGGAAGTGAGATAACAAATATACAAATGTGTAGTTTGTCAGGGGGAGATAAATGACAAAGCAGAAAAATAGCACATCGTGGATGGTAGAGAATGAGATGAGGCGGCTCTGCATTGCTGTATAGAGCAGGCAGGAGAATCCCCTCTGAGAAGGTGGTTTCTGGGCAGATGCACATCTTACTCTACTAAGTATGGGTCAGTGTTCTCATTGTACCCTGAGGGGTACTCTTTCCTAGGATAGTCCCTTCATATTGTGTACCAGTGCTCTTTTGGTTTAAAACAAAGAAAAAAATAAAAATAGAAATAAAGCTTAAAAAAACACTAAAAACTCCTTCCACATGGATGAGTTATGAAGCCTTCCTATCTGACCAAAAGAATCTCAGCCCAGCTGAACAGGTATTGTGAAACTGGGACTCACTTTTTCAAATGGCCATAGCTCGGGTCCAATTTTTCTCATAGGTACAATTTAACCAGCAGTTGGAAGTTTCAGCGAATATGCATTGCTTTCCAAGCTACTGTCTTTATTAAGTTAAACCAGATACAGCTCTGCCATACCAGGGCTTAAAATTACAACTCTGAATCCCTCAAGTACATTAACACCCCAGGCTCTCAGGTCTGTACCGGCCCTAGTACCTCAGTAAGTCATATACCTTCAACTTCCACTTTACTGCCACAGCTAGGAAGTTCCTTTAAGTACCTGAAGATTTCTCTTTTTTTCTCTCTTTTCATCTATGTTTTTTCATTGACAATAATATATCTTTACTGTTATGTATTTGAAGCTTAAGATATGAAGCTTGGTAGAGGTGGGAGTGTGTCCAGAATTTACTCAGTCCCCTATCAGAAGTCCTCTCAATTAGAAGTTGAAGAGTCTACAGTGTTTTGTGTGTGCTAAACCTCAATCTTAAAACCATTCATAAGAAGAACTACATGTATTTTATTTGATGTATTTTAACAACTCATTCTATCCATTTAATTTATGGTGACAAGCATTACTTTATTAGTTGGAAATTACCTGACTACCCATCAAGTAAGACAGTAGCCAAGTTTGTATTGTTGCAGAGAATGAGAAAAGTAAGCCTGAAGGATCAAAGTTTGGACAAGTTAGTGTTCATCTTTAGGCTTCCGCTTTCCCTGTTAACTCTAGGAGACTTGATTGGAGTGATATAAAACACTATTTTATTGTCCATCAAGGTCACATTGGACCACTGAAAAAAGGCAGTTCAAATGGCTGAGCAAAACAAAGTCACAGTGTTTGGCTTCAGACAAAGACCTCAAGAGATTTAAGTTATGCTTCAAGTTATGCAACCCTCAACTACAAACATTTATACATGATGGTTACAGAATCCTCTTCCACTAAAGATCTTATGAAGCCTGCAGAAATGCTTCCTCAAGAGATAGACACACATCGATTTATAAGACATTCTTTCTTTCACTGATTAGGTAGCAAGAAAAGTTGTCTTCTATAGGAAATAAACAGATTTTTACTTTTAAGGATAAAGAAAGACTCTAAATGCTACATTTAAAATCCCATATCAAATTGGGCATGCATCCAGAAAAGACAAAAACTCTAATTTGAAAAGATACATGCACACCAATGTTAATAGCAGCATTCTTTACCATAGCCAATACATCAAAGCAACCTAAATGTCCATCAACAGATGAATGGATAAAGAAGTGTGATACATATATACAATAGAATATTATTGAGCCATAAAAAAAGATTGAAATATTGCCACTTGCAGCAACATGACGGACGTAGAGATTATCATACTAAATGAAGTAAATCAGGCAGAGAAAGACAAATATTATATGATATCACTTATATATGGAGTCTAAAAAAAGATACAAATGAACTTATTTACAAAATAGAAATAGACACACAGGCATAGAAAACAAACTTAAGGTTACCAAAGGGGATAGGGAAAAGGGGAGGGAGAGGGATAAATTAGGAGTATGGGATTACAGATAAACGCTACCATATATAAAATAGATAAACAACAAGGATTTACTGTATAGCACAGGGAACTATATTCAATATAATAACTAATAATAGAAGAGAGTCTGAAGCTGTATACCTAAAACTAACACAATATTGTAAATCAACTATAGTTAAAATAAAACAAATTCCATATCAAATTGGCAATTAGTATGAACCAAGAATGTGGACTACGTTCAAACTGAGTTATTAAATCCATAAAAATTTCACACTACATATTTGTTTCACATTTTCCAAATGAAATAGAAATCTGTTCAAAGTTATATCATCAATTTTATTGATATTTCATTAAAATGTGTTACAATTCTATAAAGCCTTGAAATAGATCTTATTGTACTGTGTTAATTTTTTAACCATATATCACAGTGAGTATGCATTTGTTTTGTGTTTTTGTGAGTTTTGTGTGTAATTTTTTTTCTTAAACCTACGAGAAAAATTTCAGTAGAGTAATTTATCTTATTTTTCCTCCCTAAAATTACTGTCTGGTTTGCAAAGGAAATCTCTCATTAGGAAACTTAGTACAACTATGAATAATATAAAAGAAGTTATCAGGAAGGATGTTATCACTCCATGGAAGTGAATGAGGCATAAGTGGGTGAGATGGTGAAATCTCACCCTCACGCACCGAGTTAGAATTCCAGTTAATGATTCCTATGTGTTTAAGTTTCAGGTCAGAAAAAACCTCAAAAATATATGTGGCCCAATTCATACTCTGAGAGATCCAAGCTACCTACCAATTTCAGATGCTCAATTGCCTAAACATCTTGGATATGGATATTGAGTGTAAAACAGCAAACTCCAGAACTGTATACGAAAGATTTACAAAAAAAAAAAAAAGGTGTAAGCTAAAAGAATCACAATTTATATTGTATTATTTTGAGAAAATAAAAAAATTTAACCTACCAGAAATTATATTTATATAAAGTAAGTATAAACCAAGGTATTTGATTTATCTGAAATAGATAAGCAAAAACAGAGTATAAATAAGTTATTACTGTATTGGACCTCATTTTGCCCACCAGAGGATGGGGCGTACATGAAACGGATCCCTTCAGAATGAGCTCAGACAATAAGGATGTTCGTGTTCCTTGTAAAAGCCCATCAGAAAATTCCCTCTATATTAGAGGCTCTTAGCAATCAAGTAGATACAATGATCTACTCTGTGAATGAAAAATCAGTACCCTTGCTATCCAGCCTAGTGCATGGATGATCTTCGGACATTTTATGAACTCATAAAAATGCCCAAGGTGGCAGAAATAGAGGCTGTCACTGGATTTCTACTCACAAAGACTGACTTGACTACTCTGATCTAGATTGTATGTTTCCGGCAATGAAAATAAACAAACTAACAACAAATAAATCAAACTTTTGGTTCCCATTTGACATGATGTCTTCAAGAAACCAACCTGGAAGCAAGTTATTATGCAGAACCCCTTTTATATTAAAAGTTACAGTTGGTTTTTCTTCCCTTGAATAGACTTTATTGTGGAGATGGATCTGCCTCCCCTCCATTCAAATAACTGCCAGCACTTCTACAAATAGATTTGCCACATGCATCAACTACTATCCATCATACACAATCTTACATAGTACTGACTCACTCATAGAGGTTATTTAACAGCAAAAGCAGGGCAACAGGTTGATGCCTTTGGGATTCTCTAACACTATCTACTTTACCACCCAGAAACAGTTTTACTGAATAATGCAATGACGTACTGATTTGTAGGATGTGATTAGAATCACATGCCAATTAATGTTGCAGTTTCTCCTATAGGTAAAACGCATGAGTCCTAGAACCAATGGTTGGAGTTGTCAGTGACTTCATGTTTGTACCCAAGTATCTACCTTCACAATATTTTTAATTTTTTCACCAAGAGGTCAGGTTCTATGGACATCCCGATTTTTTCACCCAAGGGATACTTTCTACTAGGGGACCCAACAATAGTTCCACTAATTTGGAATCTAAGAGTTGGTGACTGAGGGTTGTTCATGCCACTAAACATAAGAAAAAAGAATGTTTCAGTATTTGATAGACTATTTCATAGTAATAAAACAGTAATAAAGGACAATAATAAAACCACTATAAAATAGGAGCCCAGAAAAGTACAGTTGGAGTTCAGGTGACTGAGACACTTTCTTTTCTGAACTATGTCCAAAATTATGGTTACATTACTGCAAAACAAAACAGGAAAGATCGTCAAGGCTTTAAGTCACTCAGGAAAGGACGTTTGGTTCACTCCACCAGTGAAAGATTAGCAACAACACTATAGATCTGATCCAGAGAGCTGCTTTCTCTGCCACAATTAGTAAGGCAGGGAAATCAAGAAACAGCATTTGGGATGGTTATCTTTGGGGACATAGGTGCCTTCACTTCAGTTTAGAATATCAGAAACCCCTACCATCTCTGCAACTGTTTGTCCTCTAGCCATGTCTGTTGCTTAATCTGCATGGGTAACTAATCAATGAACACACAAGCCTCATCCTTGCAGGCTGACACCTTAAAATACAGTATCTCCATGACTGGGGTAGGCACCATATACAGAAGCAGCAGAAGAAAGACATACTGCACCTCAACTAAAATTCCAAATCTTATACTTGGCAATTCACACAAATGTAGGGATTGGTGAAAATTAAAACATGTCCAAAAACCTGGTCATAAGATTATCTGGGAAATGAAATTTGTTGGTTCCTTGCTTGCTTTGTCCAGCCTCTGGAGGAGTCTTACACCAGAGGGTGGTTTAATGGATTTGTTGACCCATGATCTGTACTATATGAAGAAAATCAACTACAACTTGGGTTTTATTTGCATACCAGAAAAGAATCATACTCTCACTTCATATCCCAAATACATGTTTAATCATATATCTTGATAGTCTTAACTTTCCACTGATCTTTCTCCTACTAATACATATAAAGTGTGTTAGAGGTAGATAAACTTACCTTTATGTTCATAGTTTAGACTATCACATCATATTATGACATTTCACAGGAGAGAGGGGCATCACTCAAGGCCATGTACTTGTCATTGGTATTCAGGCTATCACCCTGTAGAAATAGGGTAAAGCGTGTGTGTGTGCACAAGCACATGCATGCATGAACAATGTACAATTATGTAAAGTGGGGACATTTTAAAATTGTATCTATGAAAAAAAGTATTTCTGTGTGTGACTGTCTCTTTATATTTTAAACACACCAGGGATGAATATAGTAGATATTTTCCAACCATTGTCTCTCATCCCTTTTCTTTAAAAATCAGTATCCCTCTTTTCCTTTGTGGAACAATTCTCACATTCCCTGTGTTCTTCATGGAAATGTCTATCAAAGATCTATCACTCTGCATGTTCCTCCCCTCATCCCTTGCAGAGTGCACCTGACCCAGGTGGACCACTCACACTCTCCCTTCCAGAAATTAGAATCTTAAGAACAACAAATGAACAAAAGGCAGATGAAACACTGAAAAGAGGCTGTTTTAAAACTCCTGGAAAACATCAGGGAGATTCATGGATCCCATGATTCCTATGCTTGTTTTCCAAGATTTTTCTTTATTTCTGTGAGATTCCCAATATTATTCCAATATATCTGTCTTAGTCCGTTGGGATTGCTATAACAGAATTCCATGGGCAGGGTGGCTTAAATGACAGAAACTTATTTCTCACAGATCTTGGTGTGTCCTCGGATGGTGGAGAGAGATCATCTCTTTGTGTCTCTTCTAATAAGGCACTAATTCCATTCATAAGTGCCCCACCCTCATGAACTAATTACCCCCTAAAAAGTCCCACCTCCAAATGCAATCATATTTGGGATCAGGGTTTCATCATAGGAATTTGGGGGGACACAGATATTCAGTCCATAGCACTATTCATTTTCTTCAGTTATCTTATTGATTCATACAATAATGAAATCTTATTGATAAATTAATATTGGTTATAAACAGACATATGTCTTGGGCACTATGTTAATAGTTTCACATGCTTTCTCATATTTAATGCTTACTATAATGAATGAAGTAAACGTTATTATAATTTTAAAGATTAGGAAATGAAGATTTTAGAGAATCAAAGTAACTTGAGTAAAGTATCCGACTAGAAACTAGCAGACACAGGACCCAAGGCTACAGTTCTCTGACTTTAAAATTGTGCTCTTAAATAAAAACATTACTGTATAGAGAGAGGAGAAGAGAGGAGAGGAAAGAGGAATTTATTATTGTTAGTTAAAATACTATTAACCATTCTGTAGAACAAATGCTGCATCTTTATGCCTGATATTTTTCTACCCAGAATCTGGGAGAATATAAAATACTGGACCAGAACTAGTATTGAGTCTTTAGTTATATAGAGAAAAAAAGACAATGTAAAAAGAAAATTTATACCTTCTAGTTTGAATATCTGCAGTTTTTGGCTGATAGGAAAAGATAAGCCTGACATGTTAAATGATTTTCTTAGTAGACACATTGGTATTCAGAAAAAGTAAACACACACACACACACACACACACACACATATACACACACGTAAAATATATCTTATGACACACTAAGGTTTTCTATTGAGGTTTCGAGTCCTTAGCAGCAACTTGTGCTCTGAGTAAAAGCTGCAGGAACAGGAACATATTGATTCCCAAGTGATGATATGAGAATTCCATGCCATGTATAACATGTCCTAAGGATGTTACCGACCCTCATCTGGATACAACTCTTCTAAACAAATATCTATTCCATTGAGCAACATTAACACTCTGTGACCTATAGGGACCACATAAGGCAAGTTTTGAGTATTAAACAGTCATTCCCCAAGCCATCTACACATCACAATCAGAGATGAGCTTGTCATTCCTCAGACCTACTGAAATAGAATGCAGGATACGGGTGGCCTGACATTTGTATTTTGAAAAATGACATGAGCTTCTGATGGGCAATTGGTCTTGATATGTAATACATGAGACGGCCAAGTGAAGAGTCAGATTTGCTATTGATCCTGGCCGTGCTCCGAGAAAACTGTGTGGCCCAAATAAAATTATTAAAATTATGTAAGCTTTTACTTCTGCATCAGTGAAGTTGGATATTCACATTTTAAAGGGTATATTTTAAAAGGTACATTTTACATTTATCATAATAAATTATTGAATTATAATAAGCCTGCTATGGCACTAGTATATAAAAAGTGATTTGCTTAAGTTGCCATAGAGATGACATCATCTAGGTTTACTCTGAAAGCAAGGTTTCTTGATTTTTGTTTTTTAATGCATCTAAATATTTCCTTCATAATTCATAGGAGTAAATTTCTCTGTCTTCATAAATGTGATAAAAATAATTGATTCTAAAATGTACCATCTACATGGCATCATCGAGTTTAAGGGAGAAACTATGAGTTAGGTGCCAAAATATTAATGTTGACATGTTTCGGCCTTATGTTGGTCATTTAGAAGTTACATTTATCATAGAATTGGACCTTATCTGAACCTTAGTTTTCTTTTCTTTGCTATAGCAAAGCACAAATGCCAAAATCATCATTTGGGAAACACAGCAATTGTCAGGAAAAGTAGACGGCTGCATTGTCTTCCTTTTCTCATACTGACAAACTTATTTTTGAAATGCTGATGGAAAATTCAAATTGCAGTTTGCCAAAAAAAATTTAAACTGTATTTTCACAAAAGTCTCTGTTCCTCACAGGAGAAAATAATTTTTGTTATGAAAGTCATAATTAGGGATAAATTCTTTAATTGAACATATGGTAAACTTTGTAGTTAAATTTTTATGTGAAAACTAAAATGGCATTTTTTATAGTATTCTAGATATAAGAAGTTAGAGGTTTATACACAATAAAATAAATATTAAATATATATATTATTTAATTAAAAAGAGAATATGTTCTCATGTGGTTTTATTTGAATTAATTCATTTTGATACACCTATGATGTTTACCTAGACAGAATGTCAACTTATTTGCAGGAAATTAAAATCTATGTGGAAAATATAACATCTGTTAATTATTTTTCTGTTGAAGACAAATAATAAGTGAGTAGATTTCTAATAATTAAAAAGCTTGCTGGAAGGTTGGATAATTGTTTATCTATGCCCATATTTCACAACTAAAAATGCAAATTACTCACAGTGGCTGTAAGTAAAATGCCGTCTTCAAATATTCACATGGAATTGGGGAAATTGAAGGATGTTAAGAGAGTTTGTAAAACCTGCTTATTTACAGGTAAGTAACTTCTTCAAAGGGACAAATTTAGATCATATTAAAACTGAGTTCGGAGTCTTATTTCCAGGTTTATTTCAATTCAGTGTCAGTTCCTGGATGATTTCCATTACTCGGTCTATTATTAAAAAATAAAAAAGAGGAAACAGATGTTGGGAAACAAAGACCAATAAATTCAACCAAAGAAAAGAATTCAGATGAAAATATACATCCAAGGCTGAATTTGCTTCCACCATATGGAGCTTAAATAAAATGGCCAGACTTTCTCCTGAAGGAGGGATGCAGAACATTTATAGGAATCATGCCAATAACCTTGTCACTACCAACACATTGATCTCTGCTTTGCTCAATTTTTCTTTACATGTAAAATTTTAGTCCTAACTTTTCCATTCTCCCTTCAATTCACTTCAGTCTGGCTTTAGCCCCCATTTCACAGGAATTTCTTTCATTAACAATGATTATGACTTTAAAGTGAATGGTCAATTTCTTCTCACTTTATCTGGCTTCCTAACTTTGGATATATCTTGCCGCTACTTGCTTCTTGAAATATTATTTCCCCTAGCTTCTATTTATGACTTTCCTCTAATGTTTCTGGCCTCTCTTCAGTCTCCTTTGTTGACTACTATCCCTCCTCCAGACCTTTAAATAATAGAGTGCATCAGATTTTGGCCCTAATCTATTTTTGCATTCCCAACACTCCTTAGGACATCTCACCCATTCCACGGCTTAAGTTCCATTCCCAACACAAAACACACAAACATTTATCATTATCTCAAACCATTTTTCTGTGTATGAGAAACAATATCTGACCATTATTTGTTGTATATGTGAAGATGTCTTGAAGGCCCTTTGACTCTCACATGCCCTAAAGTAAACTCATGATCTTCCTCAGAAATGAATTGCAAAATGATGTTCAAGTTGGTATTTCTTTAGTATTACTTAAAAGAAATGGTACCCAACACAAAGAGAATTCCTATAAGCCCCATAGAGGATGTATTTCAGACAATACCTCTCTCTATAAAGTTCCCTTTAACATATCTCTATGACAGGCCACCACCAGTCTTATGGTGGCCTCTCAAACAGCCTCATCCTCTGCAAGAAAGAAATCATGCTCTGAGTTGTAAGTATAATATCACCAAGGCCAATATTCTTACAGTTCATTCATCCATTCATTCACTCATTAATTATGCATTTAACAAATCCTGAACTTATAGCAATGAAATAGAGAAGACAAGGTCCCTATAAGTTCATGGAACTGACAGCCTAATAGGAGGAAAACAAGTAATAAATATGTATATAAATAAGATGATTTCAGATAGCAATTAAATATTAGAAAATTAAATGAAAATGTATACAGGTTGTCTTGGAGTTGGGTACTACTTTAGCTTGAATAAAAAGACAGCTCTTTAAGGAGGCAATGTTTTTGGTGAGACTAGAAGGATGGAAAGATCCAGGAGAACAAAGAGAAAGGAGAAGAACAATCGAGGCAAGGATGTAGAAGTTCTGATGGCCAGGGAGGTGGAAGAGGTCTGAGTGAGTGTGCATGTTTGAGGACAGAAGGACAAGGGGGGACAGAAGAAAATAATCAGGGGAGAGTTTGTGGGGTGGGGGAAAACAATAAAAAAGATGAAGTGGGGGGTAAGAGAAGCAATATCCCTTTCATGTAAGGTCCCTGTCTGTAGAAAAAATAATTTTTTTTTTTTTTTAATTTTAAATGTAATGGGAAACCACTGGGAGTGAGGGGTTTAAGAGGGTCAAGGATATGATTTGGTTTACATACCCAAATTCTTTTTCTCACTAGTCAGAGAGAGAGAGAGTCAGTTCTTCTCTGATGGCAAAAGCTCTGAGACATAAAACTTAAAAGTAATTAGAGGCCATGTCCCCACCTTGCAGAGAAAGTCATCATAATACACATCAAGCTAACAATCAGAGAGAAGCAAAAATAGAATACGGCAAAGGTTCTGCATTATTTATCTATTGATACATGACAATAGATAAGTTACCTGAAGTATTAGAAACTTAGAACAGTTATCTCTTAGTGGTTGTGGGTCTCGAATCTTATACAACTTATCCTGGACCTCTACTTCAGGGTCTCTCACAGGCTATAACAAGATGCCCACTGAGCTTTCGTCATGTCAAATCTCAACTGGGTAAAGTTTTGCTTCCAAGATCATGTGACTGATGGCAGGATTCCATTCCTGGAAGGTTGTGAAGAAACTGACAGGCTCAGTTACTCACTGACTATTGGCCATAGGCTGCCCTCAGTTCCTCGCCACATGGGCTTCCCCAGCCAGGCATCTTGCTTCATAAAAACACACATGCTGAGAAGGCAACAGAGAGTCTACTAGAAGGACAGAAGTCATCGTCTTTGAAAACCTATTTGTGGAAGTGGCATTCCATAATTTTTGCCTTATTCTATCTTTTATAAACAAACCATTAGATCCAGCCCATACTCAAAGAGAGATTACACAGGGCAGGAATACTAAGATTCAGGAATCATCGGAAGTGATATTAAATGATTCCCTACCATAGTTTATCCTCTGGCCTCTAACGATTTATGTCCCTCCAAAATACTCTCTCAAGGTCCTCGGAAGTCTCATCCCATTATATCATCAGCTCAAAGTCCAGAATCTTCATCACTAAAATCAGTTCTAGTGATGATTGTTCAGGACTTCTCTGTTACCTGTAACTCTTCAGGTTAACCCTTGTTCAGGACCTGTCTGTTACCTGCAACTCTCCAGGTTAACCCTGTGACACCTATTGATGCCACGTGGAGCAAAAGAATCACCTAGCCAAGACTTTCCAGATTCCTTAACCACTTATTTGCAGGATTTAATAAAATGGTTATTATTTTAAACAACTGGATTTTTGCTATATAGCAATTGAGAACCATAAAAATTTACTGGGAATCCCAGTCCTTAGAACAACATAAGTGCAGGACCACAAAATATACCCTGCAATAGGAGCATGTCAAAAGTCTTGAAGCAAAGAATCCTTGTTTCATGATCAGATGTTCAGAACATATTCCTTTGGGAGAATAGACGCTGAAGGCCAAACAGCTACAGTACAGCACACTAGGTAAGTGTTAGCACCAACCTTGATGCTTACAGAAGGCTTTCTATGTTCCTCTATGGGGCACACAGGTAAAGCCATTCAGAGGCTGCAGATAAGGGGGTAACTCTGATAACCACTAAAGAGTAGCAGGACATGTCACCCCAAAATATGCAGCTTTGGTATATTGATTTCTTTGAGCTGTAAGCACCTGATAAACAACGAATGCAGAGAGAAGCTTTCTCTAAATTCCCCTTATCTGCCAAAAGATATATCCTCCAAAAGGAACTCAGGTGTCATAAATACCCTCTCTGGGAGTTTCATTGACCAGGGAAGATATACTCTTATCACAGGAGAGAAAACTATACTACATCCAGACAAACTTTGTCACAAACGGTCGTATCTTCCATCTTTTCTTCTAAAGCCCCATTCATCTTTCCTAAAAGTCATTGATTCTACCTTTAAAAAGTATTTTCCTGGGGCTTCCCTGGTGGCGCAGTGGTTGAGAGTCTGCCTGCCAATGCAGGAGACACGGGTTCGGGCCCTGGTCCGGGAGGATCCCACATGCCACGGAGCAAATGGGCCCGTGAGCCACAACTACTGAGCCTGCGCGTCTGGAGCCTGTGCTCCGCAACGGGAGAGGCCGCGACGGTGAGAGGCCCGCGCACCGTGATGAAGAGTGGCGCCCGCTTGCCACAACTGGAGAGAGCCCTCGCATAGAAACGAGGATCCAACGCAGCCATTAATAAATAAATAAAACACACCTTGTATAGTGTAATTGAAAAAAAAAAATTGAAAAAAAAAAAGAAATTTTCCTATTAATATGGCATTTAGTCCTAAATTCTAAACCACCTCGAAGAGTTACTCAGTTTTCCCTGGTATCTTTCATGTATACATGTGGTATACATGTTAAACTTCTGTTTATTTCTCTTTTACTAATCATTTTTTTATAGGGGTCTCAGCCATGAACTCAGAAGGGTAGAAGGAACATTACTTTCCTTCCCCTACACCACTCATATGGTATGCATTATTTCTGCACACATCAAGATGTGATGGAAGACACAGTGTTTCTCAGGTCCCCATTCCTCCCCAACCTTCTCAGGAAGAGCTGGGAACAAGAAAATAACATCAAGCAGTTCCTATCCCATTTCATTGTGTAGAAGAGACATAAACTGTCTGGAGGTGGGTGAATTTGTTCAACATGGGTCTCAGTAGGCACATGGCTGGACTCCCAAGTCTTTAAACCAATGAACAGTTGACTTCTGCTTATGAGGCTTTACCTGAGCAAAAGCTGGCTGATTTTTAAAGAAAGCTTTGAACAGCCTGTTGAATAGAATTTTATTCAGTTAAGAAAAAGAAGACCCATCTTTGATGGTTAGGGGATAGGAGGAATAGGACCATCAGCCTGGCACTAGGGAAATGTAGAAATCAGTCTTCCTGGTTGTGGCAGAGACTTTCATGGCAGGGTTTTGACACACAGGGTAAAGTATTTACCACAAACTTTCTCTATGCCAGAAGGCTTATCCTGGAACCGCCCTCATTATCTATACTCACTTCTGTTGTTATACAGGCTCATGACTTTAAATATCTTCCTACTGAGGGCACTCAAATGTCACTCTGGTCTCTACCTATCACCCGGATACCACGTTCATATTTCTACCTGCTCACATCTCCTCCTGGATATCTAATTAGCATCTCAAACTTGACGTATCGGAAATCAAATATTTGTTTTCTTTCCCTCAATCCACGTCTCCTCCGATCGTCTAAAATCCCACATACGATTCTTCCATTCACCCATTGCTCAGATTAAAAAAAAAATTTGGAGTCACCTTTGCCCCCTCTCTTTCCCTCATATCACACTGTGATCCATCAGCTAAGTATACCTTTAAATTAACCCTAAATCTATGCATTTGACTCCATCTACATGGCAACCCTTCTGACTCATGACACCACATTCTTTCAAGTGGATATTGCAGTAGCCTCCTGACTGGTCTTCCTGATTCTATTCTTACATTCCTATAGTCTAAAGCTATTGTGATCCTGTAAATGTAAGTAGGATTACGTTAAATTTATGAATTCCGAAAAGGGTCTTTCTATTCCTAATAAACCAGGTCAAGGACTTGTCACCTGGAGATGTCATCTCTGCCCTCCCTTCCTACTTGAGCCCCATTGCTGGCATCCACTAGCAGCCAAACCACTTCAGTAAGTCTTATCGTCACCATAATGACAGTAAGTGTCGTTTGAAAGCAGGTGCGTTACCAAAGAAGCTTTCTAGCCATTCCTAACATTATCAATAGTTGAAGGGCCGGAGTATCTCTGAAAATGGCCTCCTTCCCAACCCTGTGATAATATGTCTGTTACCTCCAGAAGTAGATTTGTTTCTGCCTATACTGATTACTCCTCTTATCTCCAAAGAGAAAAGTGAAGACTTCCTTAAATACCAGCAGAAATAAACAATCACAGGAATGGTACAATATGTTGGACTGAGTAATTGGACCCCAATATGTCCTATTAGATTTATTATTTGCTCATGGAGGCAGTATTAACTTATGAATGAGATAAACCATGTCCTTGGTCATAGCTTTCATTTAGTTCCTACATATTTCCCTTTATTGCAATTCCCAACCCCCAAACCCGTGGGCATGCTGCACCTGGGCTTGAGGTTTCTTAAAAAAGGCTTTTGGTAATAACAGAAGGTGAGTGTAGTTCAATAAATTGTCATGGGAATTGGTGCTATATTTTATTAACAATATACTGGGACTGGGAATGTTCGCCCACTTTGAAGAGAAATATGAAAGGTAATGTGATGAAGTGACTTCCTATCGTAGAGTTTACAAAGCTCCTTTTGTTTGTAACTTATTGTTACTTTCAGTCTTTGTGTTTCAAAGGTTTTAGATTGCTCCTTAGAGTTTGGAATTTATCTGTCCAGAACATTACAATGTCATAAAAAAGGGGAAAATATCCCCAAGTTCAAACTTCTGTTTTCTACAATAAAGGTATAAAAATCCCACAGAACTCATTCTTCGTGGTAGAATTGTGTGACCCATAAGCTGAGACTCAGGACAAAGAACTGCATACATCTCCTCTCCTTCAGTTCCCAGCAGTTTTCATTTTCAAGCAACCACTACAAAGTTCTTTTTCTAGTTACTAAGATGAATACAAAAAGATTTAATGCTCCAGGGCATTTCTGTGTTAAAAAAAAAAAAAAATCCTATCACCTGAATAACTAATGCAAGCCCTAATGTGATATTCAACTTTATGATTCCAGTTTAGACAGAAAGAAAACAGATGAATTACACTTGAATATATACCAAAATATATTTGACGCTTCAACTTATAATGTAATCTTTCAAATTAAAACAAAAAAGGTAGATGCCTTTCATATGCCAGAGGTACCCAGTTTTTGACAATATCTGCATCTATCAGTACGAAAATGACACTAACAGAAAATAGACCACAAAATGCAAAGATATCAACTCCTCTCACATGAGAAAGCTACAGCTCCTGAGTTTTGACCTGCATTTTTTATATAATTGTTAGTTGTAATCACAAAAAAAATTATAAACTTCTGTAGTTTGGGAATCTAATGTATTTGAAAGCATCTGTATCCACATGTTCCATGTGGGAATTTGACTAATGCAAAGGTGCTTTACAGAGTCATGATTATCAGAAAACTCCCTTTGGGGAAGAATACCCACCTTTTGAAAGAATTAGCATATGCAGTCCTTTGAAAACAAAATAGTAGAAACTCTCTTTAACTAATTACATTTAAAAAACAAGCAGTAATTACTTTTATTATTCTTATATATTTCCAAGATGTTAAAATCCAATAATCCTTAAAGATGAGGAAAAAATCTGAATCCATGTATGTAAAAAAGCCAATATATATAGTCATTTTATTTTAAGCTTTTCATCACAAAATTAGATCATGCTTTTTCAATTGCAAAAGGTAAAATTATCCATAGATACATGTTTTCACTTCCCTGTCTTTGTCAATGACAACAGCAGTGTAATGGAAAGACTACTAATTGGAAAAACTGGATTCAAATTCCGCTTTGCAGCTCTCTGCTCCAATTATGGTAGGCCATCCAGTTAGCTTGTTTGGGTCCTAGGTGCAGTGCAAAAAAGTTTCTTTCTATCCCCATGGAAGGGTAATTAAACTTGTTTCTTTGGATCTCAGTAGTTATAATAGGACTAACAAGTACAAGCATCAAATTCAAGTTAAAATTTCTGCAAGTTAGAGGTACACAAAGATGGCATGGGACGCAGGAGGGATACATATTCAAACTTAAACTTATACTGGATAATCACATGGCAAGAATCTGGGAGAGGAGACCCAAGCCTTGAAAGGGACACAGGACTAGAATTTCTACTAACCCCGAGACTTTATAATTTTCTGGCTTCCATATTTCTAATCTTCCTCAAATACTGCTTTCATCAGGGCACTTCCTTTTGAAAAGCCTCATTAGTTTAAACCATATTGTATCCAGTTCCTCTGAATAACTGTCATGTTCTATGTTCTCTATTTAAATATATTTATCCCTCAAAAGTATCTTCTACTCTAGCCGGAATAGTCTTCACCTTGTGCCACAAATACACCATGGCCATGCTTATCTCCATTTTTTTTTTTTTTAAGTCAGAATGCCATCTTAATTTTCCTTTTCTGTTTAGGTTAATGTCTTCATTATTCATAGGCTAATTCCTCAATATCTGGTTTAGTGTTTTAAACACCTCCTATCACCCCATTAATGAAGGACTTTTCTTGTCCTAAGGTTGTGGGAATGGCTGAACACACAACAACCAACTCTGGACAAATGAGATCAAGGGCAGTTTATTAGTCACAAATACTCACAGCCCGGAGGGGAGGAGGACCCTACATGCCATTCAGGGCCCCACAGGGGTTGCACTTAGGAACAGAGTAAACAACAAGAGTGTTGTAATATCAAGAGGGTGAGTACCACCAGTACCAAAGGAAGGATACAATTGGCTTGTTTGAGTAATTCCATGGGCTGGCAGGGAACTGAAACCTGCTACTCAGGTAGAAGCAAGAAATTTATCTGGTCCCTTTAATGAGAAGGGTTGTTTGGTTAGAGAACCATATTTGTGCAGGAGCTTCCTGGGGAGGGGAACTTGCAGAAAGGCCATTTGAGGCCCTCCAGATTTCAAGGCAGCACATGATACTAGACTTTTAATTTTAGGCCTTACACCACAATTATATCTTATCTTCCCCATAAAACCTTCTGATCAAATTAGATAAAGTACACAGATATGATTTTTCAAATGACTATACTCATCTGTTATTTTCTCCTATCTACTATAGCTTTTATTTATGTCCAACTGAATAGCTAGAATGTAAAACATTAACTGATATATGCATTCTTATTACTAGTTTGTTATTTTTGTCTCATTGTCTAGATTTCACATCCCTTAAGTGTACTGAATTTATAAAAGCCAAACTTTTACTTCACTTGCTTTACTGAACAACACTGAATACATAGTAATCATTTGACCGATTTAATCATTCTGTAATGGGGCAGGAGGAAGTGAACACATAATTTGTAAAATACCCATTGCATTCTAATAACTTTGTTCGTTCATCTTCACTTAACAGAATAGATGCATTTCAGGAAAACTAATTATGATATGTATTTCCTTTTCTATATGATTTCCATTATAAAATTGGAGATTTCTTTCTGTGTAAAACTAGGCCTTAATAGACTGTTAAACATCTCTAATGTGGAAGTGATTAAACTAATAGTCACATGAAATGCCGGGAAAGGGAAGAATTATTCAACAAGAAGTTTATGGACATTTTAAAAATAAAATTAAAATAATTGGAAATCAGGAAGGATTAAGAAAGAATTACACAAAAATTGACTTAGGTTTTAGCAGTCTTACTGATATTATTGATTTGGAAACTACCACATAGTATATTTTAATTTTGTTGATATATTTGACATGACTTTCTTAATATTCTTGAGGATTAGAAACACATTTTAACTGGTGGAGGAGTACATAGAGCATATCGATTAATGTCAACATGACTAGAATTTTCTTCTAGTTTGATGAAAGATTCTGCCTTTGGTTTTGTCCTGTACAAAAAAATTTAATGACTAGGATAGGACACAGGAAGTATGCTTATCAAATTTTGAATGGCATACAGTTGAGAGAGATGATAAATGAAAGAATCAGATGCAAAATTGTCTCAACAAGCTAGAATGTTCAGTCCAAAAAACAAGATTAAGTTTAATAGGAATATTTACAATCAAGTCTTACATTTAGTTTAAAAATTGGTTGTGAAAGTTACAGGACAGGTGTATCTGGAAATACAGTTG
Organism: Balaenoptera acutorostrata; assembly: GCF_949987535.1. Taxonomy (NCBI): domain Eukaryota; kingdom Metazoa; phylum Chordata; class Mammalia; order Artiodactyla; family Balaenopteridae; genus Balaenoptera; species Balaenoptera acutorostrata. The sequence continues at coordinate 112,659,959 of NC_080067.1, forward strand.
GCCACATGGTTAATAATGAACTGGTAGTGCTACAAAGTTAAAGTGATCAATGGCTGGTGAAGCACAGAGTCTAGATTGATGGGGTGCACCACTGCACACCGCTGCTCTGCCCACACCCAGTGCCCTCCTCTGTTGTGAATGTACAGAGAAGAACATGCCAGATGCATGAGATGACCAAGTAAAAGATCCAATGGCTATAAGGTGAGGGAAGGTAGAAGAGAGAATAGGCACAGTATAATTTTTGAGGAAAATACTAGGCTGTGATTTGCAAATACAAGTTTAAGGTTTCTGTGCTTTGATTTTATACTTAATTCTAAATTGAAGAATGAAGACATCATTACAAGAGGTTGTAGTGGAATAATATACTTATATACTTGGATATACATCTAAAGTGACTCTGACAAAAATGACTACCGACCCAAAGTTGATCCATATTCACTAACCAGGTCTTCAAGCCCATGTCTCAGATCACCAGACTAAGAAAACAAAAGTATATCCCTGAAGCCAAAAACCACTCAGAGGTCACCCACAAACACAGCTTCCCGTAGATATCTAACAAAAGGGTAACAAAAAGAAGCTGCAGGAAAAGATGAGAGATAGGATAACAATAGCACATTTCAAAGCTGTGTACTTCAAAGGGAGAAAAGTTGAAAGGGAGAAAAGAAAGCAAAGAAAGAGGTTGATAGGGATAGGAGGGGATCAGAAGCAAAAAGAACTTATTACAATGACTTTAAATTCACTGCTTCTCTTTTTTCTTTTTTTTTTAAAGCTCACCCTAATTTATAATGCAACTTTGGCGAAGGAGATTTTCCAATTTGCATATTTACTTTAAGATATTCCAAAGTGTCAGGCAAATTGGATTTTTATTTATATTTAGCAAACTAATCATTTGCCTTGAGAAACAGAAAACTCTGAATGTTCTGAGACTTCTTTTTCAACAATTGAAGAGGCTGATATTCTCGCAGAATTTCCTGAGCTATTGGAAAACTGAAAATTGACAGAAAAATGAGTTTGTTATGCCAAAGAGCCTGACAGGTGGGCAAAGTATTTAACGGAAATTGCAGCGACTTTCAATTATCTATCCTTAGACACTTATCTGTTCCTCATGGCATCCTACCTAATGAATAACTCTTCTGCAGATGGTGAGAAAACCAGGATTATTAATTGCCACCAGGCTAAAATTAACAACAATCATGAGCAATGTTAGGGGAAGAACCTGGTATAACATAGTTCATCTATCAAAAAAAGGAAGCTGAATATTCACCTTGATGATGTGTACTGTACAATAGGTGGTAAGGATCATTTTAGCATTATGAAACCTCATCAAATTCTATTGCTACTAAAAGCAAGTATTAATAAAAGTAAAGTAACTGTAAAACTATTTTCACTGGATTAATGTTTCTTGAACATGCTTTGATATTTATATTACCCAATCCTAAAAACTACCTTGAAAGCAAATATAATTCTGCTTACCCATACCTCAACATTAACCTCTGCAATGTGTTCAAGAAACTTAAGTTGACGTTACAACTCAAACTGATATTTAATGTTTAAACTGTATACACCTTCTTCTCCCAAGATCATAGTTCATAGTCTAACAAGTGCTACCATTGTTTCTCATATGAGCTTGTAATTATGAAGCAAATATATATGCAAATAAATGTCAAAATATGGTGACAGAGTATATGGTGATATAGTATATAGTATGATGTTTATCCATATTTAATATCACTTATTTTATTGTAAGTCATTCTATGCAAGTAATTTAATAATTAGGGTAGTAATAGAAAATTGCAAGGAAAGAACAAAAAAAGTTAAAAGTAGTGATTGAGTAAACAGAGGCATTTTAACATAATTAATTTTCAAATAATTGTATAGATTTCTGTGTTTCAGCTGCTGGATTCCTGCAACCAAACATTGACTAGTTCAAAGTCTTGCATACTGCCTCTTTCTAATCTCATTTCTTAATCATAACTTAAAAATAAGGAAATGGGACAAAAACAAGGTAGCAATTGCCCAAATAGCCTTTTAATTATGGTTTTCTGTGTAACTTTTGTTTTAGGGCTCCAACTTCCAAATAATCTAATGGTTTGGGGAACTGGGAAGAGACAGTGAAAGTTCTCCATTCCAAGTCTCTTCTTTCATTTCAAGGTCTATGAGATTAAAAGCTTGGCTGCAGGTTACTGGTGTATGTAGAGACTTGAGTCTATGCCAAGGCAACTTAGAATGTAGTACATGCTGGAATGTTTGAAATGATTTAAAGTGCACCCTAAAGCATCACTGAGCAGTAAGCAGGGCAAACATACCTAGATATGTCCTGCTGGACCACTTCCATCTTAGAGTTTTCTAGAAGGAATTTTTCTTTAAGCAATTTCTAGGCCAACCATTGAACAATATCACAAAATTGGTCCAGAGTCAAGTGGCTCATACATAAGGAAGGAACTCATGATTTGCATCATATTCTCTTTAGTGTTGGAATTATCAAATATTAAATATTTTTCTCTTCTATCAAAAGATCTCAGAGGAGAAATATTCTATCATAGGAATGGAATTCTACCATTCCTAAGAACAAGTAGATTGACAAATGTAGGGACTTGTGATTATATTTTGTTTTTGTTTTTTACTCTGTTTGTCTTTTGAAAGACTAACTTTTCTAGTTCTTCAGGTTGAATTTGAAGCTAGGTGAATTTTGCAATATTGAAAACCTTTATATAATGAAAATCAAAAATGTAAAAGACTGATTTTTTTCATCCTGCAACCGTGTTTCTTGATCACATCTCTTTGTGTTACCTATTGGATGACTTTGGAAAGCTGTTACGGTAAAAAAAAAAAAAAAAAAAAAACACAAAGAGTGAAATTAAACGGCTCTTTTCCAAGCCTTCTTTGGCCTTGTAGGGCAAATAAACAAGCTATTAAGTGCCATGACAGCCTCCAACTTAAGCCCTCTCTATGAGCTGCAGAGTTAAGAACTACATGAAAAGGATAAGAAATTAGAAGCTCTTAGATTATCAGCCTCCAAGAAGAAGTTATCATACTTCCTTAAACCATGCAGTATTTATATCATTGTATATTGATATTGACTATCTCCTAAGATAGGAGAGATGTTTATTTCCATATGGAAGGAACATAGGAGTTTTCATTGTTGTTTACTTTTGGTTTTGCTTCTCATATTGTCCAGGGGATTTAAATAAAGCTACTTTGGAAATTATAAAGAGTTGGCTAAGTGACATGATGCTTTAGCAAAAATCTCTGTGTGGCTTTTTAAAATTTAATTATGTCTTCAAGCATCTGGATACTATCCAGTTGCTGCCCTGGGTGTCATCCATATCCATACTTGCTAGAAGTTGAAAGAGACAGTACCTGTGATGCTCTTCTGCAGTTTAGTGTTCCAGATTTTACTCATTATTGATTCTTGCAAATGCCAATATGCCCAAATCAAAAACTTTACCCCAAAACACAAATAAAATTTCCCAGAGCTTGTGTTTTTGTTTTGCACATTCCACTATCTTAGATAACTTGTCTATTCCATCACAATGGAGAAATGTTTTCCTTCCTACTTGGCATTAGATACATACATTTTACTTTGTAATATATTTATCATCAATTCATTTTTAGGAGCTGAGTCTATTACTAACATAAAACAATGGAATGCTATCTCAATGATAGAAAACAGAGAATGTCAGAGCCACGAAGACAGTAACTTGGGTAGACAGAAAGGCTAACACTTAAATGCAATTTCTGATTTTTTGGAAAGGAATTATTGGACCTTCTTTAGTCCTCTTCACTTATTCTGTTGCCCCACAGGTCTTTCCTTTTCCGCTTTTAATATTGGATTTCAGGAGACTCAATTGACTGCCATGCCCTCCTGCCTAATCAGTCAGTAAAAAAAGCACCAAAGTCAAGAAAAATATTTTAAGAGATGTCAGTTCCATAAAAGTCAACAGAGATAAAGAGATTTATTGCTTCTATCCTCATTGCTGACCTGATTCTGTTGGAGTCGGAAATCAAGAAAAGCGGACTGTTTGTGTGTGGGTATGAAAGCAAGCAAGCAAGCATGAGAAATAGATTTAGTTTGCAGGGGGAAAGGGATAATATTTATAAGTTGTAGAAGTCCCCAGAAGTTGATATTTTACTGTGCTGCCTCAATTTCTGGAACTTTTTTTTTCTTCTGTTGGTAGAAGAGAAGAAAACAAGATAAATTAAGGTGTAATATTCTCTTACTAGGCTTATTTGTTAATTCATGTATTCATTTGATCAATATTTATTATGCTCTTATTGTATGCTGAAAATTGTTATCTCATATAACTCACCAGAGTTATGAGTGAACCACCTTAATTTGGCTCTAATTTTATATTATATCGCCTAAGGGAAAATACATTAATCTGTCATTTCACATAGGAAAGATGAAAGGGATTGGAATAGAGCAAGAATGAGAGAAGAAACTACTCAAGATGCAGACCAATCAACTCCAGCAATTTCTGTAATTATAAAGTACCTTTCAGGTCAGAGCTAAGTTAGAAGAGACTGTGGGTCCAAACTGAATCCCTGCATGGTCAGAGGGCATCTAAGACAGTGATATCTAGACTTTCTGGGACAGAAGGAATTTAGAGATTATTTTAGCATCCTTCCTTTTACAGATAACAAAAAATATGCAGCTCAGAGGGGTTGATTTGTTCACATGGCTCATTATGATAGTGTGAAAACTAAAAATGCAGTTTCTTGTGCTCTATTTCATGGCAAATTCTGCCAGAATGTTTTAATGGCCCCTTATCTAAACAGCTTCTTTCAAAAGCCATTCTTGTTGTAAGGGTAACAGGAGTAGGTGTTATAGACTGTATAATGTAAGTTATACTTTAGTTCATATATGAGACACATATGAAACATATAATAATACCAAACATTTTAGGCCTATTTACTGCCATACCCACAATCACATTCAATAATTTAAATATTCCAATAATTAATTGATTAATTCAACAAGGAGGAAGTACTCATGCACTTCAAGCTAGGAATTCTGTAATGTAAACACCCTGTTATATCACCTAAGCTCTCAAAATGTACTAGGTCAACACAATCCACAGTCTCTTAACATTATAATCATGTCCCTCCATTTAACATTATCTGGGAGAGGAGATAAAAAGGAGGGAGTTTAAAAATTACAGAGATTTATTTTCATCAAAAACATACATGCTCAAGCATTATGGGCCTGGTTAAAACACATTAACTCCAGTATGCCCTAAAAATTTTTCCTCATCGCTTACGCTGAGTTCAATTAGCTGTTTTTTTAAAAAATAGATACACTTAAGTCATTTTTTAAATTCTTCATAGATGTAAGAAGATATAGTGAAAAAACAGCTTTATTAGAAATTTTAATAAGATTTTAAACATAACACACCATAATTTTCATCCTTTATTTTTTTCTGAAAACACGTAGCCAAAATGGACAACATCCTTTGAATGCATCTAACTGCTCAGCAACTATTATGCATGGACCTGAAACATACCCATCTTGTAAATACTGATTCCAAATTTCAAATGCATTTCTTATGGGTTCCAGTTTATCACTGCCCTTGTTTTTCTTCTTGCATTTATATCACCAAAACATAATACCTTTGAATATTTTGACTGCCCTAATTTTTTAAAATAGAGGATGTCCATCATCTATGCTCCATAACTGTAAAGCATTTTACTTTTCCATTTATGAACACCAATTAGAGTAAAGAAGCCAGTGAATTAATTTTCATTTCAACTTCATCAATATCCTTTCGATAATCTTTGCACGCATACTAGCCTTCAGCTTTTGTCCACTTGTGAAATATATCAAGTACATTTCGGTAAACAAACATAATAAAAAACACAAAATACTTTCACATGTTTTTTTTAAAGAAAAAAGCATGCCTCATGCCCTTATCATGAAACATGCATGATGAAATGCCTTCTATTGTATGAAGTCCTGCACAAGAAACTCATAGTTCCTTTTTTGTCTTTAGAAATGATGGTTCATTTATTCAATATTGCTCACTAATTCTTGAGAAAAATCATGTAATTTATGGTCATCTGAAGACATTTCTGAGATTTCTATTCAACTTCATCATCATTAGAATCTTGAGCAGTGCCATCTGACTCTGCATTTATTTCCTCATTTGCCGAATAATTTTGAAATGTCTTTTCTGCCCAATGTTTTACTCATTGCCATTATAGAAGAAATTTTTTTTAAATTTAGTTCTTAATTGTTTAATGAAAACTTAAAACAAACAAGCAAACAAAAAGGCTACAAAGAAGGTGGCACCACACTTCTCTTAAACCTTTTTGAAGAATGATACAGTATTTTAAGTGATGTAATAAGAAAAATTGACAAATGATTAAAAGTTGATTATTCGTTTCACTATTGTATCACCCTACCAGGTGATTCCACCATCCTTCCATTTCCTTATTATTATAATCTTTATTAGAATAACTTGGCAATGTCCAGTCCAAGACGGCAACATAGGAGGCTCCTGAACTCACCCTCTCCCATGGACATACTAATTCTAAGCTACATATGGAACAACGCCCTCTGAAACAAATCCAGAAACTAGCTGAGTGACTCCTACATGTCCGGTGAAGGAGAAAAGTCATATCAAAATTGGTAGGAGAGACGGAGACACAATGTCACCATAAACCCCACCCTCATTGTGGCAACATTCAACTGCAAGAAACTCAACTCCCAACTTCTCCTTGAGGAGTGAAGGGTTTGGACTTGACAACTTGTGAGATTTCCACCTAAGAGATAGGCCCCCAAAACATCTAGCTCTACTAGCCCTAAATGCCGAAGATCGTGTGTCCACAGGACTATACGGAACAAAGAAATAGTTTTTAAAGGGCTCTAGAGCAGCGGTCCCCAACCTTTTGGGCACCAGGGACCGGTTTCGTGTAAGACAATTTTTCCACGGACAGGGGGTGGGGGGATGGTTTTGGGATGATTCAAGCACATTACATGTATTGTGCACTTTTTCTTATTATTGCACTGTAATATATAGTGAAATAATTATACAGCTCACCGTAATGCGGAATCAGTGGGAGCCCTGAGCTTGTTTTCACTTGCCACTCACTGATAGGGTTTTGATACGAGTCTGCAAGCAATTGATTTATTATGGGCTCTGTGCAGTCAAACCTCTCTGCTAATGATGATCTGTATTTGCAGCCTCTCCCCAGCGCTAGCATCACCGCCTCAGCTCCACCTCAGATCATCAGGCATTAGATTCTCATAAGGAGCGTGCAACCTAGATGGCTCACATGCGCAGTTCATAGTAGGGTTCGAGCTCCTGTGAGAATCTAATGCCATCACTGATCGGACAGGGGGCGGAGCTCAGGCTGTATTGCGAGCTATGGGCAGCAGCTGTAAATACAGATGAAGCTTCGCTCGCTTGCCAGCTGCTCACCTCCTGCTGTGCAGCCCGGTCCGTGGCCCCGAGGTTGGGGACCCCTGCTCTAGAGGGCTCACCTGGCTATCCTCTCAGGGGTTAGAGCAGAGGCAGCAGACTGAATTTCCCATCCAAAAGTCTCTCCCAGAAAGGAGGCTTGTTTGCCTATCTTAAAAGCTGCAGCCTGAGGTTCAGGCTCCTAATTTAACACAAATCTAGGAGCCAACTTCAACCCTCTCCAGAGACCAGTGAGACTAGTGGGCGCCACCTTTGTGCTCTCCCTCTGTCCCTTTCCAGGTCACCCATATATCCCTGAAAGGAACTTGTGCATAGAATATATGGGGAAAGTAGATCATCGAGTTTCCATAATAAACCTTATACTTATAAAAGACCCTAATGAACCCTTAAGGAATAGCAAGATAAAATGAGTTTTATTCTATTAAAAATGTAAATTTTCTCTTTATAGAGGAATCTTTTAAAAAGAATAAAAGTCATGTAACATCAATTCTCACATTAGATAGAACTTCTTGAAAAGAAACCCCAAAAGTTTGAATTCAAAGGACCCTGATAGTATTCCCAGGGTTAAATTTAAATACCTTATATTGATAAAAGTTGAATATCTTCCTTACAGGTACTCTTAAGGGCGGTAATAGGCACACTTATCAAAAACTGTCTCATCCAAATCTGCATCCTTAAACTCATGAAAGATATCTGAGGTTTGAACCTAATGCCCAGATTTTTAATTACTGAATTCCTAGTTAGTAAAATTTACTTCCTTAGGCTTTTCAGATTAAAAAGGTTTACTGAAACATTTGTGTTAATATATTTTCCTAAAACCTCATGGATTTAAAAATATATTTAGAATAAGTTTTCAAATATTAGAGATTAATATAATTCAGTTTCCTAATTTTCTTCTATGATTTCAGATTAAGATCATAGGAAAAACCTTGATTTTAATTAAATTTTTGTTGACATTATATAACCTGCAAAGGTAAAATTTTGAGCACCTGACCAAAGATCCAGCACTTGGCCCTAGAATTCTGCTGGGCTTCACACTATTCAGGGAGAAAGTTCTGCTCATCCAAGGAAATCAAACCTTGGAAAATAAGCATCAGCTCTGCATGAGAAAGCAAGGCCGTGACATCACTGTGGCTGAAGATAACTAAAATTTATTGATAGGGGCTAGGAAGCCTGCACTGAAGTGGTTATGTCAGAGGCAGAGACCATTCAGGCAGCAGAAGACAGGTATTATGTGAATAAGCTCCAGAGCATAAGCCATAGTTTATCAAAAATATCTAATAGTGGTCACTGTTCTTGCTTTCGATATGCCATGATTAATATAATCACTAGTGAGAAAGTCATGTTTGCTTCAGGGTATTTCTCTCTACAGCAAAGATTTCTCAGGTATTTGGATAAAGAATACAGTTACTAAAATTGCAAAATAAAGAGTCCTTCCTGCTATGTATATGTTTACATACAAGTGACCTAATAACATCCTAACAGATGGGGACATTTGAGTAGGTGAATTAACAACAGATTAACAATACATTGCATATGTGAAGGATCTTTGTCTTACACTGCCCACTTGGCAAGCCTTTGCTTTTATAAGTTCTGGATATTTATCATTTCACTTCCTCCATTACCCACTGATTTTAGATTGAACAATATCAGCACGATGGTTAAGTACAGTGATCTGTATGAGGTTGTCAAAAATACTTAGCCAGGGGCTTCCCTGGTGGCGCAGTGGTTGAGAATCTGCCTGCCAATGCAGGGGACACGGGTTCGAGCCCTGGTCTGGGAAGATCCCACATGCCGCGGAGCAACTAGGTCCGTGAGCCACAACTACTGAGCCTGCGCGTCTGGAGCCTGTGCTCCGCAACAAGAGAGGCCGCGATAGTGAGAGGCCCGCGCACTGCGATGAAGAGCGGTCTCCGCTTGCCGCAGCTGGAGAAAACTCTAGCACAGAAACGAAGACCCAACACAGCCAATAATTAATTAATTAATTAATTAATTAATTAATTAAATACTTAGCCACGTGGCTCAAAAACATATCGCCTACAAGTCAGGTCCACATATATCCTAGTTTACCTAGGGCAATCCTGGCTTATGACTAGTTTTTAAAAGTTAATATTGTCTGCCTTCACTCTCAAGGAGTTCTGGTTTCTGAGAGAAATTATGTGGTCACTCTACCTATAAGAATCTAAAAGGACTCATCCCTCATCCCTTAGTTTTCAACAGTTAATTTTGATTGTAATAAAAATGACTCAGGATAGAGGTGAGGAAAACCCAGACCTTGCCACCACGCTACCACCGGGAAAACTTTCTATTAGTGGAGGGTACTGGGTTGAAGGATCCAGTAAATAGAGACTTGTGATTCATTCAAAGGCCAGAGTTAAGTCTGATTTCTTTGTTGATTCTTCTACTGTATCTAATTCAGTGTTGGGTAGGTAGAAACAATAAGGACTAGCAGATAGATTAGATAAATTCTTCATTCAACAAATAGACAGGAGAACGACCATTCAATATTAGAATAATATATATTTGTGGCGATTTTAGAGAAGGCCTCTCTGAAACAAACACCCACACACAAATAGGTCACTGAAACTTCATTTTGAATAAACTTTTCTTTTTTGTGAATGCAGCAAAGAATGAATAAACTTTTCTCTGATGTTCTTTGAAGCCAAGTATGCCCTAGGGTCATCAACCACTGATTTGGGAGAAAAAAAAGTGTAAAAATGTATTTATACTGAAAAAAATTTTCTTGTTCTTACAACCAGATTGACTGTAGAACACGTCCTGAAAATGAAGCTTCAGATTCTAGTTAACACTATTTTTCATCAGTAAATTTTGTATTTCTCTAATTACAGTGGCTTTAATATTGAACAGACTTTTCCAGCCCATGCCAAGCATTTATTTGTAATTTCCATACCTGAATAAAAAAATTATGATGTAGAACTGCCAAAAAGTATTATTAAATCAGTGAATTCTAAACTAGGAGACTGTGATGTCCTGGTGTGATGGAAGAAGCAACCACAGTGCTAGGGAAGCACAGGGGCTTTGGCAAGATCTGCTTCACTATCAACACCTCACCCTGAAAAGGAAATAGGACAAATCCAAGCAGAAACAGGGTGTTTAAGACAGAGCAGCAATAAACAAACACAAGATATTTTAAAAGGACATTTAAAATAAAATCCGAATTGTCATAGAAATCAGAATACTTGACAATGATTAGTTATTAAAAGGTAAGAAATGGTCAGTCACCTTGCCTGGTAGTCAGCTCCTTCCTTAATCCTGCCCTTCTTTATCTAGTCCCTATCACAGTAAAAAAAAAAACTCCATCATCCATCTGACAGCCTAAACCAATCCCTGGATTCAATTTTATCTCTTTCACTAGCCTCCTACTCATTATCCCCACAGCCTTGCCCGAGATCAATGAAAGTGTCACACTCATGCCACCTTCCTGTTAATATATGTTAATACTAGAATGTGGTTGGCCATTTTTTTGGACAACCTATTCAGGATATTTGAGAGTTACCAGTTAATAATATGTCCCTTCTTTGGGTTAGAATCTACTTTTTTTTCCTCAATGAGTTCCAGACCTAAGAGATAGAAGCTATCAAATGCAATGCCTAGACAATATCACATCTTACTGCATGCTTCTCTAAACGTGAACATATTCAATCATATGAACAGTACTAGGCTCCTGAAGATGGATGGCAGAATGGTCTTGCTCTCACCTTATAACCCAAACTCAGTAGAGGTTGAACTTCTAGGAAAGCATGTTCTGAGAATTGAGATTTCTCTCAAGACAGATTGTTGGCCATGGTAAAATCCAAGTAAAACTTCCTTTTTTTTTTATATATATATACAAAGGTAGTTTCTTCTTAAATTTTTAAGAAGCCAGGCTTATCAAAAAATAAGTAAGAAAGATTCCTAAAGGGTTGCTTATTGCAGGTGATACTGAAAAATCATTTACACGTTCCAGGCACTGAACTAAATTCAGTGAATATGACAACAAGCAAAAGAAACAAAAGTCTCTCTCCTCAAGAAAAAGTACATGTTTTTTTCTTTAGTTTAAACACTTAACTCATTGTTACAGAAAAGAGCAAAGTTACCATGGCCCACCTAAGAACAATTCATCTTGTTTTGTTTCTGTGAAAAATAAAAGTTTTTATGTGACAGAATGTCAGAGACCTCAATCTCCATTTGGAGACTGATGACACTGAAACTTACTACTCTTATTTCAAATGACTACCCTATGTCCCTACAGAGAGGACATTTTTATGTTTATTTTCCAATATCCACTTCCTGTTCTCTCTGTAACCATTCCAATATTGTACTGGGAACGACATTTTCCCTACTGGATACAGTCTGATGATATGGCCAATCAAGATTGGAAAAAGACTGGAAAAGCTGCTCACAGATTCATTCCCACAATGGTGACCTAAAGAAACTACCCATTACGTCTTGCGACCTGGAATCCGGGTTCTGCCCTAGTTCCTGCCCTGCTTTCTCAGCATCCAGTTATCCCTGTGAGCTCCATAAATCACCACATGAAATTTAACTTTGCTTAGTTAGCTTCAGTTTCCCTTGTTTGCAGTCCAAGATTCCTAATAGATACACCATGGATTATTCCAGAGGCACTGATTGCATTCCCTGGGATCAGAGCATGCCTTATAGTGCCTGGCAACAAGCACTGAGACAAGTATATTATACTTAAAATGAAAATGAAAATAGCACAAAACGATGGTGTTGACTCATCCTCTAATTTATTCTTATAAATTATTCCTTGTGATTAATGTAGCTAGTAGCTAAAACTGTTGCTTGGACACAACACAAAAATGCCAGAAAATTATTTTCCTGGATAGTAAAAAGCTACTGACTTTTATACCAGATTATTATTACAGCAATTACGCAGCTGACATGCAGAAGCCTCAAAGATATGTGGCCCTTGGGATAGCAAATAAGAAGTTTGAAATAAATGAAACTCAAATACTGGAGTCGTGTGGATGGTCCTCTTGGCAAGAAAGCAGTTTCTTCTCTTCCAAGAAAGAATTTGCATGACACTTGCCGTAGATATTACTTTTCCTCCCGGTCAGACATTAATTGACTACCCAGGTGCTCAGAGTAAGGAGAATAATACCAAGTGCTTATTTAGAAAAAAAACCTTTCAAGAAAGCACAATGTAATCACAAACATGGTTGCCTTGATAATAATTAACACCTTGGGCTAGCTTCTAGCCTAAATCAATAATGGTTATTTTGCCCATCTATAAAATTCCAGACGTGATCCGTTCTCCACACCCCTTGCCATAAGAGCTAAAAGCAAAGCCTGTGTCAAATTTTTGATTCCATATCTATTGCAGCCACAATGCAAGAAATAAAACCTAATGAGTTTCTACCAACACAACCAGTTTGTTAGCATTGACTGGTCACTTCAGTGAAAGAACCAGTCAATTTAATCAAATTGGCCAAACTGGCCTTAAGCTGAAGTGACAAATGGATGCAGTCAAAATAATCAAACTATGTAAATAGACTGGGTGTGTTCACTTCAATATCCTTATTATGGTTCTGAATCTTAATATTTTTGCTAATAAGCACTAGTCTCTGCTGAGTGGGAAAATGTTAATACTGGGGAATCACAAAGCAAGATAGCTGCTTACCCCTGTGGTCATAACCAATCATCTGAATGAGCAAAACCTGTAGGCAAATGGAATAAACCTTCCCCCAACCTCTTGACTGAGGGCATGCCCAGGAGTCCTACACCAGGTTTTCTAATCATTGGTATGTGAAGAATCCAGAAGAGACATTGCCCCTAGCCACAGTATAATTGGTTACATACATACAGTATAAACATACATTTACTGGACAGTGGACACAGGAATACTGAATTAGAAAACATACCCAAGTGACTCTACCAGGAATCTAAGAAGAATAGACAGCAGAGAGGGCTTTCTAAAGCCCCAAACAATCATGGTAATTCACTTCCAACTGTTGCCCTGCTGGCACTTTTCCTAAGCAGACAACGGAGAACTGCTGCATCTCTCAGATAACAAGGTAATTAATGTTAAAAAGGAAGACCATATTGAGGAGGGTCAGCTGTAGCTTCAGAATTATAAAAAGGTAGAATTAAAGAGCTTATTTCCATTTGGTTTTTTTTTTTTTCTAAGGCTTATTTTAAAAAGACTTGAAAAGGCAGGGGTAGAGACGTGAATAAACAAAAGCTATTATAGGAAGATGAAATTCCTTTCCTCTTGGCCTCTTTCTATTACAGAACTTTTCTGAAGCCCCAATGGCATTTCATAACCCAACCTTCCAAACTTATTCATCTACTTAAAAAAATCATATCACAGAATTTGCTCATAAACACTTTTAGGGGTGATGCCATCCTTTCAATGTGCCCCAACTTTCCGCCCTTATTCTCTATAAATACATGATCACTGTTAATAACTTAAACTACAATTATTGTCACATAACATTTGGAGAAATTTTACCATCAGAAGATGGTGATGGGCTTACAGAAACCTATATGGGAGGATTACATAAGATTTAAATGAATGGAATATTACTTTCAAATCCATGACATTGATTTCATAATAAATAACAACAGTAAAGTTTGTCTTTAAATATCAAACAGAAGAAAATATTCAGCCTTATGCAGCAGCTAAAAAATAAATGAGACCTTGAGAAATAGGCTTACTTAGAGAAGCTGTAATCGTAAACATGATAATCGTTAACATGTACTAAACACTCTCTGCTAAATACTAGACTTAGTGTTCTAATATGTTAAAATATTTAACACATTTAAATTGCATAACAATCCTAAGGGGTAGTTATGACTTTTATCCTCATTGTTTTAAAGTGGTAAGAAAACTGAGGCACAGAGTAGTTGAGCAACTTGACAAAGGTAACACAGCTAATAAGTGGATGAGCGAGGATTGGAACCCTGAAAATAGAGCTCTGAGATCCATACCCTTAATCTATACATACAGAAGCCCTTAAAATAAAACATCTGGATATCTGTGTAAATGAAATATTATATATAATTTAGTTTTGAGTACAATGTTTGATATGCAGGATGACCTCTCTAGGAATGTTAATGTTAATGGTAGAAGAAAATAATTATGGTAAATAGTATATAACTTCTATACTGCATTCTAAAAAATATTAGGACACATATTTTTGATACTATTTACTTATGTATATGTATATATCACACTCACACACTTAATTACTTAGTGGTGAAATCTATGTCCAGAAACAACACCCATTACAGAAAGTTTTTAAAAGAGTTTTAATTTCTTCTATTTACCTATAGAGTTTGTTTTTTGAATGAGTATTCATGCATTAATTTTTGATCATTAATATAATTGATCAGTTTGGATTTGGGGCAAATTATCTTGAGTAAAATTACTTTATTAAGTCTTAACAAGCTTCTAGAGACTGTGTATATAACAACTATTATCCTATGTCCACAGTCATGAGAGGACAGGTTTAATGGTTTCATTAAAAGCCTGGCAGATAGAGGAGAAGTCAGAATTTGGAACATTTGGATTTCAAACTCAAGTAAACTCAAGTAAACAGTTGGCTAAAATCTATGATACTGGCTATTTCTTAAAATATGTCTTAACACACATTAAATGACTATGATATGGAGCAGCTATAGCCTCTGGTCATCCTTCCAACCTCTTAGCTCTCCTGCCTACCCAAACACACACGGCCCCCTAATTCCATTACAGTAAAGCGGCAAAAAGAAATAAGAGGAGGGAGTCACAAAAGATCTCTGAATGTATTAGAATTTCCCAAGTCTAACTGTATCCTTTTGATCAGTATCAGTAAAGAAAAACCTAAACCGCTCACAACTCCTGAAATTGAAGTATGCCATAAACACAGGAAAAGGATGGTCATGATTCCCAAGAGATAGGAAGTCCACACAGAGCATTTTCACCCAGGAGAAGGTCTGCCTCATTAACCTTTAGGTGATGGCAACTCAGGGAGACAGCAGAAGAAAGGGGAAGGAACAGCTCAAGGAAAGATGACAATGAGTCAGAAGTAAGATGGGTTGTGACAGGGATGATCTCTAAAGGAAAGAAAAAACATGGACATCGGCGACACAAATGGGAAGTGACAGGAAGAAACTGTCTGGGACTGTAAATGAGCTCAGTGGGAAAAGAATTGGAACATGCATTGGAGTGAAACCACTGAATTATGGGATTATGCCCCCAGAACTCTTAGCATAGCAATATTGTCTCCTAGCCCACAGAGCAGGCCTAGGTTTATTACACAACCTCCCGCCTTTCTCATTCTGTTCTCAGAGAAGCAGCAAAGTCAATTGCGACTGGAAAATGAACCAGCTTTTTTCTTTTTTGCCTCTTCTTTGCTTCTCAAATTAGTGAGAAAACATAAATGTAAATTTCCTCTCTGTGGCTGTATTCTGAGTGGTGACACTTTAGAAAATCCTGGTGAGAAAATTTAATTCTGTGTTTTCTTCTTTCCATCGGGACTGATGTCCCTTTGAAGGTGCTAATGGATTCTCTCCTTTTCAGAGTCTAGTACATTTACCTCTAACTCTTTTCTATAAAAGGTCTTTTAAAATGAAGAAATCTGGGATGTAAATGTCTCAACGTATCCCCTGTGTTTGAACCTCAGGCGTTTCTCGGTTGTATTCCCCCCCATAGGCATTGTTAATAGATTGTATTTAGTAAGGAGGCCCCCAACTCTGAAATCTAGGTCACAAACTGATTGCTCCTTGCTCAGCATCCACTTTGTTTATAGGGATAGCTTCACTCCACTTGGAATGAAAGATACTTAGCACCTCTCCTATCCTGTGAAATGTTGCAGACTTATGTAATCGAGTCCAAGCGGGGCACATAAGCTCACACTTCCTGAATGTTGGATGGCAAGAGCTGCGGCCACTCTACACTCGACCCCATGCAGTCCGGCTTTCACCTGAGTACCCAAATGAAAGCTTAACATGCTGTGTGTTCAGTGCCTCTCTGCATGCTTTACTTGCTTGAGAACAGACGCTTTAAGATGAAGAACAATAGTAGTCAGGAGGTAGGTTTCTTTGAGTAAAGCTTTTGAAACACAAACATTTTTATTTGATGCAGGTTTTTAATAGAACACACACACTCACTCACATAAATAGAAACTAATTATAAGTCAGAGATTGAAAGCAAACAAAACTCAGATCTTGTGAAACCTTAAAGTTTATATATAATGGCTGTTTTACAACAAAGCACAGGGTGATGGGGCTGTAAGAGGGCATGGCAAATGAGTCTCTTTAATTCGTTCCCACTTCAAGCCCCTGAACTAGATGGAATTCTCCCTCCCTGGAAAAAATGAGTGATTTGCAGGGTTTGGAGAGATATATTAATTAATTAGAAAAGTCTGGGGGAAAAGATAGCATGAGAATGGGCTGGAGGTCCATCACCGCACCATCCACTACACACTGGATGGGGTGGGGGAAAGGGTGCAACAGCTGGGGTTGCCAAAATACAAGCAGGTACAGAAGATTGAGCTACTTTCTCTAGGTCACTCCCAGCTCCCTCAAGAGGGAAGGAAGCATGACGATCCGAGACTCAAGGTCCACACTCCTCATGTGAAGGGAAGCCTTGGCACAGAGAGGAGTAACTATTGACCTCCGTCAGGTTTCACTTCAAGGTGTCACACTATGGGATCAATTCTGCAATTTTCTTGTCTGTGAGATGCAAGAGAAAACATCAGGCAGCCTATACGAGATTTCACAAATTGTAGGGAGAATTTCCCAGGTAAGTGAGAAGGGTAACCTAAGGGAGGAGGGGCTTCACATCATCACGGCCAGCAGGAGCAAGAAACAGAGTGAGGAGACAGAGCAAAGGATGGAGTGTATTTCAGTGTCTCAGAGAGCCTGGCTGGACGTGACGCAGAGGACACCAGGTGACGTTCGTAGATATTACTAGTATTGTCCACAGGAGGAACTGACAATCCCAGAGCTTGGACGTGACCACAGCAGGGACCCTGCTGCCTGCAGTTGTTCAAGGGGAAATACAAAGTCTTTGAGGAAGATACAAGAATCAGAGAGGATGATGTTTTCAAAGAAGAAGGAATACATTTCTTTCCATTCCTTTTCCATTTAAGATCTAGGAACTGGTCTAAAAAGGGGGAATCAAATGCCTTAGAAACAAAATATTGGGACTAACTGTTGAGTATTTTTATAAAGATGCTGGCACAGTTGGCTTGGCCCCAATGTGAAGAATATAATTTCCGATGAAAATAAGACTTTTAATCTGGAGAAAATAATTATTGAGATATATAAAGATATTCAAATGTGTCCTCATTATATTGTCTCATTATTGGATTATTTTTACTATTGCATTTGTTGTCCATTTGAGCAGGAAAATAAATATTTGTAAAACTTGGAAAATATTTAAAAATAATAGATCTTACAGCTTCAAAACGTTGACTTCTTAAAACACACAAAACAGAAATAGAGATGATCTGTATGCTTATAAATGCTTTAAAGCAAGTTGTACAAAAATTTTTCAAAAATAAGCATGAGATAAAAATCAAAGTATTGACATTATATTTTGAATGTAATTTAATTAAAATTCTGAAAGGACAAAATGAGTCAATTTCAGCAAATTAGTTATATTCATTTTTTAAAAAAATAAATGTAGTTTAGAATTTTAAAAAGGAATTTATTATTCTGTGTCATCAGGAATCAAATCAGTCAACCAGTAAAAGTACCAAGATCAACAACCTCAGTTTGTATTTCACAAGAATTCATAGCAGATAATAACACTTAGTATATATACCTTTTAGGGTAGATGAAAAATAGGGAAATCATGAAGAAAGTAAATCAAGAGAGAAACAAAATACAGGTCTACAATCCCTTATCTGAAACCCGTGGAGTCAATGGATTTTGCATATATATTATGTAACATCTCCATCCACACTCTAACACATTGTTTCTCAATATTCACACAAAGTGGGATAGATAAGACTATCAGTGCTAATATTAGTGTAGGTCAAGTTTTGTCACCAAATGGGATTTGGTGCCAAACCTAAAGGAAAAAAAAGATTGTTTTCATAGTTTGCGGTGTTGTAGAATTGCAGAAGTGGGGTTATGTACCTGTAGTTTATATGCACACACAACTCTAAGAACTTCATTGATGATACATTTTTGCATCCTTTAGGGGCAATTCGATTAGCTGTAATAATTCAATGGGAATGTAAAAGGGAAGGGTCTATTTTGTATTAACTTGCAGAGGACTCTGCAGCCTCTGGTGCTATGCAGAAATTCCTATGTGCCAAAATGATGACTGAATTTGGGATGTTAACAGAAAGAGATTTATGAACAGTGTTCAAATATAATTTCAAGTGATATAAACGTTTGAATGGTTGTTAAATAAATAGTTTTAAAATTTTAATCAGTTCTTCACTAAGTTGTTAAGAAATACATGGAGTATATCCACTGTAGCGCTTTTCGTCCTTGAAATGCTATATCCTGCAGGCAGGAATCACGGGTCATGGCCCATACTTTGAAAGGGCTCCTTGATTTCAATAGGAATCTTGGGATGGTGGACCTGGTTACTCTAAGGCAGCAGGGACTGAACAGTGATTATAATGATATGACCATCAGACATCTCTTGTAGTAGCTTACTGATTTTGATATCCCTAGAACTGAACTGGACAGGCAATTGACTCAAAACCCTGCTTAAAATGTATAAGTAAACAAAAACAAAACAAACGAAAATCATAGGTCTGGTGAACAAAAGCCTAATAAAAATCACCACTATAGGGCTTCCCTGGTGGCGCAGTGGTTGAGAATCTGACTGCCAATGCAGGGGACACGGGTTCGAGCCCTGGTCTGGGAAGATCCCACATGCCGCAGAGCAACTAGGCCCGTGAGCCACAACTACTGAGCCTGCACGTCTGGAGCCTGTGGTCCCAACAAGAGAGGCCGCGATAGTGAGAGGCCCGCGCACCGCGATGAATAGTGGCCCCCGCTTGCCGCAACTAGAGAAAGCCCTCGCACAGAAACGAAGACCCAACACAGCCAAAAAATAAATTAATTAATTAAAAAAAAAAATCGCCACAATAGTCACAGCCTTTCACCCAGTGCTCAGACCTGAGTCAATCTATACACTAGGAGTCCCTTTTTAAAAGGGACTGTGTGACCTTGAGAAGACTCTGTAACAATCCTAACAAGTAGGTATTTCCATATACTTTTCTTAAGAGACCTGAAGTCATTTACCGTGTAATTGAATTAGAGAAAATAAATGGGCTTACTGGATACTGGGTCTGAAGTGATGATAATCTCTGGGCACCCAGAACACACTGTGATTTGGATGTCAGGTGATAAATGGAGTTTGGGGCTGGGTCTGTCTGTTTTCCCACTTCCAGAATGCAAAAGTTGAAATGGACATGCTTAGCAACCAATATAATTAAACAATTAGGTACATTTATTCAAATGATCATCATATTCCGAATTCTGTAACTTATCAAATAGAACAATTTTAAGTTACTATTTAAGAAGTTAGCCTTGGTTTTTATGGAGTTAATCTTTACATATGAAGAGTTATCATATTATCATACAGTTGATCAAAAAACTTTGTAAAAGTTTGATTTATGAGGTATTACAAATTTTCTTTATCAGCAAAAACATATGTAAAGGCCTATCAAATATAATCAAATATATCCTATCAAATATAATTTTATTTAAAGAACAGCTTCCCAACAAACGTGCTGCAGAAAGAGTTACAGTTTTAATTTGATAATTATAAACCTTTAGTGTGATTAAAAATTCTCTTCACCAATTTGGAAATTTTCTCATCTTAGAGTAAAAAATAGAATATGCATATAGATATATAATTAAGTTCATTTTTGATAAATAAACTTACAAGTATAAGTAGTATATTTTATAAATAACATAGATGGCATATAATATAGCATAATAATTGAGAATGTGGGTTCTTTATTCAAATACCTGTATGTAAGTCCACTTTTACTACCTACCACCTAAGTGACCCTGGTCCAGTTTATTAACTTCTTTGTGCCTCAGTTTCCTCCAGTTTCTCTAATATGAATTGAAGTTTCAAAAATTTTTTTTCTCTTGTCCTTCATGTTATTTCAAAATGAAGAACATATTCTACTGTATTAGATTAAGAATCATAAGATCTCTGAAGTAAAATGTATGTATACTACCAAAGATGCAGCAATAATAATGGTAATAAGAATAGTAAAATCCAAGTAATCACATGGAATAAATACCTTCAAAATTCTAAGATAAAAGTAACTTTTAAACTCAACCTCTATACCCTACCAAACTGTTAATAAAACAGGGAGGTAAAATAAAGGCAATTTCAGAAATGTAATGTCTATAAAATTTGCATTCCATGAATCCTAAGAAGATTAATGGAATATTTGCTCCATCACAATGAGGAAGAAAACTGATACATTCAAGAGGATTCTAAACAGACATGACAACAAAAATGCCATGTGGTAACCTCAATGAGATCCTGGAACTACAAAATGATATTAGGTAAATACTAAGGATACTAGGTAAATACCAAGGAAATCCAAATAAAGTATCGACTTTAGTTAGCGATGACATGACAATATTGGGTTATTTATTGTAACAAGTACACTGTAAGATGCATATAATAGGGGAAACAGTGTGGGGTATATGGGAACTCTCTGTTCTATGGTCTTAGTTTTCCTATAACTCTAAAACTGTTCTAGAAAAAATAAAGTTCATTTGAAAAAATCAGTATGATTTAGGTCCTCTTATTCTCCCCTTCTTAGAAATGAGAAAAGTGAAGCACAAAATAATTTAGTGATTTCCCCCAAGATCACACAGCTTTTAATTGGTAGGGCCAATATGCTAGCCTCACAATTTTGCCCCAGCATCCATGCTCTTAATTGCTCTGCTACATAAAGTAAAGACCTGGGGCTAAGAGAAATATGTTGTCATGAGTCCTTTGCTGCCATACCGAATTGTCCTCATCAGCATAATAAAGAGGAGGTGCTTTCATAACCAACTAGCAGAAATAGGATAAGGAAGAAGAATTTCACCTACAAGTGAGAGTAGCCAAGAATACTGTGTAAGCTCTACTCCTGATTGTTCTGGTTATAAGGACCTTACCTAACATTACCAAGATTATAATACAAAAATCCATATGCAAATGAAGTAAATAGTAGTAAGAGGTGGGGTAATCTGTGTTTTAGCTAACTCCATCTTAAGGGGAGCTCTGAGAGGGAACCTGGCAGTAGACAACAGATACATGTTCAGACTTGGACTGTAAATAGAAAGCATTGTGATGAGACTACCTGCTCATGAACTTTGGTGGCCCATACATTTTGCCCATTGATTTTTGTTTTGTTTTGTTTTGAATTTTATTTTATTTATTTATTTTTTAAACATCTTTATTGAAGTATAATTGCCTTACAATAGTGTGTTAGCTTCTGCTTTATAACAAAGTGAATCAGTTATACATATACAATATGTTCCCATTTCTCTTCCCTCTTGCATCTCCCTCCCTCCCACCCTCCCCATCCCACCCCTCTAGGTGGTCACAAAGCACCGAGCTGATCTCCCTGTGCTGTGCGGCTGCTTCCCACTAGTTATCTATTTTACATTTGGTAGTGTATATATGTCCATGACACTCTCTTACCCTGTCACATCTCACCCCACCCCCTCCCCATATCCTCAAGTCCATTCTCTAGTAGGTCTGTGTCTTTATTCCCGTCTTGCCACTAGGTTCTTCATGGCCTTTTTTTTTTTTTTTTTTCCCTTAGATTCCGTATATATGTGTTAGCATACTGTATTTGTTTTTCTCTTTCTGACTTACTTCACTCTGTATGACAGACTCTAACTCCATCCACCTCATTACAAATACCTCCATTTCATTTCTTTTTATGGCTGAGTAATATTCCATTGTATATATGTGCCACATCTTCTTCATCCATTCATCTGTCGATGGACATTTAGGTTGCTTCCATGTCCTGGCTATTGTAAATAGAGCTGCAATGAACATTTTGGTACATGACTCTTTTTGACCTATGGTTTTCTCAGGGTATATGCCCAGTAGTGGGATTGCTGGGTCGTATGGTAGTTCTATTTGTAGTTTTTTAAGGAACCTCCATACTGTTCTCCATAGTGGCTGTATCAATTTACATTCCCACCAACAGTGCAAGAGTGTTCCCTTTCCTCCACACCCTCTCCAGCATTTATTGTTTCTAGATTTTTTGATGATGGCCATTCTGACCGGTGTGAGATGATATCTCATTGTAGTTTTGATTTGCATTTCTCTAATGATTAATGATGTTGAGCATTCTTTCATGTGTCTGTAGGCCATCTGTATATCTTCTTTGGAGAAATGTCTATTTAGATCTTCTGCCCATTTTTGGATTGGGTTGTTCGTTTTTTTGTTATTGAGCTGCATGAGCTGCTTGTAAATCTTGGAGATTAATCCTTTGTCAGTTGCTTCATTTGCAAATATTTTCTCCCATTCTGAGGGTTGTCTTTTGGTCTTGTTTATGGTTTCCTTTGCTGTGCAAAAGCTTTTCAGTTTCATTAGGTCCCATTTGTTTATTTGTGCTCTTATTTCCATTTCTCTGGGAGCTGTGTCAAAAAGAATCTTGCTGTGATGTATGTCATAGAGTGTTCTGCCTATGTTTTCCTCTAAGAATTTGATAGTGTCTGCCCTTACACTTAGGTCTTTAATCCATTTTGAGTTTATTTTTGAGCATGGTGTCAGGGAGTGTTCTAATTTCATACTTTTACATGTTCCTGTCCAATTTTCCCAACACCACTTATTGAAGAGGCTGTCTTTTCTCCACTGTATATGCTTGCCTCCTTTATCAAAGATAAGGTGACCATATGTGTGTGGGTTTATCTCTGGGCTTTCTATCCTGTTCCATTGATCTATATTTCTGTTTTCGTGCCAGTACCAAACTGTCTTGATTACTGAAGCTTTGTAATATAGTCTGAAGTCAGGGAGCCTAATTCCCCCAGCTCCATTTTTCGTTCTCAAGATGGCTTTGGCTATTCGGGGTCTTTTGTGTTTCCATACAAATTGTGAAATTTTTTGTTCTAGTTCTGTGAAAAATGCCAGTGGTAGTTTGATAGGGATTGCATTGAATCTGTAGATTGCTTTGGGAAGTAGAGTCATTTTCCCATTGATTTTTATATCTTGCAGAAACAAGGAATTATTGTGAATCCACATTTTCCCACCTATTTTATCTGTTGGTTCCATTACTTGGAAGAAGCTCTAGTGTAGACTATAAAATAGTGGATCTTTTTCTTCTTGTGACCTGGTGATACCTGGCTGAGAAACATGGCAATTGTAATGTATAGTTCTAAATATAGGACTCTTTTTTATTTCAAGGGACAAAACCAGTTTAAACTACTTTAATGTCAGTACAGTGGTAATTTTTGAGAATTCAGAAATGTCTATATACAGGTTTCTATTTATGTCATCAGGATCCTCTCTTTCATTTATACTGTCCTCTGTGTGGTCCATTCTTAAGGACCACACAGTGCACAGATCAAAATCAGGAGCTCTAGACTTAGTATGAAGAGGAAATACCTTTTCTCCCCTCGGATTGTACAAATCTGTGAAAAACAAACACAGCTGAGAGTAGCTCTGTTTGTCCAACTCTTTCATCCTTGGACCTGAACCAATTATTTGATCAGAGGAAGGTGGTAGAATAATTGATTTTGCAAACTTGGGTTACATTCCTATATCTGGTACTAGGGCTTGGGGACAGCCCCAGTCAGCAATGTGGAGAGAAGGGGCGGAGTGTTTCCTTAAAGAAACCCTGGGCTCACATACCTACAAATGCAAAATTGTGTTTCCTTTTCTTTCTCTTCAAGTATTCTCATTTTTATTGCCTTTCCAATGTCCCCATGCTTACTACTTATTTCCAAGGTTACAGCATTTAGATATATGAATAAAAATGATAGATTTAAATAAATAATAACCTGAACTCCTTCAATTATAGGCATTAGAAAAATTAAGATTACATTTAATAAGAAACACTTCAATATTTTCCTTTTAGATGGCTTGTTTAAATAAAGTACAGCATTATAAAAATTCCAACAAAATTAACATCATTAAGTTAGCTTAAAAGACATGTTTTCTAAGGGAACTTCTGTAAAACTGCAATAGCTATGCTCTCCTAACAAAGACTCTTGCAAGACTTGAAGGGTAGTGTAGAAGCTGAATTTTGCCACTGTTACCTCTGTTCATTTTTTCCTTTGAGGAGAATGATATTCAAACTGGAAATATAGTCATCTGGTCCCTGTCACCTGCATTTCAGTATTTGCTTTCTATTGTACTTGCCAATCACCCTTCACTAAAGTCATAATTATTGACATATAGATTCAAAATTCACCTCTAAAATATCTGAATAATTACTTCCAATTTCTCACACTCTCTAAAATTTTAGAGGAAAACATGAGATTACATCTAAATTTAATAACTTGAGATGAATAATTTGTTTAATGTAATTTACTGTCTAAAGAGTTTCTCTCTCACCTTGTACTTCCATTTTCTAATATTAAAGTTATTTCTGATTATAAAAAGTTATACATGTCATTTGATAGTTATAAAGGCATAGGAAGACAAAAAAATTCCCATATCTAGAAATGATATCTGATATTTTGATATTTTTCTCCCAATAACCATGCAATTTAAATAGCCAAAACCATATTGATAAACTTTTTAATTTTGCTTTTTTGACAAACGTGTGATAAGCACTCCCTCATGTAAATAATAATCTTTGTTTCAACGATTTCAATTCAACATATGAGTATATAGTATTTTTCCCTTTGCTTAAATACATATATTCATGGGTCTATTTCTAGACTCTATTCTTTTCCATTGATTTGTTAGTCAATTCTTGCAGTAATACCACCCATTCTAGCTTTACAATAAGCCTTGATCCATTATAAAGTAAGTCCTGCTCATTGTGTTTTAGAATGCCTTGGCAATTACATTTCCCTATGAATTTTAGAATCAGCTGTCAACTTCCACACACACACCCACACAAACCTGTGGAGATATTCATTGGGATTTTAGTGAATCTATCAATCAACTTGAGGATAATATCTTTACCAAGTTTTCTCCCTTCCCTTTGTCTCTTTCTAGCTCTCAATATGTTCCAATCCATGATCATTATGCATTCCTACATTTATTTAGGTCCTCTTTAGTTTCTCTCAATATTGTTTCATTGCCTTGAATATCTTTCATTCAGTTTGGTTCTATTTGATTTAATGTTATTGTATATAGCATTTCTTAAGTTTATTTTATGTTTAGTGCTGCTGAAATAATTTTCTTATTCATTCTTGTACTATTGAGCACTTTATTTTTAGCTGAAAGTATGTGTGTGTGTGCGTGTGTGCATGTATGCGTGATTTCTCTGCATTCTTTAGCACTTCATTGTTGCAGTTAAAAATGTTAATTTTATAGGTGATAATCAAATTTTATTATCTTAATTCTCATTTCTTTAATTATTAGTAAGGGTGAATATTTTAAAATGTTCATTAGCCACTGTAACTGAATAATTGATGATTTTGCAAGCTACAGAGAAACTCAGAAATATTAGCTGAATTCTGATCATATGCTTTTTATGCAAAAGCATGTTTGTACATCAGCCTTTTTAAGCATTGTTTTATTCTGTATAATACTGTTTTCCTATGACTATGCTTTATAGTAATATCTGAATTTTCAAAGTCCTTTAGTTATGTCCTTGTTACTAATTGGATTCACTTACATCATTATTGGGATGCTGAAAGTTTAACAAAGCCAACTTTTTTTTTTTTTTTTTAATTTATTTTATTTATTTATTTATTTATTTATTTTTGGCTGTGCTGGGTCTTCGGTTCGTGCAAGGGCTTTCTCTAGTTGCGGCAAGTGGGGGCCACTCTTCATCGCGGTGCGGGGACCGCTCTTCATCGTGGTGCGCGGGCCTTTCACTATCGCGGCCCCTCCCGTTGCGGGGCACAGGCTCCAGACGCGCAGGCTCAGCAGCCGTGGCTCACGGGCCCAGCCGCTCCGCGGCATGTGGGATCTTCCCAGACCAGGGCTCGAACCCGTGTCTCCTGCATTAGCAGGCAGATTCTCAACCACTGCGCCACCAGGGAAGCCCCAAAAGCCAACTTTTTACTTATGACAAAAGGTTTTAATATATTGAATCCTGACTTACATACAAGATTTTATGTCATATGCTCTGAGTAAAACAAATGACTGTGATTCATTCCATACTTTCAAGTAGTTGACCGTCTAGTAGTGTAGAAAACCATGTGTGTAGTCAAATATAATCAAGCCTGGGAATGGAATCTGAAATTAGCCAACCATAAAATTGCAAATAGAACATAAAATTTACTTTGTAGTTTAATTTATTTTGCCATGTTGCTTTCTTAGATGTTAATAAATATTCCTACCTGGCCACCTGTGGTGAAACGAGTATGTTGATGAAAAGACTGAATTCGAAATTGTGGAAAAGTCTATTGAGAAGGATAGGTGGAAATAAAAATTCATTTGTTACCACAAGAATAGACGTGGGAATGGAATTCACTATTAGAATGGAATTTGCATTCCCTTTATCACGTATTTTATGTTAATTTATAGACTTGTTCAATGAAACCTGGGATGTGTTCTGCCAGCCCCCACTTCCCCATAAAGCAGCAGATTCTGATCTTCTCACCCTGCAGGTGTTACAGTTAATTAAACCAGTCTATTTTGCAAGTATTAGGATTGTGATAGCTAATGGTGATTAGTCTAGATAATATTGTTAGGCTCTCACTTTCCAGCTTAGGGGTATTGCTTTCATTCTAAAGTGTTGATCGTTTCTTATCTAACTTTGAAAATAAGATTAGATGATTTTTAAACTGATGTCTCCTATATTGTCTAACTACAGAAATTTATATGGTAATTTATAATCTGATAAGCTATGAGTGGCATAAGCCTGCATAATAAAGCAATCATAAGCATTGACACATTGGGCAGAATTCAATTCAGTTTGCCTTTGCAAGGGAAAAAAATCTCCATCACATGCTGAAGAGTTAGAGGGGACATTGGAAATACTATTCAACAAACAGAATTCTATTTATTTTATCCATTTTCTGCACATGTCTGGAAAAGTTTATTTTGGAATTTCAACAAGATTAATGAAGAAAATAAAGGATAATATCCCTCTCGTTAGCATTTTGTTCACTTTCTTCATTCAACAACTATTTTTTGAATGCTAACTTTGTAAAACAAGCCACTCTGCAAGGCACAAGAAAGGATCAGGTGCGATTTTTGACATCTAATAGAAGTCAGATCATTCATAGTCTATTTGCATCATTACAATCTGGGCACAGATTTGCTACTTAGTAGCAATGTGACCATGTAAAATCGTTTAGTCAAAACTGTCCTTTTGACAGAGGTAAAAAGAGAAAAATATCTATCAAAGTTGTTCTGTGTATTACATTGTATGTTATTAGCCCAATTTCTGACAGAGTAGACACCAAAAAAAAAAAACCAAAAGCCTTTGTTTTCTGTCCTAGGCAGCTCTGACATGGCTCATGATGATCCCAGTCTCCTGTTATTTATACCCTTGTATCAACCCCTCCCATTGAGAGTGGGCTGAACCCAGTGGCTTGCTTTTTAAAAACAGAATACAGTAAAGGGCTTCCCTGGTGGCGCAGTGGTTGAGAATCTGCCTGCTAATGCAGGAGACACGGGTTCGAGCCCTGGTCTGGGAAGATCCCACATGCCACGGAGCAGCTGGGCCCGTG
Source organism: Balaenoptera acutorostrata (assembly GCF_949987535.1). Taxonomy (NCBI): domain Eukaryota; kingdom Metazoa; phylum Chordata; class Mammalia; order Artiodactyla; family Balaenopteridae; genus Balaenoptera; species Balaenoptera acutorostrata. Next base: position 112,688,131 of record NC_080067.1, read on the forward strand.
AGCCACAGCTGCTGAGCCTGCGCGTCTGGAGCCTGTGCCCCGCAACGGGAGGGGCCGCGATAGTGAAAGGCCCGCGCACCGCGATGAAGAGCGGTCCCCGCACCGCGATGAAGAGTGGCCCCCACTTGCCGCAACTAGAGAAAGCCCTTGCACGAACCGAAGACCCAGCACAGCCATAAATAAATAAATAAATAAATAAATAAATAAATAAATAAATAAATAAAATTTAAAAAAAAAAAAAAAAAGAATACAGTAAAAATGACAGATGTTATTTCATTGAGTAGGTTAGAAAAGACCATGATTTCTCTCTTGCCAGTACTTTTTTACTGGCACTCTGGCCCTCTCCTTTGTGTCCTCGCTTGCTCCCTTTGATGAGAAAAGATGTAATGTTGGAGAGACCCATATAACAAGGAACTGAGGCCTTCAGTCCACCAGACTATGAAGGACAAAATCCTGTCAACAGCCACTGAGTGAACTTGGAAGTGAACCGTGCCCCATTTGGAACTTGAGATGTCTACGGCCCCTACAAGTACTGTAACTGTACCCTTATAAGAGAGCTGGGCCAACATCCTGATTTCAGTCTTGTGAAAGACCATGAATCAGAGAACCCAGTAAAACGAGGCTCTGATTCTTGATTCACAGAAGTTATGAGATAATAAACCTGAGGTGTTTTAAGCTGCTATGCTTAAGAGTAGTTTGTTATCCAGCAGTAGCTAACTAATACAGTTTATGTCCCATATTCCTTCTCTGAATCTGCATTTCCTGATCTGTAAAAGATAATAATGCATGACCTAATGACCTCAGAAAATCTTTATAAAGTTCAATTATGATAATGTGTATAGAATAACTTAAACTCTCAAGCACTCTAAAAATACAATTTTAAGGAATAAACAAGGTTAACACAAATGATTAGTGTCACAAGGCAAGTAATTACCACTTACTGAGCGCCTAAGGATGTTCCAAGCACTTTCCAAGATATTTTAGAAATGCATCTAATTGCTATTGACATCTTATAATTGAGGAAACAGATTCAGCAAAGTTTAGTTTGAATTCCAAAGTGATGGTTTTGGAATTCATCAGTCAGGTGTGGGTAAAAAGCCCATGTCCTTTCCTCTATGAAATTCTGTTTTCCTGTTGTTTAATAAAACAAAAGGTTAGGTTGTCCAAATATGTCTTATAGTGAGTAGTGTTGGTGGCCCACCAATATCTCCTTAATTGAACAGGTACACTAAGCCTCCAACTGTTGAGTATTGGCTGCCAAAGGCTCCAGCTGTCCCCTGATCTGAAGAAATCTCTTGCAGAAGGGGGACAGCCTGAGGCTTAGGACTGACTGACACAGGCTATCACATGAATGCTTCAAGTTAAGATGAACTCTGTTGTAATTCATTCTTCAAAGTCTCCTATAGGATGAAGCAGAAGCTAGTCTCCAGGTAAGAACACATCTTTGCCATGCTATTATTTCTCTGCCCTGTCTTGCTTCCACCACTCCTTCTTTCCTGAGAGTACTTCTCCCCTCAATAAATCTCCCTCACCCACATCTTTGTCTCAGCCTCTGCCTCCAGGGAACTCAAGCTAAGATAGTCCTTTGCCTCCCTTATTTTCTACTTTATCCTTTACACATTTCTATCCCCCAACCCCACGTACACTTACACAGCAATATATTTAGTCAAACCTTCAGGTTATACTTCCACAGGTTATTGAGCTGATAACAGAAGAACTAGCTCAGGTACAAGGAGTAGCAGCCCAAAGCCTGTGTTGTACTTTGCTGACAGACTCCTGAAAAAGTTCTTTTCATGGGTCTATGATATAAAATCTAGGTATATTGCATATGTGTTCATTGCACAAGAAAAATTCTATGTTATATTAACAGATACTTTATATGTGATTTATAAACTGTGTTCATTTTATTTGTAAAGTAATACAGTTGTGGTAGAAAAATTTGAAAATACAGGAAAAGGTTTTGAAAAAAAATATATGCATACTCTTAATTCAACTATCAAAACTAATTTTAAAAATTAGTCTAATTCTAAAGGAACTTTTTAAAAATCCTAGTCCAAACGGGTATTTTACTAGTCCAGAATATCAGTTCTTGATGGAAATTCTTGTTCTTTTACCAGTCATTACCCTTTGGGTACACAAGGCACCTTATAAATGTAATTTTTACTCTTTCAATGGAACTATTACTACAGTAGGAAAGTTCTAGTCTTTCTATTAGAAGTGCCTTTGGATAGGCAGTGGGTTAAATTACTATTGATACATCCTTTACTTTTATTAACTTTCTAGGGCGGATTCCTCAGAACACAGATATATTGACATTCTCCACTTGTGGCTCAACATAGATACGAGCTCAATACTCACTGCCCTCACCTTAAATCCTACTCATTGAGGTAATTTATCATTCAAGTAAATTATCATATTATACTTTTTATTAATATCACTGAAAGAACATAATCATCAGTAATTATAATCATACTCATTATGATTATACCCCACAAAATTTTAGGGTTATATAATCCAGATACCATGTGACCTGAAATTAACAATGTACGTGGGGCTGAAGATTGTACCCCACAAAGCTCTATCTATCCTTTTTCTCCCCTGTGCAGCCTTCATTTAAACACACATTGGCAGGCAACATCCCCCTCAAGAATACTGGAATGCTACACAGCACTTAACACACGTTCAATAAATATTAAAAGGCTTAGTTCCTCGATGGATGATTCCATTGTTTAAAATCATGCAAATGGCAGAGTGCAGAGATCACATACTGTCTTCCCTGTTTGGCCTTGATCACTGATCCCTGAGATTACTCTGGAAATGTGTCTCAAGCAGATGTTAATCTTTGTCACTAGGTCTGTGATCAAAATGCTTTATTTAAACAGACAAGTCTATTAAGTTATATATTTTTCTAGGAAGTATAAAATAATGAAAAGGCAACATAAAAACTTCCCCTTTGAGTACAAGTCAGTCATTATTGGGTAAGGGAAGCCTTGTTCCAGACTATGCCAGCCGTCATAACTAGGGTGGTTGCATAGCATCACCCCCATACGGTATATTTCTGTTTATTCTGCAGCTATTTCTTAGAGTATTTTGACTATATATATCTAAATGAAATATATAAAAATAAATGTTTTATGTAGTCTGATAAACATGTATTTGCCTGTCTTTCAACATTTTTGCTTTACATATCACAAAGTTTGAGTCCATTTGGACATCAATTTGGCAATAACATGCATGATTGTTTGTTATAATGTAAGATGCTATTTTAAGCCCTACCATGGCACTCTGGCTATGGTGTTCAGGTTCTTACCAACAATATACTACTACCTCTCATTCCAAACACTTTGGAAGGTTATGAGCTCAGAACCCTGGTTGAGTTTCATAATGTTTAATTGTTTATATTCTTCTCTTTATCCCAAAACATGTTGCGATTGCCCTTGGGCAACAGCAGCTCAATATTCACTTTGCTTTCCCAGTTTTTTAAAAAATACTTTAAAAAGTTTTTAAACTTCTTTTTTTTTACAAGTTTTTTTTTTCCAAGAATGCATTTCCTTCCCAGAAAAAATAAATAAATAAACTTCTCTAGCTAGGACAGAATACATAGATTGTAAACACAACATTATAGTACAAAATAGAATTTTGACTGGTTGCCCAGTAAATAAACTAGATGGAAGAATGGTATGCAATTTTCATCTACCAACAAAAATGTATACCATGAAATTATGACTATTATATAAAAAACACAAATAGATACACACCTTGGTTTCATTTACATCCACCTTCAAATAACTTGAAAAGAATCACAGAATTTGAAAAATTCTCACTACTTTAGAAGAGATAGTGTGTATGAAAAATAAATCAATGACAGATTCCAAGGAGTGGTAACTTATCTACAACTACAGAAGTTTCCCTAAGTACCATTTGAGTTTTAAATGCTAGAAAATTAGAAGTAAAATATCTTGCTATTTACAGTGAAAATCTTCTCCTGATTAGAAGTGAGTGATATGACAGCCTATCACAGAGTCGGAAAGTCAAATCTTTTCATATGAATGAAAAATCATAATCCATACTCTTTGAGAGAAAGGTCAGATCAGAAATTTGATTTTCGAAATGTGGGAATCATGGCCCTGAAAGCTGAGTGATTTGCTTAAGTCTTTCTGTAACTCAGCGGTTGAAACTGAGCATCTCACTACGAGTTAGTCTCATTCATAATGGCATGTAGTCTCTAGTTACTAAAATAGGCATGGTCTCTGGCATTTCTATCACATTTTGGTTCATATTAATTACCTCAAAATAAAGAACCCAGTGCTTTATGTCTTAAGTATCCCATATCAATGTCACACAATCTACCTACATGCTTAATTTAGGTTTTATATACTTGCACCTGGTTCAAACAAGAATTTGAGTAGTAAGTCTCTATTCCTTACTTTAAAGTGTGCCTGTTTTGAACCAGCCATCTAATTAGGAAAGGTGGTGTCTTTATGAAATATTGAAGATGTCTTCACAAACAAAACTTTTAAAAAAGAAAGGCTAGCATAATACCATGTGCACACATGTGTATGTTTTGTCTTTACTGAAGTTAGCTATTTCTAGGTATTGAGGCTGCATTATGTGACTTGAAAACAAAGATCTCTGCATATGATGTAAACTCTACTATAATAGTATATAAAAAATATGTGTCCTGCAAACGCAGGACTTAACTTCATAGTGACAAATTCTGAACAAGCTGTAATATCTGAAATAGCTTAATCTAAAATCAAAACTTCCCTACAGTATAATGAAAGGGTAATATAGACCATGACACTTTGATTTTTGAATTGTATACATATGTATATATATACTATTCTGATCAGTAATTTTTATGAGTGGGGGTTTTTCTTCACACTACCAAGAAATTCTTGGATACTAGCTGGGTGTCCTACAAATCAACTCAATTCTGATACTCTCCACCTGGAGATAGCATCAGATCCCACAAGTTAAGGGTTCAGACCTGTAAGACTGCCCCTCCATCACTTCAGGTGACAAGTGCAAGTAAAGGTTGTCACCTGTGCTTTTGACCAACCACCTAGAGAATGGAGGTTCCAAAGACACCCTTCTTGGGTTTGTTTAATTTGCTAGAACACTCACAGAACTCAGAGAAACATTTTACTTATTAGATTACCAGTTTATTATAAAAGGATATAACTCAGAACAGCCAGATGGAAGAGGTGCATAAAGAAAGGTAGGGGGAAAGAGCACAGAGCTGTCATGCCCTCTCCCAGTGAACCACTCTCCCCAAATCTCCACATGATCACCAACCTAGAAGTTCTCCAAATCCTGTTCTTTTATGTTTTCATGGAGGCTTCATTACATAAGCATAATTGACTAAATCATTCACCACTGTCAACTGATTTAACCTCCAGGCCCTCTCCCCGCCCTGAAGGTGGGGAAGAGGGGACTGTAAGTTTTAACCCTCTAATTATGTGGTTGGTTCCCCTAGCAACCAACCCACAACCTTAGGTTACCTAGGCACTTTCCAAACGTCACCTCATTAACAAAAGATACCTTTATTTATCATCATTTAGGAAATTCCAATGGTTTTATGAGTTCTGTGCCAGATAGACATTTCTTATTATAAGTTATAATATCAAAATATGCATGTATATGAATATTCATCCATAAATATTCATAGTTACAAACATTTAAACTACAAAATACAACAAGCGCTCATATATTTACCACCCAGATTTATGGTAAAACATTACCAGTACACATAGGCATCCTCTCTGCTCACCCCCGTTCTCCCTCACAGACATAACCATAATACTGAATCATTTACCATTCTGTGGTATATTACCTCCAAAATGGCCACACATTTTCCCATTCCTATATGGTGTACTCTTTTGCAATGTGACTTTTAATTCTTCTCATGAAAAGGAAGAATCTGCCCTTTGCTATATCAGGTTTTCTGGCCAATTTGACTGTGAGAGTGAACTTTCTGTGTCATCTTGGCTAAGACATGGTGCCCAGATATGTGGGCAAACATTATTTTGGATGTTTCTATGAGGGTGGTTTCGGATGAGAGTGACATTTAAATACGTGGTTTTTGAGTAAATAGATTGTCCTCCATAACGTAAGTCAACCTCATCCAATGAGTTGAAAATCTGAAGAGAATGAAAGATTGACCTCCCCTGAACAAGAGAGAATTCTGCAGTAGGGAGACATCAAACCTGAACTTCAATATGAGTTTTCCCCTGGGTCACCAGCCTGCTGGCCCACTCTGCAGATTTGCACTTGCCAGCCTCCATAACTGTATGAACCAATTTAAATCAATCAGTCTATTGATACACACACACACACACCCCATTGGTGCTGTTTCTCTGGAGAACCCCAATACATTGCTCTTTTAAAAACATGAAGCAAACAGAAGCTTGCAAAATGCTTGCATGATAAGTCTTGACTTCTCTTTGTGCAGGTACTACTCCTTGGAAACTTGTGACCACCACCATATGAACAAACCAAGGCTAGCCAGCTAAATGATAAGAGGCACAGTTAATTTCATCATTCATGTCAATAGCAAGTCTACTTCCAGACATGGAAATGAGAAACTCAACTACCAATTGCCCACAAATCCATGATCAAGCCCAGCTAACACATCTCAAAATTTAGCTTCTTAAAGCAACAAATATTATTATTATCTCATATGGTTTCTGAAGATCAAGAATCAAGAGTGGCTTAGCTGGTGTTTCTAACTCAGAGCCTCTTACTAGGTTGCAGTTGAGCTATCAGACAGAACAGAAGCTATCTCAAAACTTGACTGTAGCTAGAAAATTTGCTTCCGGGATCACTTATGTGGTTGATGGTAGGCCTCAGTTCTTAGCTGGCTGTTAGCTAGACATTTTATTTCTTTATGTATCCATAGGGCTACTCACAAATGTCTCAGCTGGCTTCTTCCAGAATAAGTGATCCAAGAGGGAAAGCAAGAGATCACCCAAGACAGAAACCAAGGTCTTTTATAATCTAAACTTGGAGGAAACATACTAGCATGTCTACCATATGCACTGGTCACATAGACCTTCACTGGGAAGTGAGGGATGGGATTACAACACATATGTTTATCAAGAGGAGGGGCTCATTGAGGTATTTTTCAGAGGCTGGTTACGACAGGATTTATGTCTTTCAGTGAAGACTTAATAATAATTTTATTTTAATATAGCTTTTGTTGGATTTAGTCTTACTTTATTTTATGAGTAGTTACTTTAAATGGCATTTTTAAAATTTACATTTTTAACATTTTCCTGAGGATATGTAAAAATGAATACAACTGACTTGTCTATATTGAGCTTTTCTACAGAACTCTCCTAAGCTCTTTTTATTAATTTTGAAAATAAATCTGTACTTCACGTTTTTGATATAAACCTAGTCATGTAATTAACAACTAATGAGAGCTCTACTTCATACTTTCTAATTTCTCTCTCTTATTTAGTGATAGTTTCAGATTAGCTAAATAATACCTGCTAAGTCTTTTAACCTTCATTATTTAAGTATGATGCTTGTTCTACATTGTGGAATTTAACAATTAGAAGTCTCCTTCTATGAAAAAAGAGAAGTTACAGCAAACACCATAGAAATACAAAGCATCCTAAGAGACTACTACAAGCAACTCTATGCCGATAAAATGGACAACCTGGAAAAAATGGACAAGTTCTTAGAAAGGTATAACCTTCCAAGACTGAACCAGGAAGAAACAGAAAATATCAACAGACCAATCACAAGTAATGAAATTGAAACTGTGATTAAAAACCTTCCAACAAACAAAAGTCCAGGACCAGATGGCTTCACAGGTGAATTCTATCAAACATTTAGAGAAGAGCTAACACCCAGTCTTCTCAAACTCTTCCAAAAAATTGCAGAGGAAGGAACACCCTCAAATTCATTCTATGAGGCCACCATCACCCTGATACCAAAACCAGAAAAAGATACTACAAAAAAAGAAAATTACAGACCAATATCACTGATGAATATAGATGCAAAAAATCTTCAAAATACTAGCAAACAGAATCCAACAACACATTAAAAGGATCAAAAACCATGATCAAGTGGGATTTATCCCAGGGATGCAAGGATTCTTCAATATACGCAAATCAATCAATGTGATACATCGTATTGACAAATCGAAGAATAAAAACCATACGATCATCTCAATAGATGCAGAAAAAGCTTTTGACAAAATTCAACACCAGTTTATGATAAAAACTCTAAAGAAAGTAGGCATAGAGGGAACCTACCTCAACATAATAAACGTCATATACGACAAACCCACAGCAAACGTCATTCTCAATGGTGCAAAACTGAAAGCATTTCCTCTAAGATCAGGAACAAGACAAGGATGTCCACTCTCGCCACTATTATTCAACATAGTTTTGGAAGTCCCAGCCACAGGAATCAGAGAAGAAAAAGAAACAAAAGGAATACAAATTGGAAAACAAGAAGTAAAACTGTCACTGTTTGCAGATGAAATGATACTATGCGTAGAGAATGCTAAAGATGCCACCAGAAAACTACTAGAGCTAATCAATGAATTTGGTAAAGTTGAAGGACACAAAATTAATGCACATAAATCTCTTGCATTCCTTTACACTAATGATGAAAAATCTGAAAGAGAAATTATGGAAACACTCCCATCTATCACTGCAGTAAAAAGAATAAAATACCTAGGAATAAACCTACCTAGGGAGACAAAAGACCTGTATGCAGAAAACTATAAGACACTGATGAAAGAAATTAAAGATGATACCAACAGATGGAGAGATATACCATGTTCTTGGATTGGAAGAATCAATACTGTGAAAATGACTATACTATCCAAAGCAATCTACAGATTCAGTGCAATCCCTATCAAATTACCAATGGCATTTTTTATGGAATTAGATCTAAAAATCTTAAAATTTGTATGGAGACACAAAAGACCCCGAATAGCCAAAGCAGTTTTGAGGGAAAAAAACAGAGCTGGAGGAATCAGACTCCCTGACTTCGGACTATACTACAAAGCTGCAGTAATCAAGACAATATGGTAGTGGCACAAAAACAGAAATATAGATCAATGGAACAGGAAAGAAAGCCCAGAGATAAACCCACGCACCTATGATCAACTAATCTATGAAAAAGGAGACAAGGATATACAATGGAGAAAAGACAGTCTCTTCAATAAGTGGTACTGGGAAAACTGGACAGCTACATGTAAAAGAATGAAATTAGAACACTCCATAACACCATACACAAAAATAAACTCAAAATAGATTAGAGACCTAAATGTAAGACTGGACACTATAAAACACTTAGAGTAAAACATAGGAAGAACACTCTTTGACAAAAATCACAGAAAGATCTTTTTTGATCCACCTCCTAGAGTAATGGAAATAAAAAGAAAAATAAATAAATGGGACCTAATGAAACTAAAAAGCTTTTGCAAAGCAAAGGAAACTACAAACAAGACGAAAAGACAACCTTCAGAATGGGAGAAAATTTTTACAAATGAATCAACAGACAAAGGATTAATCTCCAAAATATATAAACTGCTCATGCAGCTCAATAATAGAAAAAAAACAACCCAATCAAAAAATGGGCAGAAGACCTAAATAGACATTTCTCCAAAGAAGACATACAGATGGCCAAGAAGCACATAAAAAGCTACTCAACATCACTAATTATTAGAGAAATGCATATCAAAACTATAATGAGGTATCACCTCACACCAGTCAGAATGTCCATCATCAGAAAATCTACAAACAACAAATGCTAGAGAGGGTGTGGAGAAAAGGGAACCCTCTTGCACTGTTGGTGGGAATGTAAATTGATACAGCCACTATGGAGAACAGTATGGAGTGTCCTTAAAAAACTAAAAATAGAATTACCATATGACCCAGCAATCCCACTACTGCACATGTACCCAGAGAAAACCGTAATTCAAAAAGACACATGCACACCCCAATGTTCATTGAAGCACTATTTACAATAGCCAGGTCATGGAAGCAACCTAAATGCCCATCGACAGATGAATGGATAAAGAAGATGTGGTACATATATACAATGGAATATTACTCAGCCATAAAAAGAAACAAAATTGGGTCATTTGTAGAGACGTGGATGGATCTAGAGACTGTCATACAGAGTAAGTCAGAAAGAGAAAAACAAATATCATATATTAACGCATATATGTGGAACCTAGAAAAATGGTACAGATGAACTGGTTTGCAGAGCAGAAATAGAGACACAGATGTAGAGAACAAACCTATGGGCACCAAGTGGGGGAAGTGTTGCGGGGGGTGGTGGTGTGATGAATTGGGAGATTGGGATTGACGTATTAGTGTATATATGTATAAAATGGATAACTAATAAGAACATGCTGTATAAAGAAAGAAAGAAATTCAAAAATTCAAAAAAGAAGTCTCCTTCTATTCTGATTAAGCTATGAACTTATTAAGGATGGATGCTGAATTTTATTTAATGATTTTACTACAACCATTGAAATGATCATCACTTTTTGCTCATTTTATGTATTAACGTGGCTAATTATAATATCGATTTTCTTAAATTTAAACCAATCTGGCACTAGCAGAGAAATCCAACTTGGTCATGTTATGTTTTATTTTAATACATGCTGTATTTTACTTTGTATTATTATAAATGTTTTTGCATCTGTATTCAATGAGAGTAGGCTGTAATTTTCCTGCCTTCTATTATCTTTGTCAGTTTTGATATTAAAGTTATATTGACTACATAAAATTTGGAAGAGTTCTTTTCCATTTTTTCTTAAATTGAAAAAGTTTGAAATTATATTTTCTGGTTTTTGGTAGAAATCTATAAAGTCATCTAGGCCTGGTATTCTTTTAAAATATTTTTCAGTAAAAATATCTTTTACCTACAATTCAATAGCTTTAATGGTTGTATTTTTATAGAGATTTCCTATTTCTTTTTGAGCAAAGGTTGACTTTAAGAAATAATTCTATTTCATCTAAGTTTCAAATTTTAAATGTAATTTTTAATAAACTACTAACTGCATAATCTCTGTTGAATACATATACATATATATATACATTTATGTCAACTTCTAATAATTTCTGAACTCTATTTTTTTTAACATCTTTATTGGAATATAATTGCTTTACAATGGTGTGTTAGTTTCTGCTGTATAACAAAGTGAATCAGCTATACATATACTTATATCCCCATATCTCCTCCCTCTTGCGTCTCCCTTCCACCCTCCCTATCCCACCCCTCTAGGTGGTCACAAAGCACCAGCTGATCTCCCTGTGCTATGCGGCTGCTTCCCACCAGCTATCTATTTTACATTTGGTAGTGTATATATGTCCATGCCACTCTCTCACTTAGTCCCAGCTTACCGTTCCTCCTCCCTGTGTCCTCATGTCCATTCTCTACATCTGCGTCTTTATTCCTGTCCTGCCCTTAGTTTCTTCAGAAGCTTTTTCTTAGATTCCATATATATGTGTTAGCATACAGTATTTGTTTTTCTCTTTCTGACTTACTTCACTCTGTATGACTGTCTCTAGGTCCATCCACCTCACTACAAATAACTCAATTTCGTTTCTTTTTATGGCTGAGTAATATTCCATTGTATATATGTGCCACATCTTCTTTATCTATTCATCTGTCGACAGACACTTAGGTTGCTTCCATGTCCTGGCTATTGTAAATAGAGCTGCAATGAACATTGTGGTACCTGACTCTTTTTGAATTATGGTTTTCTCAGGGTATATGCCCAGTTGAACTCTCTATTTTTTATAAGATGTTCAAGGTTTTTAATTGCATGTGTTTCAGAACCAACTTTTAGATTTGTGATTTTTCTTTGCTTTATATTACTTTCACATCTCATTAACTTTCAGTATTCATTCATGCTTACATTTCATAGTATTGAAGTTTACTCTATGACTACTTTTGTACCTATATAATTCAGTGCTTAGCTTACTAATTGTCAGACTTTTTCTCATCTAAGTTTTGCTAACATCGGCATAAAATTATAATATGTGATAATTTCATTATTAATTCCATAGTTATTTGGAATTTTTTTTAATTCCATAGTTTGGAGAATTTCTTTTTGGAGAATTGGAGAATTTTTTAAATTCCATAGTTATTTTCTAAGTGGTTGATTTAGTATGTTTTTTAAGTTTCTAAATATTTGGATTATTTAACCATTTCAAAATTTCCCCTTGAAAACTTAAAAAAAAAATACAAGGCCAAAATCTTTACTTCTACATTTGTTCATAATATGTATTCTCTAATAGCTTTCTTTATATGTTGGCCAGGACTATCTTAGTTTTTTGAAAAAATCTAATTCTACTTTATGGTGTGTTGCTGATTTCTCCCACTACGAATGTCTATTTATTTAGTTCTGCCAATATGTAATTTATGTATTTTGTAACTATTTCACAGATACATACATGTTTAATAGTGTACATATTTCTCAGGAAATACATTATTTTTTGCCCCTTTTTTCCTTAAACTGTATAGTATATTTATATAACAGTAGTTACATAAGAATTCTTTCAATATTTATTTTCATGAAATACTGTTTGCTTTTCTTGCCCTTTCAATATTTCTGTGCCTCTAGTTTTAACGTATTTTTTTGTAAACAGCATATATTTTCACTGTGTGTATATGTGCATTTTCATCTAGTCTAGTCATTGTCATATTTTAACTGAAGATATTATTCCATTTACATGGATTATGATTATTGCTATATTTGTGTTTACTTCTAACATCTTATGCTTTCTATTTTACTCATGTTCTTGTTGCCTTTCCTCCTTTCTTGTGTTTTTTAATTATTTCCTCTTCTCATTTCATTTTTTAAATCAGTTTGAAAACCTTACATTTTTCTTAAGTGGTTTCAATAAGTATTAATATGCATTCTTAACAAAGTATAAAGTTAATTATCATTCCTCATTTGCTTGATAGTACAAGGATGGAAACACATGTTACTTTTGACTTTTATTTTAGGTGTCTTTTTTTTTTTCTTAACACAAATTATTAGTATTGTTTAGACACCATTTCTTGAGAAGACCAAAAGGCCAAACTGTGGTAAATTGACTCTTCCATCCTGGAAGGCCCTGATACTATTGTGACCTGAATAGACATGCAATTCAGGTAGGGATTTGCCTACTGCCTGGAAGGCATCTGTCAACATTCTCAAGGGATTAAAAGGTGCTTGTTCCAATGGTATGGGATTCCATATAACATCAAAGACACCAGTGATCCACCTCATAGCAAAGGAGGTCCTAGAGATGGCTCATGAACACAGGCTCCACTGTTTTGCCACATACCATACCATCCAGAAGATGCTGGTGTGACAGAACAATAAAATGACCAGCTGACAGCACAGCTAAAGAGTCAGCATGAAGGCAGTACTCTATGAGGATGGGGTACTCTTCTCCCAGATGCTGTGTACTCATTGATTCAAAGTCCTTTAAATGGCACTAGGTTCCCAACAGGAGGGCTACTCCAGTCTGGAATCAAGCAGTGAAGCAGGAATTGCCTCACTTATCATTCCCAGTGTCTCCCTATGAGATTACATGTTTCATGTCCCCACAACTCTGGGCTCAGGTGTTAGAGGTCCTGGTCTGCCCCCCCACCCAAAGAGGCACAATTTTTCCAGGGGACACAGTGATTTACTTGAAATAAAACTACTACTGCTATATAGGTACTTTACATTTCCTGTTTTCAGAGACCAGGAAGTAAAAAGAGGATCACCATCTTTGCAGAGTAATTGACCTTGATCTTCGGCAGGAGACAGGGCTGCTCCTACACAATGGAAGCAGCAAGAAACACGTGTGAGCACTTTGGGTACTCTTGCCTAAAACGACTCTGAATGAACAGGTAGAGCAACCTATCTTGAGAAAGTCATGGCGACTAGGGGCTCAGACGGCTCAGGGATGAGAATTACCAAGGAAGCCACTAAAGCAGACAGAGGTGCTAGCTGTGGGTAAGGGGGAATCTAGAATGCACAATGGGGAAGGGACACAAAGAAAATCCATCTCGCTGCCAAATCCAACTGCAGCAGTGAGAACCGTATTGTCTTAATGACCTCCCTCTTTTAAGTTTCCTTTCAGGATGAAAGATCCACTGGAATCCTGATGGAACTGTCCCCTGAATTTGTGGGGAGTAGCACATCTGGGCAGTACATGGAGTGGGCTGTGATAGATGGAGATGTGCTGCCCAGATCCTTCTCCAAGTAAGGACCTGCAGCCCACCTGTAAGAAGCATAGCCAGGAAACCACTGTGACCCATTAGGTCTTCAAAGGTCTGCCTCAGCTACAGACCTAGCCCAAGGTCATGAACTTCCCCAGGCAGCACACATTTTGTGACTGAGCAAAACCAGGGTAAGAAAGCGGGTAACTTTGACAGAAAATACTTATTCCTAATCTCCCCACCAGTTTGACTGAGTTTTATTGCTCCTGTATACAAAAATTTGACATCTTCCCCTGGCTAATCCTTCTTCTTCTCCCTTCCTTTCATGAGAATTGAACTCTCATAAACATCTTGCACCCCAAACTCCTTGTAAACATTTGCTTTCAGAGATGGTAATGCACCAGATACTCATTTCATGTCTTCAGAAATAAAGAACAGTTTCAAAGTGGCCAGTTTTATACTTGTGTCACATGCTGTTGGTAGGTTCATTGAGCAAATAACTAAGAGAGTCCAGTTTGGAAATAATTGAATTGCTCTACAGAATCTTTATTTTCCTTTAACATGGTATTTAAAAAAAAAAAATCACACTTATGTATTTGCGCAATATAATTCCCTGGTCTCTCATTACTTGTGGTTTGAGGGGCCCTCTGAACTTATACCCCCAGCACAGACACTCCTAAGCATTTGTATTCAATAGCTTATTAACATGTGCTTTTCACCACCTAATTTAGTGCTATATTGAAAATATTCTAATTATATTGAGAAGAGTATAGTTAATAAAAATTGTACAGACAAATGTGATAAAATGAATAGTTTTAAGATGGCTTCAGAAAAAAAAAAAAAAACCACCATAGCCCTATCTACCCTCTGCACCACCAAAACTAAAACTAAAATAAAAACTAACAAAGTTATACCTGTGATTCTATTCATTCTCCTTGATGGAATTTTGATATTATGATGTAGTGCCTTGATTCCTTGTATAGAAGCTTCTAATCCAGGAATTATTACAATAAGCTGATGACACACCCAGGGCATAATTTAAAAAGAACTGATAGAGACCTTTCAGAGACCCACTTACTCTTGAATGTGGATTTACAAATACATACATTGGCTATGAAGTAGTTTTCTCTCTAAACATCAATAAGCATAATCAAATCACATAGACTGAAGTTGTTGTCTTTGTCCTTTTGTCAAAAAGAAAATTTGTCAGTTACTCCATATATCTTTGGAAGACCTCTGTCAGTATTCATTAGAATTGCTCACTCAGCTCCATAAATACAACACTCATTTGGTACTCTTTTGCTTGTTCCACATGGCTCAAGCAGGGAAACTTTTGCCTGGAAATTGTCTTATTTCCTAGTATTTTTCACAAGGAAATTGTTTATGTGTCATTCATCAGTTTTACGGCCTTTCCCCCCAGATTTTAGAAAGTGGAAGCAAACTCAGGATTCAGTCACACACAGAGCCGGCTGATTACAGGATTGTCAATGGGCAATTTACCAAGCAGAAAGTCAAATTAGCTTTACTGGAAAGTTGACTATGCTGTGTTACCCTCAGTGCAAGCAGCGAGTAAAATTTTACCCACAACTGGTTACATAGGGGTAATTAAAACCATTAATCTTTTTATTGATCTTTGACTCCATTGCCTACTATATTTAGCAGATAAGATTCATGAGCTACTGGAGTGTGTCCATTGTCACAGACCTCCATCGATAGATATCCCCTGAAGAGGGCCCCAGGGTAAAAGAGCATTTATCTGATTTATGCCTCTTATGTGGTTCCTTTAGACCTGAAACAAATAATTGTTATGCTTTATTAAGAAGCAATATTTGCAAACTGCAAATCCTGTGAAAAGTGTAACTTTTCTCATGCTATGGAAAAGTACCACACAGTAAATGCCTTTTGAGTCATATCTGTTCCACTTATTTTTTTATATTTGAAGGAGATATGGTTCTACTCAATAACATCCTAAAATGCTATAGGGCAATGCATAATTTTATATACTTAGGTGCTCTTTAAAGAAAGTAAATGTCTGACCTTATACTCCTTAATTACGCCACTGAAGTGGTAACGGTCTGTCACAAAAGCATGGCTTGGTTCACAGATCATTGATACAGTTAGTTTCAGCAGATGCTTAGGTGCCATTATAATTTTTCCTATCCATTTGACCGTCATAAAAGCTAGAGCCATGTGTCCGACTTAGGCTATTATTTCTACAGAGCCTTTGCTCTCTTATACTATGAACAATTAGTAATTTACAAGACTGGAACATCGACCAGTGACCTTCATCAATTAGGGAGTTTTTTAAATTAGGCATGTGGTAGCTACTCTGAATATTTATTGAGGAAAGTATAAGATTAGCAGAACTTTCACTGTGGGTTCCCATGGGGAGGAAAAGTCAATACAAGCCTGAGGATTTGGTATCTTGATAGCTGCAGTTTTGGAAACTTAATGGTGAGGGTCCAAGCCCAGTAAATACTGGCTACAATTTTCCGTGCTCTCGTGAAACTAATCTGTGCCAATGCAAATAAGTTACTCAGGCATTACAATTTTACTGATCAAAAATGCAGAAATAGTATTATAATATATGCAGCGAACAGTTCTCATTTGAAGATTGCCAGTGTCTGCACTCTTTCTATTTGCAGGGTAAGCACGCATTGTGTTGTGGCCTTGATGAGAGTCAAGAACGCCTTTCCTTGACCTAAACAGTTAAAAGGGAAGCAAGTAAGTCTTGAAAAGAAGAACCAGCTTGGGACCAAATTTAGCGAAAGTGGACAAAACCAAGCAGAGGTATTCCCAGGGGACTGGAGGCGGAAGCTAAGCCCAGGGAGAGGCAGCAGGTGAGTGTGCAGAAGTCAGCCCACCAGCGGGAACAGCCTGCTATCCTACTTGTGACCCTCGCTAATTCTCAAGGTTTTAGGAAACCGAAGACTCGAATAAACCTAAGTCAGGTTCTCCAGATTTCTAATCATTTTGGATAGCCATTCAATAACCTTGCAACCACTTAGTTTCTTCTGAAGTTAACCAGAGCTCACCTTCGTTGTTTTCATCAATAATCATGACGGATAACACCTTGTTACTAGGTACACATGCAGCTATGTACGTATGTAATGTCATAACTCATTTTGTTTGATGGACTCTCCTGGTTAATGAATATTTGTTGTCATAAGATTTTATCACTTCTCTGTATGCAGATTAATATCAGTGATTTTATCCATTTCTGGACTTCAGCTTTCAAATCTCAAAACTATAAATCCAGGATGAGATATCTAAACTTATTTCTGATGAGTATTTTTAATATTTCTTGGGCTCGGTATCTCACAAAAATTATGTTCTAAGAGACAGAGGCTCAAAATGTATTCATTAACATGCTTTACACACTGTCGGGGAGGGTTTAATAAATATTCTAACAAATTTAGTAAATAAGCACATGAATAAACATATATTTCTATTTCTACTCCATTTATAGTAGTAACCAAGTCTTATCAAATAGTCCTTCATAGTTTTGTTCTGTTTTTGCTTCCATTACATCTAGTACTGCCTCATTTTGAGAACTCTTTCACTCCCTAAATCACCACCTACCCAGACGACTGAATTCGCTCAATCATTCAGTAACCATTTATTAAGTACCAGGTCTGTGACACGAGGCATTTGTTAATTAATGAAACGTACATGGATTCTGCCTTTTGCCAGCTTACTCCTCTACGGGAAGTAGACAATAAACGTATCACATAACAAATGTGCGTGTGTGTGCACGTGAGGGAGAGAGAGTTATGAAGAAAACACACTGAAAGCAGAGGTAGAGAATAACCAAATAACTGACTGAAGGAATAGCAAGCAAAGACCTCTCAAATAATGCTACATATAAAAAAAAGGACTCAAAAGTATGCAAAGGAATTAGACATGAATAGAATGAGGACCGGCATGTGTACGTGTGTTGGAGAGAGGAAGGAACAGAGAGGAAAAGTAAAATGTGTGACAATTTCTGTACTGTGGAGAGTGTGGAATACGTTAAAAGCTGACAGGAAGTCCATGCGACTGAATTGTTGGAGGCTATGGAGAAATGGCAAGAAATGACACTGGAGAAGTGGGCAGACGTTTCATGGAATACTTTACTGTCCATGGTAGAGTTTAAATTTATCCTGAGGAGAGTGGGAAGCAGTAGAAGGGTTTAAGTCTAAGACGTGACAGAATCTGATGCGTTTCTATTAAGCTGCCTAATATGTGGAGAATAAATTGAAGTTAAAATTGGAGTCAGGAAGAGCAGTAAGGATGCAGGTGATGACGCTGGTTAGGCCAGAGTGGTGGCAGGTGAGAGCTGGAGAGAAGCTCACTGAATGTATTTTTTGAGATAGAAAATACAGGACTTGATCGACCGTCTGGAGTTAAAGTGACAAAAAAATAAAGGGGGACTTCATGTCCCAAATATATAGTGATTTTAAGAACTGTGAATAAAAAGCAGTTAGTTCTACTCTTTGGTACTATCTCCATAAAGAAACTCCATCTCCCTGTCCCTCCCTCCCTCCTTCCCCCGCCCCCGTCTCTCCCCTTTTCTCCCTCTCTACTTCAGAAAACTTCTGAAACTAAGGCTATCTAGGTGTCCTAAAAACCTCTCAATACAAAATACAAGAAGTACTGAGTAAAGTATAATATTACAGCACAATTGGGATCGCAGTTATTTAAGGTAATTAAAGGAAGAAAACAATCATTCTTTTTGTCTTTGTGTTCAAGATACTCCTGACTCACTCCTGAAGGCCTTGCTTTCCCTGCGAGCCTGTCAAGCAGTAGCTGTATCTTCTCTGCATAGCCCTGTTCCTCTGTAGCTCTCCATGATACCCCTTGAAAGACTTTTAGAACTTTCTTTCTTGTCTCTAAGGACAACACATTCATCTTTGAATCTCGTTATCATATTATGTTACCAACTACTCCACAAATTTTTATCTGTCTAACCCCTAGATCATCTCTTCTGATTTCTTCATGAGTTTAGCTCTATCATAATGATCTATCATAAGTGATTTCAAGACAAGTGTAGACAAACCTCTCGTTCTCTGGTCTATCAGTTCTACTGATTACTCTCCTTCAGTACTCTTGTCTTCTTTACTTCAGCTGCTAACTCCAATGTTGAACCAATTATCTAATAACTGCAACCTCTCCATAATCTCAGTTTCATGTATCCTTCTCTCTGAGTATCAACAGTTGTACTGTGTAAATGTTAATTTCCTGAACGTGATGGTTATTTTGTGATTACATAAGGCAATATTCTTGCTTGTAGGAAATATAAAGTATTTGTAACTGATGGAGCTTGGTTTTGACACCCTACCCTCAGATGGGCAAAATGAAGCGTTTTATTTGTGCCATAGTTCCAACATTTTTCTAAGTTTGATATCACTTCAAAATTTTTTTTAAAAAGTATCCACAGATTAAGTCCCACCAATAAGGAATTCACAGCCTATAATCACCAAAGATACAGTACAATGACTCACTGTAAATGAAGTCAAGATTGCTAGAAAGGAAACATGCAATTTGCCAACACACAATGAGGAAACATTTTGATTCGAGGAAACCTACGAAACAAACTTTCAACGTAAGTCTAGATGCAACCCTGCAAACACAACCTATTGCATGAAAATTAATATTTGAATTTCCAACGCAGACTTAAAATGCATGGCCTGACAACCTCTCAGTCCTTGTCTTCTATATTGCCCTTGGACCCTCCTGGAAGTGATGTACTTCACAAACATCAAAACACAAGGGTTTTTTTTTCTTTTTATCTCTTTAGAACATTTTTTGAAAGTTCAGTTAACTGTCAGAGAGGACATGCCAGATGACGAGGTAAGACAGAGGGAAAAAATGCTTACCTGTTTAAAGTTGAGGATCTCCCAAGTCATCCAAGACGGCAGGGACTTCAGATAACTTACTACCTGCTCTGAAGTAATGCTCTTTGGGAAGGCTTTTAAAGCAGCCTAGAAATGCCACGTCAGTAAAATTAAGCTTGGTGAAGAAAACCTGCCCCATTTTGGCTTTCTGGGGAGTTGTACCAGGTCAGTTCCTGCTTGGGTTCAGGTGAGTCTAATCACCATCCAGGAGCCCTGGGTGCGCCCCCGCTTCTCCCCAGCCCAGCCTCAAACCATTAGCGCTCTCAATGAGGCTTGTGGACGCCAGGCCTGGCCGAAGAGGCAGGAAAAGTTACCTTTGACCTCCAGGTGGGGATGCTGGCCAGGCCACGAGTATAGCTTGGGGTGTAACTTTCAAATATTTAGACATACTTAGACATTTGATTTGGAACCCTCATTTGCACTCCAGCTCCAGTCCTGAAGAGTGTTGGGCTGGGTCTGTTCTTCTCTTATCCTTCTATCACCTTCCCTGCCCAGCTACTCCGGCTGCTTGTTCCTTTATGCCTCCAAGCTCCCTCCCACCTCAGGACTGTCACCTGCTGACCTTCTGCCCGTGAAGCTCTTCCCCACGCTTTTCTCCTGACTCAGGTGTCCGCAACATTCAGATCTCCTCCACCCCCTTCCCAGCCTCCTCTGTAAAACAGCACACCAGTCCCTTGGTTCTCTCACTGTTTACTCTGCTTTATTTTGTCCATAGCAATTAAACTCTCTGAAACCGAAAGAACTTTTTATGTGTTTGTTATTTCTCTCCTCATTAGAATGTACATGTTATGAAGGCAGGAATTTCATCTTTTTCATTTTGTGGCCCCAACGCAACATAGTTGCCCAACATATACCAGATAAATGGATGAATGAACTAGAAAAGGATGCGAAGTAATGTGATTTTCATTTTTAAAGAAAAAATAAAAATTGCAGACCATTTGAATATATAAGTTTGTAATATCTAAAATAAGTTAGGTGTTACATAAGAGCTAAGTGTCTAAAAATACTGGAAAGATCATGATCACAATTAATTTTTTTAAAAAGATGCAGATAAAATAAACATAGCTACATAGAAAAGCTCATACACCACTTTCTAGTAAAAAAAATTAAAACAATCTTGGAATTCAAGAAAAAGAAACACTTGATAAACTTTGCATTAATAAGACTTTTTTTTTGGTCTTTGTGTTAAAATCATGGGTAGCTGAAGTAAAACATTAAATTTATCACTTCAGCAGGTTACATAGCTAGTCACAAGGTCACTTGTAGACGTTTTAATTGATCATTGTCAGATTTAGTCTCATTCAGTGCTGAACATTTTATTAACCTTGATGACTGAAAAAATATATTTATATTCACTAAGTTTGAACAGTATCCAAGCCAGGGAAAGAGGTAACTATAAGTAAATAAGATAATAATATTAGAAATCTTAAAAAACTCTCCAAAGATAAGACTAACCCAATAATTCTGTGAGCAGGTGAATATTAAATAAAAAATTACATTTTCTGTGTTAGTAACGTGATCTACAACAAGAAATATTTTGGTATATAAATAAATATAAGAATTGGCTTCTAAATAGAAATCATTTGACCTTGAACAAATCATTTAACATTTTGAGGTTTAGCATGAATTCAGGTGAAATAATCAGTAAGTACAGTGAAAGCTACATAAGGAATTTCTATGACTTTCTCAAACTGGACAAAGTTCAAAGTTGATGTTATGTGTTTGTCAAGTTAGTGGAGTGAACCAAAAAAGGGACTTTATACCTGCTTGCCTAAATACTATTTTCAGGAGGTAGAATCAGGAAAATATATTATTTTCTTACAAACACCTGGGCTCAAATGGGATTTCACTGTTTATAAAGGCCATGATTTTCAAATATTGACAAGGTAAGTTTCAGGAATGATTAGTCCTTCATGGAAAAAAGACATTCATAATCAGTTTATGTTGAAGTTGTTTGTTTTTTAAGTGTATCAGCACGATGAATTAAGTGGTGCTATTTAAATTATATCTTAAATTTAGTTCTAAAAATCACCAGATAAATGATAAATGACTGTGGCAGGGAAAATTACAAAAAGGTTTCTATAAGATTCCCTGGTTATTTCAGCAAACACTAATCTTGGTACTGTACTGCTGAGAAGGCACTTTGCTGATGGAAAGAGGTTACTAATCAACTGACTTTAAAATAGGGAGAGCAGCCTGGCTTGTCCACGTGGGCCCAATCTAATCACTTGAACCTTAAAAGCAGAAAAATTTCTCAGCTGGAAGCAGAGAGATGTGGCAGAAGAGGCAGGCAGAGGGGAGGTGAGTCAGAAGGCGAGAAAGACTCCACTCTCCTTTACTGGCTTGAAGATGGAGGAAGGGGGCCATGAACCAAGGAACGTGTGAAGCCTCTAGAAGATAAGAATGACCCCTGACAGCCAATAAGGAAACTGGGGCCTCAGTCCTAAACCTGCATGCAACTGAGTTCTGCCAACAAACTGAATGAGCTTAGATGCACCCCCATGGCCTCCAAAAGAGACACAACATTGCCAAAACCTTGATTTCAGCCCTGTGAAACCCAAAGTCTCACACCCAAAAGGTGAAATAATGAATTTGTGTTGTTTTAAACCACTGATTTTGTGGTAATCTATTTTTACAGCAATAAGATACTAATTACAATGGCAGAAAACAAAATGGCATATTCAGTCATTCTGTCGATTACAAGTATGTTTAAACCATGTATTCTTAGAGGTGGGAAAATAAAGAAATGACTTTTGGTGCTTACGGAACTCGATTTCATTTTTAGACAAATTTTCTTTAAACAGCATCCACTAAACTACTACATATGCAACTACATATGCAACTAAAGGAAAGATAACTAAGTTATCTTTCCTTTCCCTGTAAATGATCATTTACAGGGAAAGGAAAGATAACTTTCCTTTCCCTGTAAATGATCTGCTTGACCAGAAACGCAGTCTATCCAGTCAGCTAATCCCCTAACACTAAGTCAACTCTGGGCTCTATACTAATTTCCTTGTTCCTTCTCACCTCAAACAAGGTTGACTGTTTGACCCTAGCCAATCAGGGTTGTTTTTTTCTTTCTTGTTCTTTATTCTTTGTCCTATAAAAGCTTCCTGTCTTTTGCCCCATTCTGCAGTTCTCAGAATGAAGACTATCTATTTCCTGAAGTGTTAAAATTTGTATAACCTAAATTGTCTTCTTTAATTATTCTTTAACAGTACACACACACACACACACACACACACATATACATACATTCCTGAGCACAATCTATGTGATATTAAACTAAGTAAAGGAAACATATTAGAGAGAGTAACTGATTATACAACAAAGACGGTATGTCACAAAGAGCCTTTGTTTTTACCTTATACTAATGAGCATGTTTTCAAACAATGGAAATTTGTCTCCATAATTTTCAGTCTGATACCTGCGTGCCAAGGTGCAACTTTTTAAAGTAGCAGGTGCTTTGTAATGCCTCCACGCATCACTGTCTGACAAAATACCGCTGCACTGCATTAGAGGATGTGCTTTTTATGTAAACATTAGAGTTGTCAGAGACTGGGCATCGACTGATAATTGCTCTTTTCTCATCTGATATTTTCTGTCTTGTTAGGAGACTGAGATTTTAATTTCTGTAAGGTCAAATTGGTCCTGGTGCAAAACTGAATCATCCTACTAATCATCATGTTGCTGAAATGCCTTAATAATCAGTTTTGCTTCCCTAACCTTGAACAACTGAGTTTTCATTTCATTAAATTTTTCCCCTATTACTGAAAATATTTATTCTGGCTATAATGGTAATTTAATTTACCAGTTTAAATGTTTTGCATCACAGTTATTTTTACCCATAGCTTAGCCTCCCTAGTAAATGTAAATCCTTCTTGTGGTCACTGAGATTGTGTGTGTCATCTTTTTATAGCCCCCAGCACAGAATATTTCACCAAGTTCACAGTGAATACAAAACAGTTGTTTTGACTACATAGTGCAATATCTCCTGCAAACTTCCATGGGTTTTCCCATTAACTAGTTAGGCTGGAGTTATACACATGTTATATTCCTCTCTCCAAGATACCTTACAACTCTCTGAAATAAATGAGCTATGTTTTCTGTTTTATTAAGAAGGTTAAAACAAACAAACAAACAAAACAACATTAAGCATGTGGACTAAGAATTTCTGTAAATGTGAAACCTGAAAAACTCATAATTTCCAGATTGACTGGTTTAACTGCAGTCCCTAAAACTCCACTAAATGTTTTCCTGCTATCTGTGAAACCATCACCTACTTCCATTTGAAGCAGCCAGTCTCCTAGCACTTGCTCTATTAGTTACTTTTATCAACTTCCAAACTTCATGGACCACACTATCATGAGTTTCTCATCTGACTTCTTCCAACCCACAGGCCACAGACAACAAACATTTCCTGATTAAGTGAAGGAGACTTGAATGGGTTTCAGTGGAAGGGGGAGTGGTGTCCCCTCTCCCTCTTCCCTGGCGTGGCCTCTCCCCCCTTTAAAGTCGCTTTCACTTAGGGGAGTTGCTTTAGCTGATACCTGCATTGCAGAACAATTGAGATCGCAGACTCTAAAAACAAGACAAGGGCTTCCCTGGTGGCGCAGTGGTTGAGAATCTGCCTGCCAATGCAGGGGACACGGGTTCGAGCCCTGGTCTGGGAAGATCCCACATGCCGCGGAGCAAATGGGCCTGTGAGCCACAATTACTGAGCCTGCGCGTCTGGAGCCTGTGCTCCGCAACAAGAGAGGCCGCGATAGTGAGAGGCCCGCGCACCGCGATGAAGAGTGGCCCCCCGCCTCGCCGCAACTGGAGAAAGCCCTCGCACAGAAACGAAGACCCAACACAGCCAAAAATTAATTAATTAATTAATTTTAAAAAAATTCCTATAAAAACCAGACAAGAGTTCTAATCCCAGCTCCACTGTCTGCCAAGCTGTATAATCTCATAGCCCTTGCTTACCCGTGCTAAGGTGAGATTGCTATTTGGCTGATTTTGTTTAAAGAAGCACATGAACTGGAAGGAGTTATGGTGATCAATGACGTAAATATAATAGAGGCAATTTTTCATCACATTCAGTCGCAAACATTAACAAAGCTTGGAAAGAAAAAAAAAAAAAAAAAAAAGCTTTCAGAAAGGAGAAATCTATTGGCTGCTCCGGAGCCTGCTGAGGAAGGAGCCACAGACAACGCCATCTGCTGCTGTGTGTGGCTGGCTCCTGGCACCACGGCGAGGAGGTTCTCCTGCAGTGGAAGCTCGTGGGAGCTCCATGGTATTGCGTTCTATTCAGGGCAGTCACGTAGAAAAGGATAAGTGTAAAAAGCCCTTTTCACAATGCATATGTTTCTAGTTTTTCTATTATATCAGATTGTATTTTAGTTGTCATAAGTAGTGATAGTTTCCTATCGGAACTGCTCTTTCTGGTGGTGGAATGCGTGTTCATTCATTCATCCACTTATCCGACCATGAAAACCTTGGTGTGCATAGCCTGATTCACTTCCCTTCCTGGCACTGTATGCTATGTATAGTGTATCAAACATACAGAAGTCAGCACTTAGGGGAGAAAATGTATTATCAAACTGCCAACTAAAGAATGTCACTTGCCATCCAGTTCTAGAAGGATCGAGTCATTAGCCTCTTCAGTGGCTGACCTTCAAACACCCTGAAAGGAATTCAGGGCAGAGATCAGGAATGAGGCATTCTGTGCTCTGAGAAAACTGATAAATAGAACTTCGGACAGATATTTGCAGGAGAAAATTTTATGAACCCAATTTCTTGCATCTTCCCATACTTAGAAAAGCACTAAAATCATTAACTAAGGTATCTGTGCCTCTTGACTAGTAGTAACCTTCTACCAAGATGTGTTTGATTGCCTGTACCCCTTTTCCAACATCAGGTATATGTTGACCTCCCCCTTTGCCTCTTCGGAGCTGTTCCCCAGAGCTATCTGGAAGGCTGTCTCCTGGGCTGCAGTCCTCAGTAAGTCCCCAAATAAAACTGAAACAGCTCTCACATTGGCCATTTTTATTTCAGTTGACGAAATCACCAATGTACAATATGCAAGAGGATTTCCTATTGCAATATGTTAAAAAGCACATAAAGGTGCTGGCTCAAATGAAGGGAAAATGTCCCTCTAAAAGAGTTAAGGGCCTCACTGAGGACAGCACAAGAGAAATGTCTCTGACAACCCTACCTCTAATAATGACACTTTTGGTATTCAGATATATCTACTTTTTAAAAGTAAGGTATCCTAATATTTTACACCGAAAATAGTCAATAGTCTCTTAGTGAAAACTCTAAAATGGACTCTGTAATAGAAGCTTTAACATTGAAATTCACAACCCCTTGTCCCTTCATGCACAGGAAGATTATTAAAGTAGTTATGTATTGATCAACTTTTGAAATGCCAAGTTTATACCTACAATATATGAATGTGTCTCTGGATAGTAAGCCTCCATGGAAGTTGATCTATGTATGATTACCTTATTTGAAAAATAAGTTTTAGAAATTCTATTGAGGTGTTTTTTTTCATATCATCTATGTATATAGATAATTTACTGAAACCTTGGATATTACTTAAAACTAGAGGCTATCCAAATCAAAAAAAATCCAGACTTACACTTTTTATTTACTCATATGGTATTTCTAAGGCCCATCATCCCTGTTGTTTAAGTCTTCTTTGCTTCTGTAATGTCTCACCAATATTAGGCATCGTATTCTCCAATCTGCAGGCTGATTTTATTTAAGCCCCACCTAAAACCCTCAGGCCTCACACTGATGAGAATTTATTATGTTAATTTTATTTCTGTGGTCTTCTTTTCCTAGCTAGAGTATTAACTATATTACAGGAGGGTTACTAATATTATCAAAAGCTCCCTCTAAGACAACTTTGGTAATTACTTCCATCAACTAGAAGGAACGCATTTGGTTCACTCTTTTTTTTTTTAACATCTGTATTGGAGTATAATTGTTTTACAATGGTGTGTTAGTTTCTGCTGTGGCACATACATACAATGGAATATTACTCAGCCATAAAAAGAAATGAAATTGAGTTAATTGTAGTGAGGTGGATGGACCTAGAGACTGTCATACAGAGTGAAGTAAGTCAGTAAGAGAAAAACAGATACCGTATGCTAACACATATATGTGGTTTACTCTCGATTCATTATTGTTTTAACCTGAATTCAACCTCATTTAATATGAAAACTCAAAAATTCAAAATAACCAAAGTCAAATTCTGATGATCTCTTCAAAATAACAGAGCAATGCACTATTAGAGAAATTTCTGCAGAGCACCTAAGCTTAAAATAAGCTGTTTGTATTTTGTAAAGCATGTTGGAGGTAGTGCTACCCAAGCAATGCTAACCCAATTCCTATAGGGGAGTAAGAAGTTATTAATTCACTGGTTAATAATTAAATAAAGAATCCTCAGATAATTCAGCAGGAAAAAAAAAAAAAAAGTCCTCTTCCCAGAAATATGCAATTAAGAAAAAAAAAAAGAGAATCTATCTTCCCAGTCTTGCTTATTTCTGTTGGAGAAACACATTCTCTGATAAAGTGTTGCCCTTTCCCTGAGAGCTCCAACCACTCACTGCTCACTTATCAGCCAGCACTGACCACTCCACACTATGGTGTCTCGGCAGCCTTTTTATATTCCAGGATTCTGCAGAGTCGAAGGGACCAGGAAAGGACACTTAGCAGTGGAGTTACTCAGATTGTCTGCATATGGATGGGCTAAATGCCAGACTTGACAGCTATGGAGTGAGGTGTGCATGTGTGGAGGGGAGCAGGGTCGGGGAAAGTTGGGGTGGGATTGGGGAGGGCACATCTTCTGCCATATTCATGGGGAAGTGGGGAGAATTGGGCTAACAAACTGAAACAGGCACTCAGAGGCAGGACACCATATGAGTCTGGAAAGTGGGAAATTGAGAGCTGCATCACTCCCTGATTCCATCTAGTTCCTCGTTCTGCTAGACCCTCAAAAGCCAGGCTCTCACTTACTGACCTGGAAGGCTATGGAGATGGCATTTCTAAATAAGGTCTACAGTTTTGTTTACACTGCTTTGAAGCTGACTTCTAGTATGTGAAACTTCAGAATCTTAAAGTACTCATGGACTCTATCCCACCAAAATACATTTAGCATTTTATAATTTATTACATTTGTAGCACTTTCCTTCTCAAATTTAGAATGCTAATTTATGACTCATCCTCTGACCCTCTTTAAAATATTAGGAAATATTAAATAAAGCTTGCTATATAATTTTTTGAATATGTGCCACTACCTAAGGTAATCTGGTGGGAAATTCAGAGTTCAAATCCTCATTAAGTTTGGCAAATTTATTACCTTCAAGTATATATATAGATATATATAGATATTTTTATGAGAACCACATGATTCCAATTTAAAGAGGCTTTAAAGTTCCCATCCATTTTAGATCGGGAATTTATAAGCTATAGTCTGAGAAATCTAATATTATAAAGAGTTTTTTAAAAATATTCTGTATTTTTTGGTATGATTTCACTTTCATAAAAATATTTTTAAAACACTCAAATGTGAATAATGTCACAATTTAGCAGATTGTACACCACTAATACATTGTCTTATCCTGTCTGGTTTATCCTTTGAAGGGTCTTTATCAGGATAAACTTTTTCTTACTATCTCTGGAATTAAATTTGAAATTTTGTAAATGTGTCATTTCCTTCTTTGTATTAATATATCTGTATATATCCTCATAAAATTTGACCACTAGGCATACCATAGAGCACATGTTCCACATGCAACTAAATGTGTAGGCGAAAGCAGAGCTCAACCATTACCTACCCATTATGTGTGATAGTCAAGTGTGTATGAATATGTGAATATATAGCAGATAGCATAATGATATCATCTTATGTGCAATTCTTAAGCATGTTTTGTGTTATCCTTATAGGGTTTTTCTATTTTGCGAATAGAATTTAAGAAATTGTTATGTATCATTTGTAATTCATTTTGTAACAGTTTCCCTACTACTTTCATTTAACTTGCAATGAATGGAATTTTTGTTAAATGTTCTTAAAATGATAACGTACATGTTTAAACATGTACTGCTTCTGGGACTTCCCTGGTGGTGCAGTAGTTAAGAATCCGCCTGCCAATGCAGGGGACACGGGTTCAATCCCTGGTCTGGGAAGATCTAACATGCCGCAGAGCAACTAAGCCTGTGCACCACAACTACTGAGCCCGCACGTCGCAACTACTAAAGCTCGCGCGCCTAGAGCCTGTGCTCCGCAACAAGAGAAACCACTGCAAATGAGAAGCCCGCGCACTGCAACGAAGAGTAACCCCAGCTCACCACAACTAGAGAAACCCTGCATGCATCAACGAAGACCGAATGCAGCCAAAAAAACCTGTTTTAATTAAAAATAAATAAAATAAAATATACTGATTTTAAAAAATGTACTGCTTCCAGCAACTTAAATATGAGAGTCAGAATTTCAAGAAACTGTAAAATTTTTTTAAAAATTTGATACTCATACTGATATGTGAGTTTAACTTGTCAGATATAACCTGTAATTTCAGATTGTTTTATTCATCAAAACAACTTCTGTTCTCATTGATTGACTCTGTATTTATCGATTTACAGAAAACAATAGCAGATCTATTAATTTCCTATCTTGAGATCAAAACAAAATGATAAAAACAAATTAAATAATACAATAATAATGATGAGAATAAGGAAGGAAATATTAGAAAATCACTAGAGAAGGTGACATTTCAATAAAAGTCTGACTGTGCAAGAGTAGAAATTAATAGGATGGACAGAAAAAGCTGCAGCGTAATGTACTTCCAGAGGTGGGTATCAAGAAGGAGCTCTTTTGCCCAGTGCAACTCAGAGTTAGGACTTAGCAATGTTGGGAATGGCAGATTGTAGAAGAATCATGACTGGGGTTTGGCAACAAGGAATTATTTATAAGTCTTACAAGGAAGATTTTCCACACTCTGCATGCATTATAACATATTTCTACCAGGCAAAGGATCAGAAGATTCTAGAGTCAATTAACTTAACAGTAATGTGAAAATCTCCACATTGGTCAAAAGTTCCACTCAGTTCTTTGCATGATCTCCCTCAAGCAAAACCCACAAGTTGACTCAATCCTCCCACCTACACCAAGTACCAAACCAGCCATTATGTTTCTTTCTGAAATATGGACAGATGATCAAGGCTAACAAACTTTTTAAAAATGTATCAGTGTGAAAGAAAAATATCTATATTGAAGAGTAAGATGATGCAGAAACCTAAGTCATTAACACTTTAAACCACAAATGTATATATGGGACAGAGTCATCAGCATTCTTTGGAAGACTTTCAGAAATTAAAATTATGATGGAAGAAATTTAAAATGTAGTGAAAGAGAGAGAAGATGAAGTCAATGAAATATCTCAGAATGTGCGACAAATGGGCACATTTGGAGGAGAGAAAATACAAAGAATGAATTCAAGAGCTCCATCATCTGAAAAGCTGAAATTCCAGAAAGAACAAAAAGAGAATTAGAGAAGATAATACTTGAGAACAGAAAGACAGTAACATTTACATTTAAAGACACACAGATGAAAAAGCTTAGGCATTTCTATGTATGGTAAATTGGTAAGGGATATAGGGAATTGTGTATTATCTTTGCAACTTAAAAATTTTCCAAAATACAAAGCTTATTTAAGATAATATTTTTCTATCATTTCCTTATATGGTTTCAGATCCATCCTCTACCCTTCCTTTGCAATTGACCATACGAATAAAAATGAATCTTGGTTCTTACATCGCATCATATTCAATAGTTAGCTCTATGTTTATCACAATCCCAAATGTAAGATATAAATTTATTAAACTTCCAGAAGAAAGCACAGGAGAAAAAACAATTTTACCTTGGGTTAGGCAAATAATTCTTAGAAAGGATAACAATAAGCATGAAACATAAAAGGAAAACCTTATAAATTGGACTTCAACAAAATTAAAAACTTGCGTTTCAAAAGACACTTAATAAAATGAAAATGCAAGCCCAAACTGAGAATCATATTTGGGAAAATATTTTAATAAAGAACCTGTATCCATAATATGTAAAGGATTCTCTCAACTCAATAAAAAAGACAAATACCACAATGAAAAATGGGCAAAAAAGGGACGTGTGGCCAAGATGGCAGAGTAGGAAGACCCTGAGCTCACCTAGTCCATAGGCACATGAAAACAGCTATTTACAGAGCAATCCTCTATGAGAATGACCTGAAAACTAGCAGAAAATATTTTTCACAACTAAAAATATAAAGAAGAAACCACAATGAACATGTAGGTAGGGCAGAGATGCAGTATAGTCAAGACCAACACCCACAGGGGAGGTGACCCATAAATGGTAGGATAATCACAATTGCAGAGGTCCAACCAAGAAGTGAGGGGTCTGAGCCCCATGTTAAATTCCCTAGCCCAGGAGTCCTATGCCAGGAACATGAGCCCCCAGAACATTTGGCTTTAAAGGCCAGCAGGACTTGCATACAGGAGAGCCAGAGGGCTGTAGGAAAGAGAGACTCTGCTCCTAAGGGGCACTGTGAAAATCTCACATGCTCTGAGTTCCAGCTCAGAGGCAGTTGTTTGAAAGGAGCCTGAGTCAGACCCACTTGCTGACGTTGGAGAGCTTCCTGGAGAGGCAAGAGGCCCCTAGAACTCCCCTTGGGGACATAGACACTAGTGGCAGCCATTTTTGAGAGCTCCTTCCACTGTGAGGACACTGGCACTAGCACAAACCATTCTGGAATTCTCCTTCTAGCCTATTAGATCAGGGTCTTACATGCCCATGAGCAGGCTAGCACCAGCCCCTAGACCCCCTGAGCCATATAGCCAGCTACATTGGGGCTCAGTCCCACCCACCAGCAAGTTGGCAGCCACTGCACAAGGCAGGACCAGGCAGCCAACCAGGCTGAGGGCCAACCCTGTCTATCAGTGTGCCCATAGTAGTCAGCCCACCCCAAGAGAAGGACCTATGCAGCCCACACAGAGGGCACCCTAGAGCATATGGCTCTGGTGACCAGAAAGGAGTGTGCTGCTGGGCCCCATACGATATCTAATACATAAAGCTACTTCTCAAAGACTGGAAAATGTAACTGAGCTACCTAATACGTAGAGATAAACACAGAGAATTAGGCAAAATGAGGAGACAGAGAAATATGTTCCAAACAAAGTAACAAGACAAAACCTCAGAAAAAGAACTAAACAAAGTGGAGATAAGCAATCTTAACCAATAAAGAGTTCGAGGTAATGATCATAAAGATGCTCAGAGAACCCAGTAGAACAATGGATGAACACAGTAAGAAGTTAGACGTTTCTAACAAAGAGAAAAATATAAAGAAAAAAGTCCATATATAACAAACCTATAGCTGACATCATATTCAATGGTGAAAAGCTGAAAGCATTTCTTTTAAGATCAGGATTAAGACAAGGAAGCCCAGTCTTGCCACATTTATTTCACATATTATTGAAAGTTGTAACCATAGCAATCAAACAAGAAAAAATAAATAAAAGGAATTCATATTAGAAAGGAAAAAGTAAAATTGTCACTGTTTGCAGATGACATGATACTAGATATAGAAAATCCTAAAGACACCACCAAAATACTATTAAAACAAATAAATTCAGCAAAGTTGCAAAGTTAATATACAGAAATGCTTTGTTCATGCACATTAACAATGAAATATCAGATAAAGAAATTAAGAAAACAACCCCCTTTTGATTGCAACAAAATGATAAAATACCTAGAAATAAATCTATCTGAGGAGGTAACAGACTTGTACTCAGAAAACTGTAAGACACTAATGAAAGAAACTGAAGATGACACAAACAAATGAAAAGATATACCATGCTCACAGATTAGAGGAGTTAATATTGTTAAAATGGCCATACTACCCAAGGCAACTTGCAGATTCAATGCAATCTTTATCAAAATACCAATGGCAATTTTTATAGAACAAGAACAGATAAATCTAAAATTTGTATGGAAATGCAAAAGATCCTAAATAGCAAAAGCAAACTTGAGAGAGAAGAACAAAGCTGGAGAGATCATGATTTCTGATTTCAAACTGTACTACAAAGCTACAGTAATCCAAACAGTATGGCACTGACACAAAAAAACAGATGCATAGATCAATGGAACAGAATAGAGAGCCCAGAAATAAACCCACACTTATATGGCCAATTAATCTATGACAAAAGAGGCAAGAATATATAATCAGGAAAAACACCCTTTTAAATATACAGTATTGGGAAAACTAGACAGCTACATGCAAAAGAATAAAATTGGACTATTTTCTCACACTATATATAAAAATGAATTCAAAATGGATCAAAACCTTAAATGTAAGACCTGAAGCCATAAAACTCCTAGAAGAAAACATAGACAGTATGCTCACTGACATCAGTCTTAGTAATATTTTTTTGGATTTGTATCCTCAGGCAAGAGAAACAAAAGCAAAAATAAGCAAATGGGACTACACCAAACTAATAAAGTTTTGCAAAGCAAAGGAAACTATCAATAAAATAAAGTCACCTTACTGAAGGGGAGAAGATATTTGCAAATGATATATCCAAGAAGAGGTTAATATTCAAAATATAGAAAGCACTTGTACAACTCAACATCAAAAAAAAAAAGCCTACTTAAAAATGGACAGAGAATCTGAATAGACATTTTTCCAAAGAAGACAGACAGATGGACAACATACACATGAAAAGATTCTCAACATCATTAATCAGCAAGGAAATGCAAATCAAAACCACAATGAGATATAACCTTACACCTGTCAGAAAGGATATCATCAAAAAGACAAAAAATAACAAGTGTTGGCAAAGACGTGGAGAAAAAGGAACCCTCATGGACTGTTGATGGGAATGTAAATTGGTGCAGTCACTATGGAAAACAGTATGGAAATTCCTCAAAAATTACAAATAGAACTGCCATATGATCCAGCAATTTCACTTCTGGGTACTTACCCAAAGAAAACAAAAACACCAATTCAAAAAGATATATGCACCCACCACAATGTTCATTGCAGCATTATTTATAATCACTAATATATGGAATCTAAGTGTCCATTGATAGATGAATGGATAAACAAGGTATGGTGTGTGTATATATATAAATATATAAAATAGAATATTACTCAACCATAAAAAAAGAATAAGATCTTGCCATTTAGGATAGCATGGATGGATCTAGTTTATATTATGCTAAGTGAAAGAAGTCAGAGAAAGACAAATACCATATGATCTCACACATGGAATCTAAAAAATAAAACAAACAAAACAAAATAAAAACAGATCCAAAGATACAGAGAACAAACGGATGGTTGCCAGAGGAAGGGGCCGGGGGCAGGTGAAATAGATGTAGGGGATTAAGAGGTACAAACCTCCAATTATATGATAAATAAGTCAGGGGATATAAC
The DNA here is from genome assembly GCF_949987535.1 of Balaenoptera acutorostrata. Taxonomy (NCBI): domain Eukaryota; kingdom Metazoa; phylum Chordata; class Mammalia; order Artiodactyla; family Balaenopteridae; genus Balaenoptera; species Balaenoptera acutorostrata. Next base: position 112,722,656 of record NC_080067.1, read on the forward strand.
ATACAGCATAAGGAATATGGTCAATAATATTGTAATAACTGTATGGGAACAGATGTTTACTAGACTTACTGTGGTGATCATTTTATAATGTATGCAAATATAAAATCATTATGTATACCAGCTACTAATATAATATTGGAAGTCAACTATATTTCATTAAAAAGGGCAAAAAAATGGAAAAAACGATTTATCAATTGCAATTAGGCACACAAGAAGATCATCAGTCATTACTGGAATATTAAAAGCACAATGACATTCCACTGCATACTAGATACTAGAATGGTTAGAAACAAATAAACAATACTAACAACTGTTGGAAAGATAGAGATCAATTGAATCACACATTGCTGAAAATGCAAAATAGCACAAGCATATTGGAGAATAGTTTAACGGCTCCTTATGAAGTTAAATGTACTTTTACCATATTACAGACATCATATGAACACCTATGTTTTTAACCAAGAGAAAGAAAACACATTTCAAAACAGTACTAATAATCAAATATCCATAGCAGTTTTATTCATAATAGTCAAAACCTAGGAAAAACCCAAAAGACCACCATCTGGTTAGTGAATAAACAAACTGTTGTATACTCATGCAATGATAACTATTTCACAATAAAAAGATAAAAACGTCTGTTAACCTCAACTATATGGATGAATCTCAAAAACATCATGCCAAGTAAAAGAAGCCAGAAACAAAAGACTGCTAGATGCTGTATGATCCCATTTATATGACTTTCTAAAAAGGGAAAACTATAGTGATAAAAAGCAGATCAGTAATTTCCAGGGCCAAGGGTTCAGGCAAGGCATGAAATCAAAAGAAGTGCATGTGGTAAAGCTCAATAATGCCCCTTACCCCATGTGGTAAGAGGGAGTTTGCAGATGTGATTAACTTAAAGACCTTGAGATGGGAATATTATCCTGGATTATCCAGGTGGGTCTTTTGTAATCACAATGAGCAGATGCAGAAGTCACAAGGACGGTCACAGGAGGAGTTACAGGAAGAGGACAACCAATGTAACCATGAAAGATTGGGGTGATGTGGCCACAAGCCAAGGAATATGGACAGCTTCTAGAAACTGCAAGAGGCAAGAAAGGCAATGGCTTGCTCTGGGAGCCTTCACAAGGAGCTAGCTCTGTCAATACCTTATTTGCATAAGACTCATTTTGAACTTCTAATATCTAGAAGTGTAAAAGAATACATTTGTGTTGATTTAAGCCACTACTTCTGTGGTGGTTTGTATCGGTGGCAATAGGATACTAATACGGAACATAAGAGAATTTACCTACAAGTGATAGAAATGTGGTTGTGGTTATAAGACTACATAAATGTATTAAACTTCATAGAACTATAGACTTTTATGAATTATATGTAAATTATATAAAGCTAACAAAAAAGAAAATTATGTTATGTACATTCCATCCTCATTCTTTCAAGTAAATTTACCTGTAATTTAGGAATTTCTCATCCTCATCTTCTCCTATTAATATCTTAGTATCCTTCCAAATGCAACTGAATTCACAAAGCCTTCCAAGATGACTCTAGCTTTTTCTATGTTTCAGCAGCTCTCAAATTTTCTCTCTCACATAGCTCTTATGATTTTCTGTCTTGTGGTATAAATATTTGTAATAATTCATCTTCCCTGGCAATTTGTAGCTTTCTTGAGATCTAACACCATGAAGACTTGTGTTCTGAAAGCAATGCAGCACAAATCCTTGCAAATAGTACTCATTCCATAAAGATGTGCTAAAAACATTCATTAATTCATTCATGCCTTTATTTAATCAGCAAACATTGCCCGGATCACTACTATGTGCCTGGTTCTATATTAGATACTAGGCATTAAAATGTCTTTTCTGGTTATCACAAAGTTCTTTTTCTTTTTTTTACCTCTATAGCCAGAGAGTCAGTACATTTATTGTGCTAAGAACTCCTATTTGTCCATAAAAAGGAGCAAGATAAACACAGTACAGACATCTCCTAAGGTGATTAAAACGCACTCAAACAGCCCTGTGTATCTGGGCTCCATTTGCTCTCTTAGGTATAGAGATCCACACAGCCTGGATGACCTGTGACGTCAGTGTGTTACTGCCTACAGTCCTGATTCCTTAAACAGCATGATGAACCAGCTATTTGATTTCTTCCTCTCAACTCCAAAAGCACTACATTGTGCTTCCAAATATGTAATAGATTCTGCTGTGGTGGTGACTGCTGTTACATTTTTACCATGTAGAGCCAGGCTTTGTATCATGCAATCACATTAAATAACAACCTAGCAATTCTGCAAAAGACAGGCAAATAATCTAGTCTGGATGACAAGACATTATACTTTATGTTAAATTTTAAACTATGGGCTAATAAAGTTTCTGGGAAAATGAGGGTAGTCCCAGTATACACTGACTGGATTGCATTTTTATGCTGGCATGTACAATTTTCACCTCACAGGATTCCTATGAACCAATTTTATTTTTAAGAGCTTTGAACTAAACCATTGTGTTCACTGGTCTCATAAAAGTTTGATATCTGATTCATCTACTACTCTTATTTTTATAGGAATTGTACTGAAAAATGGAAAGTAGTGTTTCATGTTTTTATTCTATTACAGAAAAAACCTCTAAAGTGTCACCTATATAGAGCTGTAAATGATACTAATTTCTCTCCTCACAGTTTAGGAGAGATGTAACTTTTTTTTAAAACATTTTCTCAGATCCCGGAGGATTTTAGCTATACCCCTTCAGCAAGAATTGACTTTTATCCTTTTAGATTTCTATCAATGTTTCCAAAATTTCTTAACTCTGGAAAAATAGTAGTCATTTATATTGGGACACTATTAGACAAAGTATGTTTCAAGCCTATTACCTATCTCCACTTTAAGTGTTTACCCTAACATTTTACTATATTTTTTTCAAAATTAAAGCAAATTTGAGAGATTTTTACAGTGAACACCTGTTTCACTAAACTTACTTTTTCACATGCCTATCAATTCCTCTCTCTATCTATGAATTCATCTTATTTTGGACACTTTTCAAGTAAATTAACTGCAGACATCAGTAAATTTTCCTCTAGATACTTTAGAACTCGCAGCATTATTAGAATTCAATATTTATTTACAGTTTTTTCTTTTTAATAAAACTTACATACAATAAAATGCAGATAATAAATGTCCATTCATTGATTTTTTTTTTTTTGATGTAGCCTACAGTTGTGTAACCAAAAACTCTGTCAAGGTATATATAACTCACTCTCAGGCATCTCTCTCAGTCCTCGTTTCCAGCCAATATCCCCTACTCCATGCTCAGGGTCAATCTCAACTTTCTTTTTTTCCACTTTATATTTTAGTAGCTATATACCTATATTCTTGAGCCAAGAAATTTAGTGAACTTTGAAACAGAAATTACAAAAACAGAAGAATGGTCCAAAATGACAGAGTAAAGGCCTCTGAAAATCTGCTTCTCCACAAACGCCAAAAGAACACTAGCAAAAACTGTCAAAATCAACTTTTTCAGAACTCTGGAAATTACTAAAGACTTAACTATCTCAGAGGCATTTATTTAAAAATAGAAAGAAATCAAACAGCTGAATCTCAGTAAAAAAAAGTGCACTTTCTCTCATTTTAATTTGCCCTAATCCCACTCCTCTCTCTCCAACTCTTCAGTTGGTTTGAAAACCAATAGCCTTGCAACTATGGTAGCTGTGAAAACCAGTGTGCTAAAAGCTATTAGAGAAGGAAGAACAGATTTGGAGCTCCACAAAAACATTATCCCCAAGAATTGTACTAGTTTACCTGTCTGGCAGCTTGCTGAAAACTCCATTATCAGGGTCTGTCTCAAACTGACTCTATAAACGTCTTCTGTGGGGGCAGTCCCATCCCCAAGGCATTTGTGGCAAATTATCAGGGCTAATTGTTTAACACTGAAGCTGCCTGAGGTGGAACTAACAAGAGTCTGACAAAAAGTCTTAATCCTGGGAATCTAGAAGGCCATGCATATAAGAAGTGCTCTGTGCATGCCCAGGGAAGACATGAGAAGACTCTAATTTCTCTCTTCTGACTGACCTTAAGTCTCTGTTCAAGCAAGCAAAGGCTAAAGAAGAGTTGTAAACTACCGTCAGACCATTAAACACATACCTCAATACACACATGGAACTCCTTGGCAAAGGCTGGGAGAATTAATGTTTCAAAACATCTAAGGAAATCTCTGTCCAATCATTAGTTGTCTGACAACTGAAATAACCAGAGATGTCAGTGGCCTCATGTGAAATAGAATACAGACTTCAGAGAATCAGTCCAGGAAAGTCACTAAACAAACAGAAGCAACATCAAACAGTGAAAACAACATATCCTGGAGGGATGTGGTATTTGATTTCCTGAGTTTCCACAATATATTATTTTTAAAAATCAAGTTGTTATTTTTTAAAATAAAATGTCAATTGTAATCCACAGGAGAGGCATTAACAAAATAACTAGAATATATACATCAAAAGAAGCAACAAGAGAATTAAATTGGTGTACAAGAAAGTATCTTTTTAATACAAAAGAAGACAGAAATGAAAAAATAGAGGAACAAAAATTAAATAAGACATATACAAAGAAAATAACCAAATGGAAGACATAAATCATACTTTATTAATTACATTAAATGTAAATGGGCTAAACACACCAACTCAAAGGCAGAAATAAACAGAGTGAATTTTAAAAATGATTAACCAGATACTATCATATGAGACACACTTAAAATGAAAGACACAAATAGGTTGAAAGTATAAAGATGTAAGAAGTTAAACAGTGCAAACAGTACCAAAAACAGAGCTGTAGTGGCTATATCATACATAAAATAGACTTCAAAACAAAAAATTTGGTAGACACAAAGAAGGATATTTTAAAGTAAAAAACGGTCAGTCCATTAGAAAGATGTGAAAATTATAAACATATATGTATGTAAAAACAGAGCCCCAAAATACATAAAGCAAAAAGTGATAGAACTGAAGTTAGAAATAGACAATTCAACAATAATAGCTGGAGAATTTAATACCTGATTTTCAGTAATGCCTGAAACAACAAGACATAGATTAAGAAAAAAATAGAAGACTCAAATAACACTAGAAATCAACTAGACCTAACAGATAACTATCAATCATTCTACCCAACAATAGAAGATAACACATTTTTCTCAAGTGCACATGGAACATTCTCCAATATAGACCATTTTTTATACTGTAAAACAAGATTAAATAAATTCAAAAGGATTGAAATTATACAAAGTATTTTCTCTAGCCACGTGGACTAAAATTAAGAATCAATAGAGAAGAAAATTTGGGAAATTCAGAAATATGTGGAAATTAAACAACTCAATTTTAGAAAATGAATGTCTCAAAAAGAAATAACAAGATAAATTATAAAATACATTACGATGAATGAAATGAAAATGAAACATCCCAAAACACAGTGATTGCAGCCAAAGCAGTGCTTAAAGGGAAGTTCTGCAAACACCTATATTAAAAAAGAAAATAATTTCAAATTAATAGTCTAAACTTCCACCTTAAGAATCTAGAAAAAATAGAGGGAAACTTTCTCAACTTGACAGACTATCTACAAACAATCTGCAACTAACATCATACTTAATGGTGAGAAACTCAAAACTTTCTCAGTATGATCAGGTATAAGGCAAGGATGTCACCTCTCATCACTCCTTTTCAACATTGTACTGGAAATCCTTGCTCATGTAATAAAGCAAAAAAAGGACATTAAATTTACACAGACTGGGAAGGAAGACATAAAACTACCTTTGTTCACAGATTACATGATCATCTATGTAGAAAATCCAAAAGAATCAACAAAAAACTGCTGGAGTGAATAAAAAATTTATAACAAGGTTATAGGATACAAAGTTAACATACAAAAGTCAACAGTTTTCTTAAAAATCAACAATGAACAACTGGAATTGTAAATTAAAAACACAATATTGCTTACATTGGCACCTCCAAAAATAAAATATTTAGGTATAAATCTAACAAAATATGTACGATATCTATATGAGAAAAACTACAATATTTTGATAAACATAATAAAAACACTAAATAGATGAGGAGAATTCCGTGTTTATGGGTAGGAAGACTCAATATTTTCAAGATGTCAGTTCTTTCCAACTTGATCTATAGATTCAGAGCATTATCAATCAAAATCCCAGCAAGTCATTTTATACATGTCAACAAACTTATTCTAAAGTTTATATGGAGAGACAAAAGACCCAGAATAGCCAACACAATATTGAAGAACAAAGTTGGAGGACTGATACTACTTGACTTCAAGTCTTACTATAAAGCTACAGTAATCAAGGCAGTGTGGTATTGGTGAAAAAACAAACAAATAGGTCAATGGAATAGAATAAAAAGCTCAGAAATAGACTCATAAAACTATACTCAACAAACCAATGATGAAGGAGCAAAAGCAATACATACATTGGAGCAAAGGTAGTCTCTTGAACAAATGATGCTGGAACAACTAACATCCACATGCAAAAAAAAAGAAAAATTAGATACAGACCTTACATCTGTCACAAAAATTAACTCAGAATGTATCATAGACCTAAGTGTAAAACACAAAACTATTAAACTCTTAAAAGATAACATAAGAGAAAACCTAGATGACTTTGGGTATGAGGATGATTTTTTAGATGCAACACCAAATACACAATCATGAAAGAAATAAGCTAGACCTCATTAAAATTAAAAGTTGCTGCTCTGTGAAAGATAATATCAAGAGAATTAGAAAATAAGCCACACAGTGGGAGAAAACAATTGCAAAAAATACATTTGATAAAGGACTGTTGTCCAAAATACACAAAGAACACTTAAAACTTGACAATAAGAAAATAAACAGCCTGATTAAAAAATGGGTAAAGGCCTTAACAGAAACCTCACCAAAAAAGATATACAGACAGAAAATAAGCATATGAAAAGATGCTCCACATCATATGTCATCAGGGAAATGAAATTTAAAACAACAGTGAGATACCACTACACATCTATTAGAATGGCCAAAATCCAGAACACTGACAACACCAAATACTGGTATGAATGTGAAGGAATAGAAGCTCCCATACATTGCAGGTGATAACGCAAAATGGTACAGCCACTCTAGAAGAGAGTTTGGCGGTTTCTTACAAAACTAACCATACTCTTATACAATCCAGCAATCATGCTCTTCGGTATTTACCCAAAGGTGTTGAAAACTTATCTCCACACAAAACCTTGCACAAAGATATTTATATCCACTTTATTCATAATTGCCAAAACTTGGGAGCAACCACAATGAGAGTGGAGAAACTAAAGCACATCTAGATAATGGAATATTATTCAGCACTAAAAAAAAAAGAAGGAAAAAAAAAGAGCCACCAAGCCATGAAAAGACCTTGATGATCCTTAAGTGCATAGTACTAAGTGAAAGAAGCCAATCTTTACATACTGTATGATTCCAAATATATGATATTCTGGAAAAGGCAAAATAAGGAGTCAGTAAAAATCAGTGGCCACCAGAGGTAAAGAGGGAGAGAAATGAACAGGCAGAACACAGGATTCTTAGAGCAGTTAAATACTCTGTACAATATTATAAGTATGGTTATATGTCATTATATGTTTGTCCAAACTCATAGACTATACAACACCAAAAGTGAACCCTAAGGTAAACTATAGACTTTGGGTGATATTGATGTGTCAATGTAAGCTCATCCTTGGTAAAAAAAAAAAAAAAAAAATTATATAATTTTGGTAAGTGATATTGATTATGGGGAGGCTATGCATGTTGTATGGATGGGGAGGTATATGTAAAATCTCTGTACCTTCCTCTCAATTTTGTCATAAACCCCAAACACTGCTCTAAAAAGATAAAGACATCTAAAAAATTAAAATATAATTTAAAAAATAATCTAGGGGGAAAAAAAACTAAACCCAAATCAAGCAGAAGAAAATCAATTATAAAAACTAGAGTGGAAAAAAATGAAATAAAGAAGAGAAAAACAATAGGGAAAAATCAATGAAACCAAAAGTTGGTTATTTGAAAAGAGCAACAAAACTGGCATGTCTTTAGCTATACTGACCATGAGAAAACAAAAAGAATCACATGTTTAAAATAAAAATTAGGGCTTCCCTGGTGGCTCAGTGGTTGAGAATCTGCCTGCCAATGCAGGGGACACGGGTTCGAGCCCTGGTCTGGGAAGATCCCACAGGCTGCGGAGCAACTAGGCCCGTGAGCCACAGCTACTGAGCCTGCGGTCCGCAACAAGAGAGGCCACGATAGTGAGAGGCCCGCGCACTGCGATGAAGAGTGGCCCCTGCTTGCCGCAACTGGAGAAGGCCCTCGCACAGAAATGAAGACCCAACACAGCCATAAATAAATAAATAAATTAATTAAATTAAAAAAAAAAAGTAATGAGTATGATATACTTTAAAAAAATAAAAATTAAAGATGGGACATAATTACTACTCTTGCAAAAATGAAAAGGATGATAAAATTATATGGTAACAAATTAGATAACTGATGGCATAAACAAGTTTCTAAAGACACAAATTATTGACACTGACCCAAGAAGAAACAGAAAATCTAAGTGGACTTATAATAACTAAATAGGTTGAATTAATATTTACACAAACTACCTACAAAGAAAAGTTCAATCCATATGACTTCACTGATCAATTCCAAATACCAAATGTTTATAGAGGGGTTAGCAACAGTCCTTCACAAACCTTTAAACAACAGAAGAGGAGGGAACACTTCTCAATTCACCCTGTGAGGCCAGTAGTTTTTTGATACAAAAACCAGAAAAATACATCCCAAGGGTGGGGGGGAACAATTAGAGGTCAATAACCCTTATGAAATAGACCCCAAAAAATCCTCAAAAAAATACTGGCAACCCAAATCCAGTAGCACTTAAAAGAATAATAACACTATAACCAAATGGGATTTATTTCAAGAATGCAAGTTTGGTTTAAAATAAGAAAACTAATAATTGTGATACACCATATTAATAGAATAAATGACAAAACAAAACCCACATGATCATCTCAGTAAACACAGAAAGAGCACTTGGCAAAATCCAATACCCTTTCATCGTAAAAACACTCGCAAAGTGTTCTCACTCTGATAAAGGGCATCAAAACACACAACTCTCATCAATAGTGAAAGTCTGAATGTTTTCCCCTTAAGATAAGGAACAAAAAAGATATCCAACACTTGTATGCAACACTGTACTGAAAAATTTTGCCAGAGCTATTAAGCAAGTAAAATAAATAAAAACATTCAGATTGGAAAGTCAGACAGAAAACTATCTCTATTCACAGGTAACATGACCTTGTATTAGAAAATCACAGAAATCCAAAAATTCCATTAGAATTAAGAAAGTTCAACAAGGTTTCAGGATAAAAAAATCAATGTTCAAACATCATTTGTATTTTTATATACTAGCAATGAAGAATCCAAAAACAAAATTTAGAAAAAAATATTTTACAATAAGATTGCCAAAAAAGATTTAAACATTAGGAATAAATTAACAAAGAAGTACAAGACTTATACATTAAAGTTTTTAAAAAATATCACTGAAAAAGTAAAGAAGGCCTCAATAAAAGGCAAGACAGAAAAATCAACCGATAGTCTTATAGGGGTTCCTTTTTTTATGACACTTCATTCTTCTCTTGCTGCCTTTAGAATTTTCTCTGTCTTTAACTGTTCCATTTTAATTATTATACGTCTTGGTGTGGGTCTGTTTGGGTTCATCTGGTTTGGGATCCTCTTTGCTTCCCTTTGCAGACCAGAAGGGAGTGACATGATGTATTCTCTTTCAGAAGGGCTGAAAGAGAAAACCTGCAACCTCAGATACTCTACTGAGCAAGGTTATCTTTTATAATTGAAGGAGAGATAAGGAACTTCTTAGATGAGCAAAAACTAAAAGAGTGCCTCAGTACTAAAGCTACCATAAAATAAATATTACAGGGTCTTCTCTAAGAGGAAAAGAAAAGGCTATAACAAGAAGTATCAGTTTAGGGCTTCCCTGGTGGCGCAGTGGTTGAGAATCTGCCTGCCAATGCAGGGGACACAGGCTCGAGCCCTGGTCTGGGAAGATCCTACATGCTGCGGAGCAACTAGGCCCGTGAGCCACAACTACTGAGCCTGTGCGTCTGGAGCCTGTGCTCCGTAACGAGAGGCCGTGATAGTGAGAGGCCCTCACACTGCGATGAAGAGTGGCCCCCGCTCGCCGCAACTAGAGAAAGCCCTCGCACAGAAATGAAGACCCAACACAGCCAAAAATAAATAAATTAATAAATAAATAAAAAAAAAAGAAGTATCAGTTTAAAACAAGTAGATATAGTTATAGATCAACAATATGAACCCCATGGTAACAACAATTCAAAAACCAACAACAGATCCACAAAAACAAGAGAGAAAGGAGTACAAGCATACCACTGAAGAAAATCATCAAACCATAAGGGAAAAAACTAAAAGAAGAAAAAGTCAACCAGAAAACAAGTAACAAAACGGCAACAAGTACATACTTATCAATAATCATTTTAAATGTCACTGGACTAAATGCTCCAATTAAAAGACATAGGGTGGATGACTGGATAGGAAAAAAAAAAAAGACCCAACTATATGCTGCTTACAAGAGACTCACTTCAGAGCTAAAGGTACACACAGACTGAGTGAGAGGGTGGAAAAGGGTATTTCACACAAATGGAAAAGACAAGAGAGTGGGGGTGGCAATACTCATATCAGACCAAATAGACTTTAAAACAAAATCAATAACAAAATACAAAGGGAATTTTATATATATATATAATTATAAAGGGATCAACACATGAAGTGAATGTTATACTTGTTAACATATATGCACCTAATACAAGAGCACCAAAATATATAAAGCAAATATTAACAGACATAAAGGAAGAAATTGATAATAATATTGTATAATAATAGTAGGAACTTTAATACCCTATGTATTGTCTGTCCCTAGGGACAGAAAATCAATAAGGAAAGAGTGGTCCTAAATGACACAGTAGACCATTTGGACTTAATAGTCATCTACAGGACATTCCATCCAGTCACAGCAGAATATATATTCTTTTCAACTGCACATGGAATTTTCTCCAGCAAAGATCGCATCCTAGGCCACAAAACAAATCTTAACAAGATGACAGAAATTATATCAAATTTTTTTCTAGCCACAACAGTATGAAACTGCAAACCAATTACAGGAAGAAAAATGAAAAAAAACTCAAACACATGGAGACTAAATAACATGCTAGTAAAAAACCCAATTGGCCAATGAAGAAATCAAAGAGGAAATCAGAAAATACCTTGAGATAAATGAAAACAGAAACACAGCTTTCTAAAATCTACAGGAGAAAACAGACCAGGGGGAGGAGAGAAGATGGCGGAAGAGTAAGACGCGGAGATCACCTTCCTTCCCACAGATACAGTAGAAATACATCCACACGTGGAACTGCTCCTACAGAACACCCACTGAACGCTGGCAGAAAACGTCAGACCTCCCAAAAGGCAAGAAACTCCCCCGGTACTTGGGTAGGGCAAAAGAAAAAAGAAATAACAGAGACAAAAGAATAGGGACGGCACCTGCACCAGTGGGAGGGAGCTGTGAAGGAGGAAAGATTTCCACGCACTAGGAAGCCCCTTCGCGGGCAGACACTGCGGGTGGCAGAGGGGGGAAGCTTCGGAGCCACGGAGGAGAGCGCAGCCACAGGGGTGAGGAGGGCAAAGCGGAGAGATTCCCGCACGGAGGCTCGGTGCTGACCAGCACTCACCAGCCCGAGAGGCTTGTCTGCTCACCTGCCGGGGCAGGCGGGGCTGGGAGCTGAGGCTCGGCTTCGGTCGGATCGCAGGGAGAGGACTGGGGTTGGCGACGTGAACACAGCCTGAAGGGGTTAGTGCACCACAGCTAGCCGGGAGGGAGTCCGGGAAAAAGTCTGCAGCTGCCAAAGAGGCAAGAGACTTTTTCTTCCCTCTTTGTTTCCTGGTGCACGAGGAGAGGGGATTCAGAGTGCCGCCTAAACGAACTCCAGAGACAGGCGCGAGCTGCGGCTATCAGCGCGGATCCCACAGCAACAGGGGCGCAGAGGAAAAAACGGAGAGATTCCCGCACAGAGGCTCGACACCGAGCAGCGCTCACCAGCCCGAGAGGCTTGTCTGCTCAGCCGCCAGGGCGGGCGGGGCTGGGAGCTGGGGCTCAGCTTCGGTCGGATCGCAGGGAGAGGACTGGGGTTGGCAGCGTGAACACAGCCTGAAGGGGTTAGCGCATCACAGCTGGCTGGGAGGGAGACCGGGAAAAAGTCTGCAGCTGCCGAAGAGGCAAGAGACTTTTTCTTGTCTCTTTGTTTCGCGGTGCGCAAGGAGAGGGGATTCAGAGCGCCGCCTAAACGAACTCCAGAGACTGGCGCGAGCCGCGGCTATCAGCGCGGACCCCAGAGACGGGCGTGAGATGCTGGGGCTGCTGCTGCCGCCTCCAAAAAGCCTGTGTGCAACCACAGGTCACTGTCCACACCACGCCTCCCGGGAGCCTGTGCAGCCCGCCACTGCCAGGGTCCCGTGAGCCAGGGACAACTTCCCCGGGAGAACGCACTGCATGCCTCAGGCTGGTGCAACGTCACGCCGGCGTCTGCCGCCGCAGGCTCACCCTGCCTCCTCTGTACCCCTCCCTCCCCGCGGCCTGGGTGAGCCAGAGCCCCTGAAGCAGCTGCTCCTTTAACCCCATCCTGTCTGGGTGGGGAACAGACGCCCTCAGGCGACCTACACGCAGAGGCGGGTCCAAATCCAAAGCTGAACCCCAGGAGCTGTGCGAACAGGGAAGAGAAGGGGAAATCTCTCCCAGCAGCCTCAGAAGCAGCGGATTAAAGCTCCACAAACAACTTGATGTGCCTGCATCTGCTGAATACCTGAATAGACAACGAATCAGCCCAAATTCAGGAGGTGGACTCTGGGAGCAGGAGATATTAATTTTTCCCCTTTTCCCTTTTTTTGTGAGTATATATGTATATGCTTCTGGGTGAGATTTTGTCTGTATAGCTTTGCTTTATAATAGCTTTATTTTACTTCACTATATTATAGCCTCTTTCTTTCTTTCTTTCTATTTTTTCTCCCTTTTACTCTGAGCCGTGTGGACGAAAGGCTCTTGGTGCTCCAGCCAGGCATCAGGGCCGTACCTCTGAGGTGGGAGAGCCAACTTCAGGACACTGGTCCACAAGAGACCTCCCAGCTCCACGTAATACCAAACGGCAAAAATCTCTCAGAGATCTCCATCTCAACATCAAGACCCAGCATCACTCAATGACCAGCAAGCTACAGTGCTGAACACCCTATGCCAAACAACTAGCAAGACAGGAACACAGCCCCATCCATTAGCAGAGAGGCTGCCTAAAATCATAATAAGGCCACAGACACCCCAAAATACACCACCAGACGTGGACGTGCCCACCAGAAAGACAAGATCCAGCCTCATCCACCAGAACTCAGGCACTAGTTCCCTCCACCAGGATGCCTACACAACCCACTGAACCAACCTTAGCCACTGGGGACAGATACCAAAAACAACGGGAACTACGAACCTGCAACCTGTGAAAAGGAGACCCCAAACACAGTAAGATAGGCAAAATGAGACGACAGAAAAACACACAGCAGATGAAGGAGCAGGGTCAAAACACACCAGACTTAACAAATGAAGAGGAAATAGGTAGTCTACCTGAAAAAGAATTCAGAATAATGATAGTAAGGATGATCCAAAATCTTGGAAATAGAATAGACAAAATGCAAGAAACATTTAACAAGGACGTAGAAGAACTAAAGAGGAACCAAGCAATGATGAAAAGCACAATAAATGAAATTAAAAATACTCTAGATGGGATCAATAGTAGAATAACTGAGGCAGAAGAAAGGATAAGTGACCTGGAAGATAAAATGGTGGAAGTAACTACTGCAGAGCAGGATAAAGAAAAAAGAATGAAAAGAATTGAGGACAGAGTCTCAGAGACCTCTGGGACAACATTAAACACACCAACATTTGAATTATAGGGGTCCCAGAAGAAGAAGAGAAAAAGAGAGGGACTGAGAAAATATTTGAAGAGATTATAGTTGAAAACTTCCCTAATATGGGAAAGGAAATAGTTAATCAAGTCCTGGAAGCACAGAGAGTCCCATACTGGATAAACCCAAGGAGAAACACGCCAAGACACATATTAATCAAACTGTCAAAAATTAAATATAAGGAAAACATATTAAAGGCAGCAAGGGAAAAACAACAAATAACACACAAGGGAATCCCCATAAGGTTAACATCTGATCTTTCAGCAGAAACTCTACAAGCCAGAAGGGAGTGGCAGGATATACTTAAAGTGATGAAGGAGAAAAACCTACAGCCAAGATTACTCTACCCAGCAAGGATCTCATTCAGATTCGATGGAGAAATTAAAATCTTTACAGACAAGCAAAAGCTGAGAGAGTTCAGCACCACCAAACTAGCTTTACAACAAATGCTAAAGGAACTTCTCTAGGCAAGAAACACAAGAGAAGGAAAACACCTACAATAACAAACCCAATACATTTAAGAAAATGGGAATACGAACATACATATCGATAATTACCTTGAATGTAAATGGATTAAATGCTCCCACCAAAAGACACAGGCTGGCTGAATGGATACAAAAAGAAGACCCATATATATGCTGTCTACAAGAGACCCACTTCAGACCTAGAGACACATATAGACTGAAAGTGAGGGGATGGAAAAAGATATTCCATGCAAATAGAAATCAAAAGAAAGCTGGAGTAGCAATTCTCATATCAGACAAAATAGACTTTAAAATAAAGACTATTACAAGAGACAAAGAAGGACACTATATAATGATCAAGGGATTGATCCAAGAGGAAGGTATAACAATTGTAAATATTTATGCACCCAACATAGGAGCACCTCAATACATAAGGCAAATACTAACAGCCATAAAAGGGGAAATCGACAGCAACACAATCATAGTAGGGGACTTTAACACCCCACATTCACCAATGGACAGATCATCCAAAATGAAAATAAATAAGGAAACACAAGCTTTAAATGATACATTAAACAATATGGACTTAATTGATATTTATAGGACATTCCACCCAAAAACAACAGAATACACATTTTTCTCAAGTGCTCATGGAACATTCTCCAGGATAGATCATATCTTGGGTCACAAATCAAGCCTTGGGAAATTTAAGAAAATTGAAATCGTATCAAGTATCTTTTCCGACCACAACACTATGAGACTAGATATCAATTACAGGAAAAGATCTGTAAAAAATACAAACACATGGAGGCTACACAATACATTACTTAATAACGAAGTGATCACTGAAGAAATCAAAGGGGAAATCAAAAAATACCTAGAAACAAATGACAATGGAGATACGACGACCCAAAACCTATGGGATGCAGCAAAAGCAGTGCTAACAGGGAAGTTTATAGCAATACAAGCCTACCTCAAGAAACAGGAAACATCTAGAATAAACAACCTAACCTTGCACCTAAAGCAATTAGAGAAAGAAGAACAAAAAAACCCCAAAGCCAGCAGAAGGAAAGAAATTATAAAGATCAGGTCAGAAATAAATGAAAAAGAAATGAAGGAAACAATAGCAAAAATCAATGAAACTAAAAGCTGGTTCTTTGAGAAGATAAACAAAATTGATAAACCATTAGCCAGACTCATCAAGAGAAAAAGGGAGAAGACTCAGATCAATAGAATTAGAAATGAAAAAGGAGAAGTAACCACTGACACTGCAGAAATACAAAAGATCATGAGAGATTACTACAAGCAACTCGATGCCAATAAAATGGACAACCTGGAAGAAATGGACAGATTCTTAGAAATGCACAAACTGCCGAGACTGAACCAGGAAGAAATAGAAAATATGAACAGACCAATCACAAGCACTGAAATTGAAACTGTGATTAAAAACCTTCCAACAAACAAAAGCCCAGGACCAGATGGCTTCACAGGTGAATTCTATCAAACATTTAGAGAAGAGCTAACACCTATCCTTCTCAAACTCTTCCAAAATATTGCAGAGGGAGGAACACTCCCAAACTCATTCTACGAGGCCACCATCACCCTGATACCAAAACCAGACAAAGATGTCACAAAGAAAGAAAACTACAGGCCAATATCACTGATGAACATAGATGCAAAAATCCTCAACAAAATACTAGCAAACAGAATCCAACAGCACATTAAAAGGATCATACACCATGATCAAGTGGGGTTTATCCCAGGAATACAAGGATACTTCAATATACGCAAATCAATCAATGTGATACACCATATTAACAAATGGAAGGAGAAAAGCCATATGATCATCTCAATAGATGCAGAGAAAGCTTTCGACAAAATTCAACACCCATTTATGATAAAAGCCCTGCAGAAAGTAGGCATAGAGGGAACTTTCCTCAACATAATAAAGGCCATATATGACAAACCCACAGCCAACATTGTCCTCAATGGTGAAAAACGGAAACCATTTCCACTAAGATCAGGAATAAGACAAGGTTGCCCACTCTCACCACTATTATTCAACATAGTTTTGGAAGTGTTAGCCACAGCAATCAGAGAAGACAAAGAAATAAAAGGAATCCAAATCGGAAAAGAAGAAGTAAAGCTGTCACTATTTGCAGATGACATGATACTATACATAGAGAATCCTAAAGATGCTACCAGAAAACTCCTAGAGCTAAACAATGAATTTGGTAAAGTAGCAGGATACAAAATTAATGCACAGAAATCTCTTGCATTTCTATACACTAATGACGAAAAATCTGAAAGTGAAATTAAGAAAACACTCCCATTTACCATTGCAACAAAAAGAATAAAATATCTAGGAATAAACCTACCTAAGGAGACAAAAGACCTGTATGCAGAAAATTATAAGACACTGGTGAAAGAAATTAAAGATGATACACATAGATGGAGAGATATACCATGTTCCTGGATTGGAAGAATCAACATTGTGAAAATGACTCTACTCCCCAAAGCAATCTACAGATTCAATGCAATCCCTATCAAACTACCACTGGCATTTTTCACAGAACTAGAACAAAAAATTTCACAATTTGTATGGAAACACAAAAGACCCCGAATAGCCAAAGCCATCTTGAGAACGAAAAATGGAGCTGGGGGAATCAGGCTCCCTGACTTCAGACTATATTACAAAGCTTCAGTAATCAAGACAGTTTGGTACTGGCACAAAAACAGAAATATAGATCAATGGAACAGGATAGAAAGCCCAGAGATAAACCCACACACATATGGTCACCTTATCTTTGATAAAGGAGGCAAGCATATACAGTGGAGAAAAGACAGCCTCTTCAATAAGTGGTGCTGGGAAAATTGGACAGGAACATGTAAAAGTATGAAATTAGAACACTCCCTGATACCATGCACAAAAATAAACTCAAAATGGATTAAAGACCTTAGTGTAAGGGCAGACACTATCAAACTCTTAGAGGAAAACATAGGCAAAACACTCTATGACATACATCACAGCAAGATTCTTTTTGACACAGCTCCCAGAGAAATGGAAATAAGAGCACAAATAAACAAATGGGACCTAATGAAACTTTAAAAGCTTTTGCACAGCAAAGGAAACCATAAACAAGACCAAAAGACAACCCTCAGAATGGGAGAAAATATTTGCAAATGAAGCAACTGACAAAGGATTAATCTCCAAGATTTACAAGCAGCTCATGCAGCTCAATAACAAAAAAACGAACAACCCAATCCAAAAATGGGCAGAAGATCTAAATAGACATTTCTCCAAAGAAGATATACAGATGGCCTACAGACACATGAAAGAATGCTCAACATCATTAATCATTAGAGAAATGCAAATCAAAACTACAATGAGATATCATCTCACACCGGTCAGAATGGCCATCATCAAAAAATCTAGAAACAATAAATGCTGGAGAGGGTGTGGAGGAAAGGGAACACTCTTGCACTGTTGGTGGGAATGTAAATTGATACAGCCACTATGGAGAACAGTATGGAGGTTCCTTAAAAAACTACAAATAGAACTACCATACGACCCAGCAATCCCACTACTGGGCATATACCCTGAGAAAACCATAGGTCAAAAAGAGTCATGTACCAAAATGTTCATTGCAGCTCTATTTACAATAGCCAGGACATGGAAGCAACCTAAATGTCCATCGACAGATGAATGGATGAAGAAGATGTGGCACATATATACAATGGAATATTACTCTGCCATAAAAAGAAATGAAATGGAGGTATTTGTAATGAGGTGGATGGAGTTAGAGTCTGTCATACAGAGTGAAGTAAGTCAGAAAGAGAAAAACAAATACAGTATGCTAACACATATATACGGAATCTAAGGGGAAAAAAAAAGAAAAGAAAAAAGAAAGGCTATGAAGAACCTAGTGGCAAGATGGGAATAAAGACACAGACCTACTAGAGAATGGACTTGAGGATATGGGGAGGGGGTGGGGTGAGATGTGACAGGGTAAGAGAGTGTCATGGACATATATACACTACCAAATGTAAAATAGATAACTAGTGGGAAGCAGCCGCATAGCACAGGGAGATCAGCTCGGTGCTTTGTGACCACCTAGAGGGGTGGGATGGGGAGGGTGGGAGGGAGGGAGATGCAAGAGGGAAGAGAAGTGGGAACATATTGTATATGTATCACTGATTCACTTTGTTATAAAGCAGAAGCTAACACACCATTGTAAGGCAATTATACTTCAATAAAGATGTTTAAAAAAATAAAATAAAATAAAATAAAATCTACAGGAGGCAGCAAATGCAGTTCTAAGAGGAAAGTTTATAGTGATATAGGCCTACTTTCAGAAACAAGAAAATTCTCAAATAAACAACCTAACCTTCCATCTAAAGGAAGTAGGAAAAGAAGAACAAATAAAGCCCAAAGTGAGCAGAAGGAAGGGAATAATGAAGATCCGAGAGGAAATAAATAAAATAGACACCAAAAACACAATAGAAAAGATCAATAAAACCAACAGCTGGTTTTCTGAAAAGATAAACCAAATTGATAAACCTTTAGCCAGGTACATCAAGAAGAAAAGAAAAAGAACACAAATAGACAAAATAAGAAATTGAAGAGGAGAAATAACAACAAATACCATAGAGATACAAAAAAATCATAAGAGAATACTACAAACAGTTCTGTGCCAACATATGGGACAACAGAGAAGAAATGGACAAATCTCTAGAAACAATAAAACCTTCCAAAATTGAATCAGGAAGAAATATACGATCTGAACAGACTGATCACTAGAAGTAAAATTGAATTTGTAATTAAAAAAAACTCCCAACAAAAGTTCAGGAACAGGTGGCTTCACAGGGGAATTCTATCAAACATATAAAGAAGAGCTAATACCTATTCTTCTCAAAATATTCCAAAAAATTGAAGACAATGGAACACTCCCAAATTCATTCTACGAGGTTACCATTACCCTGATACCAACATCACACAAAAACACTGCAAGAAAAAGAAAATTATAGCTCAATAACTCTGATGAATATAGACATAAAACTCCTCAACAAAATATTAGCAAACCAAATTAAACAATATGTAAAATGTATCATACACCATGATCAAGTGGGATTTATTCCAGGGATGCAAGGATGGTTCACTAGTTGCAAATCAATCAATGTGATATACCACATTAACAAAAGGAAAGATTAAAAACCACATGATTATCTCAATAGGTGCAGAAAAGGTATTTGATAAAATTCAACATCCATTTATGATAAAAAAACTCTCATCAAATTTGGTATAGAGGGACCATGTCTCAACATATATAAAGGCCATTTATGACAAACCCACAGCTAACATCATACTTCACAGTGAAAAACTGAAAGGCTTTTCCTTTAAAGTTAGAAACAAGACAATGATGTCCACTCTCACCACTTCCATTTCACATAGTATTTGAAGTTCCAGCCACAGCAATCAGATAAGAAAAAGTAATAAAAAGACATCCAAATCGGAAGGGAAGAAGTATAATTGTTACTATCTGTAGATGACATGATACTATATATAGAAAACTCTATAAAGTCTGCACCAAAAAACTAATAGAACTAAAAAATGAATTCAGTAAAGTTGCAGGACACAAGATTAATATACAGAAATCTGTTACTTTTCTGTATTCTAATAATGAACTAGCAGAAAGAGAAATTAGGAAAACAATCTCATTTACGATTTCATCAAGAATTAAAATACGTAGGATACTTAACCATGGAGGTTAAAGACCTATACTCTGAAATCTATAAAATATTGATGAAGGAATCTGAAAATGATACAAAGAAATGGAAAGATATCCCATGTTCTTGGACTGGAAAAATTAATACTGTTAAAATATCCATACTACCCAATGCAATCTACAGCTTTAATGCAATCCCTTTCAAAATACCTATGACAGTTTTCACAGAACTAGAATAAATGATGCTAAAATTTATATGGAACCACAGAAGACTCCGAATTTCCAAAGCAATCTTGAAGAAAAAGAATGAAGCTGGATGTATCATGCTCCCTGACTTCAGAGCCTACTAAAAAGCTACAGTAATCAAAACAGCATGGCACTGGCACAAAAACAGACACATAGATAAATGGAATAGCATAAAGAGCCCAGAAATAAATCCACATACCTATAGTCAATTAATCTATGGCAAAGGAGGCAAGAATATACAATGGACAAAAGACAGTCTTCAATAAGTGGTGCTGGGAAAACTGGACAGGCACATATAAAATAATGAGATTAGAACACTTCCTCACACCATGTACAAAAATATACTCAAAATGGATTAAAGACCTAATCAGGTATCATAAAACTCCTGGAAGACAACATAGCAGAACACTCTTTGACATAATCGTAGCAATATTTTCTTGAATCAGTCTCCCAAGGCAAAAGAAATAAAAGCAAAAATAAACAAACTGGATCTATTTAAATTTCAAAGCTTTTGCAGAGCAAAGGAAACCACTGACAAAATGAAAAGATAATCTACTGAATGGGAGAAAATATTTGCAAATGATATGACCAATAAGGGATTAATATCCAAAATAAATAGAGAGCTCATACAATTCAATATCAAAAAAAAAAGAACCTGATTGAAAAATGGGTAGAAGACACAAATAGACATTTTTCCAAAGAAGATATACAGATGGCTTACTGTCACATGAAAAAATGCTCAATATTGTTAATTATCAGAGAAGTGCAAATCAAAACCACAATGAGGTACCACCTCATACCTGTCAAAGTGGCTATCATCAAAAAGTTGACGAATATAAAAGGGAAAAAGGAACCCTAGTACACTATTGGTGGGATTGTAAATTGGTACAGCCACTATGGAAAACAGTATGGGATTTCCTCAAAAAACTAAAAAATAGAACTACCATATGATCCAGTAATTCCACTGCTGGGTATATACCTGAAGAAAATGAAAGCACTGATTCAAAAAGATACATGCACCCCAATGTTCATAGCAGCATTATTTAGAATAGCCAAGATATGGAAGCAATCCAACTGTCCATCAACAAATGAATGGGTAAAGATATGGAATATATATATACAGTGGAATATTACTCAGCCATAAAAGGAATTATGCCATTGCAACAATATGGATGGACCTAGAGAATATTATGCTTAGTGAAATAAGTCAGAGAAATACAAATACTCTATGTCATCACTCGTATGTGGAATCTAAAAAATAAAATAAATATATATAAAAAACTAGAAACAGACTCACAGATATAGAGAACACATGAGTGGTTACTAGTGGGCAAAGGGAAGAGAGGAGGGGCAAGATAGTAGAATGGTATTAAGAGATACAAACTACTATGTATTAAATAAATAAGCAACAAAGATATATTGTACAGCAAGGTAAATGTAACCATTATTCTGTAATAACTTTAAACAGAGCATAATCTATAAAAATATTGAATCACTATGTTGTACACCTGAAACTAATATTGTAAATCAAGGAAAGGAATTTATGAAAGGATACTAGGGAGTTCATAGGGTTTCCAACAAGGCTAGTCTCTGAATAACAATATCTAATCACATGGTAAGTGCTTCTCTGAGGACTACAAAGCCAGGGGGGAAATAATAACCACAAATGGGATTCTGCTGGCCAAACAATCTGGTCCCTGACTATAATCCAGGAAAGCCAGGAAAGACACAGCATGGCCTGGCCTTTGGAAGATCACTCTAACGTGCAGGTGAGCCAAGAGGAGGCAACTGAACCAACCAAACTTCACCTACCTCTTGACCCTACACTAAAACTCCAGACCCTCAGAGCAAATGGATTGCAATGTCTTTTCTAGAGCTTTCAGATATTACTAAAATTTTCCAAGCTTTCCTAGCTGATAAGTACCTAAACCAGGACTCCAGCTCAGGGTCTAGGTCCTTGATGCTCAAAGTGTGGTTTGTGAACCATCAGTGTCAGCATGACCAGAGGTTGTTACTACTTCACATTCTTAGCCCAAATTTCTTGACAGGTAAGAGGAGAATAATACCTGTTTTGTCTACTTTAGAGGCTGGTTGTGAAAGTCTTTGACGAAGTTTTTACTGCCCTGCAGAAGAATGAGAAAATTCAGGATAGTATAGTGAATTTTCCAAAAAGTCCATTTTAGGCTTTATTAAGGGACTTTTTACATAAAATTACCTCCTTGCTCTTTTGCTATGATCATGTCCTTTCATGAGTAATGGTGATGTTATATGATAACATTTTTCTCTCTCAAATATCCTTATTTGACAAAATACAAAGTTAGACACTCCTTTGATTTTTTTTTTTTCCTTCTTTTTGGAAGTTTACTAGTCTTTGAAACCCCCAAATCTGTGATCCACCATGTGAAAATTCTTGGAAAGCTACAAAAGTGTAATAAAACATGAAGTGTTACTATCTTATTTAAGAACAGAATACTTGCTGAGAAAAACTCCTGTTTAAAAGGAAGCAGGTTATGCTCAGTGTCCAGAAATGTAAATGTCTTTAACTGTCTCCTGGATTCCTTGGCTCATGGGAAGGAAGAGAAAGACCCAACTAGATGATTTTCTCCTTGCACCCCTGGAATACCACTAGGTGTTAGGACCCTTTTCAAGTCCCATGCCTCAGGCCCCTGAGTTTCCCATTTGAGAAGTGAATGCTGAAGGTGAAATTTACCTTTTTGCCATACTTTTATTTTTATTTCACTGGGCATGTGCCTTAGCCTACAAGGTGAAGGAGAAAGATTTGTTGCTCAGTTGATTGCTATCAGTGATTTTATTGTAGGAACAGAATACCTGCTGTAAGTGAAAATAAATGTTACCCTTTCTTATACAAATATTTAGAAAGGCAATAAATCCTTTTAAGCATTGTTAACAAAAAAATGTCAAGACAGCCTGTTAATGGATTAGAAGACAATATTATTAAGACAGCAATACTCTCCAAGCTGATCTACAGATTCAATGCATTCCCTTTCAAAATACTAGCTAACACTTTTTGCATAAATTAACAAGATAATCCTAAAAGCCCTATGAAAATGCAAGAAAACCTAAATAACCAAAACAATCTTTAAAAAGAAGAATAAATTTGGAAGACACACACTTCCCATTTTTTGCATCATCAAGCAAAAACAACACATATTTATTTCCAAAATCTGAAATTCCTGCTCTTTTTCATCCTTAATCCATCACACTTTCTATTTTAATGCAAATGTATATACATATTTGCCAGGCATACATTAACATACGTTTTTAGAATTACATAAAAATTATCTTATGAAATACTTATTTTATGTTAAAATTTCAAATGGAAAAGGAACTGGCCACTTATCTCTCACTCTTTCTTCCACGTTAGCTAACCACAATTACTAAAAATTGCAACCCAAATTTAATATGAGACCCTGGAAGAGAGATACATATTATTTAATGCTATAAATCTTTAAAACATTCCTCTGAATTTTTAAAGGTAATAATGCCTTATAATCAAACAGAATTTTAGCATTTGCAAATAACATTAGGTCAGCTCATGTAAAAATGTGTTTAATGAAATGATGACCTATTAACATATATTAAGTCAACATATAATTGTTCTATATTTTATAGACTGTATACTTGTTTTCTTTCAAGAATAAACTTTGTTGGCCATATAATAATTTGAAATTCAGCAGTCTAAGTAAGGAAATTCAAAGACCGACATTTCTGTATTAAGTCTTACATACTGAAAGACAATTAAAATTCTGGAGCTACCAGAGATATTGATATCGTCTTTCCAAAGCTCTCATTTCTAGTGACATAGGTCACTCAGACATTTTCAACTCAGTGTTCTTTTCTCTGTGAAATGAACACACACACAATTAATGATTAACAGTGTAGGACTAAAGAACAAATGAAGTACACCTTTTCACAAAGTTTCCCTTCTCTCTCTCTTACTTCTTTTCTCCCAATTTCAGTTTTATATAATTTTTCTCATCTTATTTTCTGATAGTGATTCTAAACTTTAAGCACAGTTAATGCTCAAAAATATCATGCATTATTTAAGGAAAGAAGTGTGTTAAATCCATTCCTGTAGATATTAGCCCCCAGGGAGACCTCACTGAAGATACGGCTTAATGGTTAAGTCTAGACAATATATTCTTAGATACAACTGTATATCTTTACCTACCTCATATATAGTTAACTGCTCGTACACAGTTTGTGTTCTACTGCCACTGACTGAAAATTCAAATAGAACTAAGCTTTACATCTCATAACTTTTTAAGCATTTCAAGGAAATTAGACATTGTGACTGACAGACTAACTTGGTGGATTTTCTCCCTTAATGAAATTAATCATTGCCTCTAGGAGTTAAATCAAACTTGCTCTGAATTCAATTTGACCATGCAGATTTTACAACTCCCTTGAACTATTTTGCTGCTGGCAAAGAATTTCTCCATCAGCCACTGCTGTAAACTTTGCATTTGGCATCTTTTGAACCATGAAGACAAACATAATAATAAAAGGATATGACTAAAAAGCTAACAGGTTTTGCATCTGTGTTTCTCACATCAGTGGTAGTTCAGCAGATTCTGTGTAATTTTTACTTGGGTGTGGAGCTAAGTTAAGAATATGTTTTTTGAAGTTAAAGATAAAAGGTCATCATTTCCTGGACAGGTATAGATGAAAGGAAAAATTTTGAGATACCACTAGAGCTGAGAATGGCATAGCGCCTCCAGGCATTTTGTTGGAAAAAAGTTGGACAAGCATAATAACTGGTACACACATCATTGTTTTTCACATTCTTCTACAGTCCCACACCTGCCGAGGAAAATAGTTCTGATTTAGCTATGAAACCATTTTATTTTGATTCAGTTATTTAATAGATCTGACCCTATGGTAGAAGGGTAGGGGAATTAGATGAAAGACACAATAGGAGATTGGGTTAAAAATGGGGTATATTAGGCTAGGTTCTCCAGAGAAACAGAACCAATAGTGTATATGTGTGTGTGTATGTATACATATGTGTGTGTATACACATATTTATTATAAAGAATTGCCTCATGTGCTATGGAGACTAGGAAGGCCCAAGATCTGCGGTCGGCAAAATGGACATGCAGGAGAGCCGATGGTGTATGTTCTAGTCCAAAAGCCAACAGGGTCAAGACCCAAGAAGAACCACCATTGCAGTCCGAATCCAAAGGCTGGAAGAGACCAATGTCCCAGCTTATTCAGTCAGGCAAGAGGAATTCCTTCTTACTTAGCCTTTTTGTTTTATTCAGATCTTCAACTGATAGGATGAGAACCCCCTACATCAGGCTGGCAATCTGTTTTAGTCAATTCAAATGTTAGTCTCATCCAGAGACTCCCCCACAGACACATCCAGAATGATGTTTTGCCAAATATCTGGGCAGCCTGTAGCCCAGTCAAATTGCCACATAAAATTAACTACCACATAGGCAAAACAGGAGTCGACCATTGAAAGGAGAATAATCAACCATCAATTGCAATATTTTCATTTGAATTCAAGCAAATGAATTCCGGTTGTACTCAATGGCGGGTTATCCTTTACTTATCTTGTGCCTACTCTATCATGAATATGGCATGCTATTGCAGCTCCTGTGTATATGATTATACCATCCACTGCTTTGTGAGTCCCTTAAAGCACAGCCTGTTTATATCATCCTTGAGTATCCAACACAAAGCCTAGAATTTCTTATACATTCAATATATATTTGTTGAATGAATTAGTAAATGACCAATTATCATCTCAATTTACTTTAATAATAACTGACATTATTTATATCATTTTAGAGTTGTCACAGCACTTTTACATGCTTTATATCATCTAAGCATTATGATTCCAATTCAACAAATAAAAAATAAAGTTCAGAAATAGTATTGACACCCAGCCAGAAGTCATCAGAATAATACTTGAAACCAGAGCTCCTGAACCCCATCTGTACAGCATAACAAGTGTAAGGAAATGATTAGAAAATGATGGAAGAAAAAAATTAATATAAACTGACCTTCTTTAGAAGTTAATATAATTATAGATACTATTTAAGAATATAAGAGAAAAATTTTGGGTGTTTAACATACATTACCTTGTTTAATAGTTTCAATAACCATATGAGATAAAGATTATTATCACTATTTCACACTGTAGAAACTGAAGTGTTCAGAAGTTGTATAACCTACAAAAGATTATACAGATGGTAGCTATTAGAACCAGGTTTTCTACTGAGGTCTGACTAATCCTCAAAGTCTGTGCTACTAACCAATGTAAAATAGCATCATTTATTCTTTAACATACCCACAAAGTATGTATAATTACAACATTTTATGGGTAAAGAAATGTAATCTCAGAAAGTTTAAATTACTTAACTAGGCTACAAAGACAATTAGTAGAGCACAGATTTTTAAGTCAAGTCCAAAACACGTTCTCTTTTTCCACTGACCTCAGCCTCCATGGCATTTTAGGCCCTTTGATGTGTAAGACAGGCACTGTATGTGCACTTAAAAGCATATACTTTAAAAAATAGAAAAATGTACAGAAATACATTTACTGGACTCTGAATTTACTTCTAATTTGGAGCCATTAAAGAAACCAAAATTTCTCTATGGATTGCATGTCAACCCAAAAAAAGATATGATAAGTCCAACTATATCAAAATAGATGATGTAAAGGTAGCATTTAGCAAGATGAGTGAACATGGAAACAATAGTACAATAATTAAAGGACCTGTACCACAAATAGTGTATAGAGATTACGTCTATAATTTTTGGCAAATACTTCCACCAACTCCTCAAAAAAGATATTATAAGAATATTGGCATATTCCAGTAGTTCTTAATAGATGTAGAGATAGTTAGTTTGAGAAAGACAGATAAATAGCCATAGAAATTCAGGTACGTGTAATTCACATGCACTTGAGGCAGCTAATTGGCATTCCCTATGTAGTTCATTCTGTAGAGTGATTTTAGTTCAACTAACCCTTTCCTATGTTATTATCATAAGCCAAATGTTCAGACCTCATCAGATATTCCTAAGAACCACTTTGGTAGATTAGAACTAAATTGGCATTTGACTGCTAGGATTTCGGTAATCATGGAAGCTATATGGTAATTGTTTTCTATCCTGCCTTCACATTTTAAGGTGCTAAAAAGAGTAAATTGATTAACAACTGTAAGGAATTTATAATTACTGAGAAATAAAACATGACATTTTGCCTAAAAGCCAAAGGAGAAGAAAAAAACCTAGTTTGGGAAGGAATGCTCTGAGTTCAGTTTGAACCCTTTGACCTTGAGGGTGTTCAGGATGGGATGCTCATCAAACTAGAAAAAGATAAAAGAGATATCAAGAGATAAATGTAGGGTTTCCCTGGTGGCACAATGGTTAAGAATCCGCCTGCCAATGCAGGAGACATGTGTTCGAGCCCTGCTCTGGGAAGATTCCCACATGTCATGGAGCAACTAAGCCCACACGCCACAACTACTGAGCCTGTGCTCTAGAGCCCGCGAGCCACAACTACTGAAGCCCACGCACCTAGAGCCCGTGCTCCGCAACAAGAGAAGCCATCGCAATGAGAAGCCTGCGCACCGCAATGAAGAGTAGCCCCCGCTCTCTGCAACTAGAGAAAGCCTGAGGGCAACAACAAAGACCCAGCGCAGCCAAAAATAAATAAATTAATTAATTTAAAAGAAAAAAAGAGAAAAGAATAAAAAAAAATTATTTTAAAGAGATAAATGTAGGACAGAAATAAAAATTTGGAAGTCAGGCCCTTCAAAGTAATTATTCAAGTTTTAAGGATGAATGTAATTTTATCAAGGAATAGAATAAAAATGATGGCAAATCCAGAATACTGGAGTGTCCTACCATTGGCATTGGAAAGAAGAGAATGAGGAGATGAGGACAAAGAAGCATAGTTTCAAGAGAAGGTAGAGAAGTCCCACAACTACCATAAAAGACTCAGGAAAGAAAACTTTAAAAGAAATGTTGGCCAACATTGAAGCACATTGAAAAAAGGCTGGAAAAAGAGGTGACCTGTGGAAAAGCTGTTTGATTATTAGGGAATTTTTGGTTACCTTCCTCAAAGCAACCTCAATATTGGGTGAGACATAAATCAAGCAAGAAGTTATAAAAAGAAAATAGCTGATGATGATTAGATATTGGTAATGCTTTTCGAACTTTAATGTGCATATGATCATGACTCTAAAATGCAAATTAGAAGAGAGGAAATACAGATTAGAGTACCATTTTTATTCAACCTAGTATTAGAAATCCTATCCAGAGCAATTAGGCAAGAAAAATAAAAGAAACCCAAATTGGAAAGGAAAAAGTACAATTGTCACTATTTGCAGATGGCATGACATTATATAGAGAGAACCTTAAAGACTCCACTAAAAAAAACATTAGAATAAGTGAATTCTGTAAAGTTATAGAATATAAAATCAATGTACAAAAATACATTGAGTTTCTATACACCAATAACACAATATCAGAAAGAGAAACAAAGAAAACAATCCCATTTAAAATTACATCCAAACAAAAAATAAAACCTACTAATAAATTTAACCAGGAGGTAAAAGACCTGTATATTTAAAACAATAAGATATTAAAGAAACTGAAGAAGATACAAATTAATGGAAAGATATTTCATGCTCATGGATTGGATGAATTAACATTGTTAAAATGTCCATACTACCCAAAGTAAACTACAGATTCAGTGTAATCTCCATCAACTTTGTATGGAACCACCAAAACCCTGAATAGTCAAAGCAATCTTGAGAAAGAACAAAGCTGGACGGATCACATGCCCTGATTTCAAACTATATTACAACACTATAGTAATTAAAACAGTATGGCACTGGCATAAAAACAGACACACAGATCAATAGGACAGAATACACAGCCCAGAAATAAACCCATGCGTACGTGTTCAATTAAATTCATGTGACTCACTTTATTGCAATATTTGCTTTATTGTGGTGGCCTGGAAATGAACCTGCAATATCTCTGAGGTAGGCCTGTATATTTTGGATATTAGTCCCTTATCAGACACATGATTTGCAAATATTTTCTCCCATTCAGTAGGTTGCTGTTTCATTCGATGGTTTCCTTTCCTGATGCATATAAAAGTTATGTTTGTACTATACTGTAGTTTATTAAGTGTGCAATAGCATTATGTATAAAAAAGCAATGCAAATATCTTAATTAAAAAATACTTTATTGGTAAAAAATTCTAACCATCATCTGACAATGCAAGGTTGCCACAAACCTTCAATTTGTAAAAAATACAATATCTGCAAAGCACAGTAAAGCAACATGCAATAAACAAGGTTTGTCTGTAAAAGAAACTCTTACAACTCAACAGCAAAAAACCAAACAATTCAATTAAAAAATGGGCATAATCCACGTACTGCGATGAAGAGTGGCCCCCGCTTGCCGCAACTAGAGAAAGCCCTCGCACAGAAACGAAGACCCAACACAGCCAAAAATTAATTAATTAATTAATTAATTTAAAAAAAAATGGGCATAATATCTGAAGACGTTTTTCCAAAGAAGACAAACAGATGGTCAATAAGTTATGAAAAGATGCTCAACATCATTAATTATCAGGGAAATGAAAATCAAAACTACAATATCAATTCACACCAGTTAAAACAGCTACTATCAAAAAGTCAAGAAGTATGTATTGGCAAGGATGTGGAGAAAAGGAAACCCTGGTGCACTGTTGGTGGGAATATAAATTGGTGCAGCCACTATGAAAAAAGTATGGCGGCTCCTCAAACAACTAAAATTAGAACTATTATACCATATGATTCAGCAATTCCACTCCTGGGTATTTATCTGAGGAAAACAAAAACACTAACTCAAAAAGATATATGCTTCCCCGTGTTCATTGTAGCATTATTTACAATAGCTAAGATATGGAAACAACCTAAGTGTCCATCAATGGATGAATGGATAAAGAAATTGTGGTATATATATAGACAATGTAGTATTATTCAGCCATAAAAAAATCAAATCCTGCTATTTGTGACAACATGGATGGACCTCATGGGCATTTTACTAAGTGAAATAAGTCAGATAAAGACAAATACCATATCATTTCTTTTACATGTGGAATCTTAAAAAAACAAAACAAAACAAGCTCATAGATACAGAGAACAGATTGGTAGACTCCAGAGACAGAGTGTGGGGATGGGAGAAATTTTTAAAAATAATAATAATCCAATGCCAGGGGTACTCTCTTGACACCTACCAGTATATGCTCCAATGCAAGTAGCTCTTCTGGTGGAGTGTCTTTCCTCCATAATCAGGCCCAGCACGTCCCCATTCAGGTTACGCTGGGACTTAACCCTTGCTGTTGCGCTGGCACCCAGGGCAGGTGGTGGGTTTTAAAAGGAAAAAAAAGGATACCCATAGCAGTAGCGCATAAATGCAACAATGTGTGTTTTAAGAAAATGAGACAGAAGGAAAAATACAAAGCAGAAAAATACAAAGGGCCATTAAACATTTGAAAAATTATTCAAGTTTATATGTAATCTAAAATGCAATTTAATACTCAATCAGCAAATATTTATAAATAAAAAATAGTCAAGGAAAAACAATAATGAGATACCACCACACACTTCTTAGGATGGCCAAAAATAAATAAATACATGTGTATTTTGACTCAGTTAAGTCTGATATGTAGACTTAAATTCTGCATGTTTAGGCGGTCCAGTAGTTAAGACCTCGCCTTCCAATGCAGGGGGTGTGGGGTCGATCCCTGGTTGGGGAACCAAGATCCCACATGCCTTGCGGCCAAAAAACCAGAACATAAAACAGAAGCAATATTGTAATAAATTCAATAAAGACTTTAAAAATGGTCCACATCAAAAAAATCTTTAGAAAAATAAAAACTCCTAGGTAATACCACTGCAATTGGTCCATACACCAAATTATATGCAGCAATACTGTAAAGTGTTTCAATTGATTTAGTAACAACCAACCAAAAGAGGAGCATTTGCTTATAATTCAAGGGATTTGGAGGATGGATGGAGGATGGGATTCTTCAAGCTCACAAAGGTCAAGCTAACAGGAACTAAAAATAATGCCAGACTATATTTTAGTAAACCTTCCTTTTTAGTGTTTTTATAGGCCCAGGCTGGAATAAAAAATAACCAAAAATATTGGGTAACAGTTTTGTACTGGTAGACCATAGGTTTTGCTTATTCCATCCTGATATAGATGGATTATGATAAAGAATTGGCTTTGACAAACAGTTGATTTGAAAAGGACTCTGAGACCAGTTTAGGCTTTTAGAGATGCAAAGGAAATTTGTTTCTATATAACTATTTCTCCAAAGCTTAGATTTTATATTTTTCTTACATTTTAAGATTTTTTCCCTTTTATATAAAGCATATCTAGTTGCTAAAACAGTAGAAGATATAAACAGACATAAGTAGATGTAATTTATATTTCTTATATAATAATTGTGATATTTGAATAAGGTTTTAGTACAGTTGCCTCCCACTCATCACACAAATACAGAGTAACAGATCTTAATTGACAACTTGTTAGAAACCACGTGGTGTTTCATAGTGTACTGTTCCCTCAGTTGGAGGTAGTTTTGGATGGAGAACTAAATCTCTAACAAGGCAACATTCTTTCCTAGTTCTGTTAAAGAAAAACAAAAGTAATAAAATATTTACATTCAATAGTGTTCAGTTAAACGGAGGACATGTAAGTGGGTTCAAACATGACATGAAATTAAACAATTAAACATGCTTTTGCAAATTTTGTCTGTTTTTAAACATCTGGAAGCTAGCCAAAAACATCTGAAGAATTCATGCCAAATTAATTGTTTCCCTGGGGAGGAAAAGACATAAATAAGTTGACAAAACCAATATTTATAAACATTGATTGTCTGAATACCTTTCCTGGATTAACTTTGGGTAAGGTATGAACATGAATATAAGTTCATCATGAACCAATCCTGGAAGAGAGACACCTGCATCTGAAGTGCAAACTTGGAAATAATAACATACACCTGCTAGGAATGTGGATTAATTTCCATTAGATACAGTACAGATGGGACCAGATAGAAGGAAGACAGCAAGGCCACATTCATAGTTGCCCTCATGGGGTAAGCAGAATTATAGGAAGGAAGCAGGGATTGCGGCCTGTGAAAAAGGGTCAGACTAGGCGCAGATGTAGAAATGACAGCCATTATTTGAGAATCAGTGGTTTTCCAAAGCAGCCTTTCTGGGAGGCACCAGACAAGAATAGTCACAGCAAACTGAAAGCTGTCAGGTAGCGGGCCAGTCTCCTGGATGTCAATTTGCATTTAACAGTCCTTCACTAAAAAAAAAAAAAAAAAAAAAAAGAGAGAGAGAGAGAGGAGGATTATGACACACACTTTAATAAAAAGTACAAAGAACATGAAGATGCTCTTTACCTACAAATATATATCACTAATACATATACATTAGGATATATTTACATTAGGTACAAATTATGAATCATATACCATGTACCAGCAACCTTACATGCAATATATCAATGAGACTCTAAAAATACAGCAAGGCACTGTAATTTTCCTATTTTCACTGATGAAGAAACTTGAGTCTCAGTAACGTTAACTTGCATATAAGCACATTGCCAGAAATTGGCAAGTGTGGGATTTGAATGTAAAAGATTCTAGTTCTCAACTCTTATGCCTTAACACACATTTTATATGGTCTCAAAATTAACATATGATATGCAAAATTGAGTAATGATTCAACTTAAACACTAATGCTGATATTGGTTGTTGGCAGAGGTATAGACAGAAACTCTCAGTGTTAAGGTAAACAAAAGTTACTATAACTTTTATGAATAATATTTTTAAAATAATTATCAACAATAAAATAATCCCTTTGAGACAATTCTACTTCTAAGAATTTATTCAAAAGAAATAAGAATGGACTTAAGATTCCATTACAAGGTTCTTTTTCTTTAAAACGACAAATAAAGACTGAAGGTCTCAAAACAGGGTCTTGGTAAAATAAAGTATAGTACATCCAGGAGAATGTTATATGACCTTGAATGATACACTGAACATTGTAAATGGGTTGGAAGGAGGGCTTTCAAGGTAACACAGGGCAAAGATCTCTGTATCACTAAACCAGAAAGCCTTTATACATACATGCAGTTTAAGAAAGAATTACTGTAGGCACTTCCCTTATTCCAAATTGGGGAGGAATAGTATATTCATATTGTTGGGGGACTTTAAGTTTATTTCCCTTTCAAAGACTCCAAGAGGGTAAGAGAAGATCAAATTGAAATTTTAGACTCTCTTTCTAAAGAACTGGACTTCGACCTCAGATTTGAACCCGGACAGTCTTAAAGATCGAACTCTTAAGCATCATCCTGTATTTTTAGTTAAAGGCTACTTTTCCAGGGGATAAAATGTGCCAAGCACTGATCTAAGTATTCTGCAAATACTGACTCATTTTAGTCTAATGCTGCTATGACCGTATGTGGTTGAAACCCTGTGACACAACTTCATGCAGATGTGAAGCAGCAGCATGGGGGTCAAACCGCGGTCACACAGCTGACAAGAAGCAGAGCCAAGGCTTTCAGCATGAAAAAGTCTGACACCAGAACTATGCTTAACCACTGTGTTAAGATGCCTGCATATTCTCTGTGTTCCCTCTACCTCCTCCACAGCCTCTAGGCCCTCATTCCATTATCCCTAAAACTTCTGGATTGCTTTGGTTTGTACTATTATTTACATATCACCACTATGTTTCACAATTTTCTCCTTCCACATTCTGTCACCTTAATTTCCAGTGTAGTTAAATTGGTTTTTACAAAGATTTTAAAATTCACTAATTTTATCAAGTGCCCCACTCATCTCTTTGCTAAAGCTTGTGTCTAAACTGGTTTATTAGCATCATGTTTCCTGAATTTACAAATTTCTCTGTTGCCTTCATGCTTGATTAAGATTGTACTTGATCTAAAATTCTTGAATTACACTTCACTTTCCTGATGATTTTGAAACAATGCTACTTCCCTTTCTGATTTTTATGTTGTTACAACTGGGTCCTGAAGCCAGCCTTATTTATTCCAGCTTATAGACAAATTGAATTTTCCCCCTGAATGCCTTAGGATTATTTATTGTTTTCTTGAAGTACAATTGTGTTAACTGACCTGGTTTTAGCTTGTAGCGTCAAGTTTTCAGTTATTTTATGCAAGTTTTCTTAAATTGTCTCTTTGCAAAACTTTTCCATTAGTTTCTGCTTTTGTGTATCGTATTCCAATTGTTTGGCTTTCTTTATAAGGGTCAGCAATAATGTGTACATTAGACCATTTTTTCCATCATGCAGTTATTATTTTCTTTCAAAACTACACATTTTTACATTTCACTTGGCTTAGTTTTCTTAATTCTCTCCTCTGTCTCCCTATTTTAAGAGGATATATTTTTATTTGCTTCCAATGTAACTTTTATTTCTGTAATGACATTTTTCTCCTTTATAGGTAAATGTATAAATATATTAATTCTGCCACATAACTTTTCATTTCTTTGCATTGTCTCCCTTTTCCTCTAATTCTTGTATTTCACTGTGCTATCTTGTTTCACTGAGATGTTTCATTGGTATTTACTTCAATTTACTTGATATAACAGTAAAATGTGTACTCCAAATCTCACCTACTTCAGGCTATAATCTTTTTATCATGTTTCTATATGTTCACAAATTTCTCACATTTTATTTTCAGTTATCTTTTGCCAAGGCCCATTATATTTCTTTTTATGAATCCAAAACCTTCTACCTAGACAAGTTCTTTGCAAAAGTTTAATGTTTAGTGTAAAGAAGGAAGTGGAGTATTGAGTTAGGGTGATGGACAGATTAAGAATTAGGCACCTTAAACTTTAACTCTTGTCATTTTCTCATGAGCATCTCCACTGTGGCAGGATGCAACTCTGGGATAGCTAGAAGGCTCACAGTGGGTCTGCTTGGTGTGTTTGGACCTTTTCAATTTCAAGGAAACAGATGCACACATAAACTCAAACTGTATTAAGGGATTATCTGAATTCCTCTTATCTAGAGTCTGAAAATTCCAAGGCAGAGCTGGCCAGCACACAGGAGTCAGAATTTCAAACAGAGGCATCAGAACTTGGTTGGAGTTGGAAGACTTTTGGCTACCCTGTTTTCTTCTTGGCTTCATCCATTTCCAGGAGTTCTAGACTTTAATACTCCTCTCACCAAATTTGGCAGACAATGCAGTAACTATTCAATATCTATTTTCTCTTTCTTCTTTACTAATAGAAGCATAGTTTGGTTTAGAACTGCAGTGTGTCCAGTTACGTGATATCCATGTTCCCAGGCTGTGTAACAGTGAGGGGTGACCATCAGCCTGTCCTTGAAATGAAAGATCTCTATTGCATGTAATCCAGGAATGATACTATTTTCCTGAAACAATTAAATAGTGTGAGCTGACCCAAGTCTGGGTTCCTTGCCCTTTCCACTTTATTCTGCCTCCAGATGGAGCAGCCATTCTGTGACCATAAGAGCCACATAATGGGGAGAACAGAGAATGGACCTGGACACAGCCCAAGTCTCTGATGCCTTTTTTTTAAACTGAGGTATAATGGACTTATAATATTATATTAGTTTCAGGTGTACAACACAATGATTTGATATTTGTATATATGGTGAAATGATCACTGCAATAAATCCATCACCATATGTAATCGCATTTTTTTCCCATAATGAGAACTTTTAAGATTTACTCTCTTAGCAACTTCCAAATATGCACTACAGCATTAATATAGTTACAGTACTGTGCCTTATATCCCCATGACTTATTTATTTTATAACTGGAGGTTTGTATTTGTTGACCCCCTTCATCCATTCTGCCCCTCCCCTCCACCCCACCCCTACCTCTGGCAACCATCAGTATATTCTCTGTATCTATGAGCTTTTTTGTTTTAGATTTCACATATAAGTGAGATCATACAGTATTTGTCTGTCTAACTTATTTCATAATGCCATCAAGGTCCATCTATGTTGTCACAAATGGCAAGATTTCATTCTTTTTTATGGTTGAACCATTCTCTCTCTCTCTCTCCATACATACATATTTTCACATTCTCTTTATCCACTCATCCATCAATGGACACTTAAGTTGTTTCCATGTCTTGGCTCTTGTAAACAATGATGCAATGAACATGGGGGTGCATATATCTTTTTGAGTTAGTGTTTTCGTTTTCTTCAGATAAATACCCAGAAGTAAAATTGCTGGATCATACGGTAGTTCTGTTTTCATTTTTTTCTGGAACCTCCATACTGTTTTCCATAGTGGCTGTAACAATTTGCATTCCCATCAACAGTGCAAAAGTGTTCCCTTTTCTCCACATCCTCACCAACACTTATTTCTTGTCTTTTTGATAATAGCCATTCTAAAAAGTGTGAGGTGATATCTCATTGGGATTTTTTTTTTTTTTTTTTTTTAAAGCAATTTTTTTTTTTTAATTTTATTTATTTATTTATTTATTTATTTATTTTTGGCTGTGCTGGGTCTTCGGTTCGTGCGAGGGCTTTCTCTAGTTGCGGCAAGTGGGGGCCACTCTTCATCGCGGTGCGGGGACCGCTCTTCATCGCGGTGCGCGGGCCTTTCACTATCGCGGCCCCTCCCGTTGCGGGGCACAGGCTCCAGACGCGCAGGCTCAGCAGCTGTGGCTCACGGGCCCAGCTGCTCCGTGGCATGTGGGATCTTCCCAGACCAGGGCTCGAACCCGTGTCTCCTGCATTAGCAGGCAGATTCTCAACCACTGCGCCACCAGGGAAGCCCTCTCATTGGGATTTTGATTTGAATTTCCCTGATGATTAATGATGTTGAACATCTTTTCATGTGTCTGTTGATCATCTGTATGTCTTCACTGGAAAAACTTCTTTTCAGATCTTCTGTCCATTGTTTAATCATATTGTTTGGCTTTTTGCTATTGAGTTGTATGAGTTCTTTATATATTTTGATATTAATCATTTATCAGATGTTTTATGATGGTTTTTAATTATGGCACTAGCACTGAACTTGCTTTGTCTTATGCTCTAGAAATTATAAGAGAAAAAGAGACCTTATTTTTTTAAGAGACTACCTGATACAGAGAAATCACAAAATCCTAAATGACATGGGAAACTCACACAAAATTTAAAAAGGAAAGCTTTCACTTCTGGAAGTTTGAAGTTCAGTCTAATTGATTTTGTTGGTTGATAGGTTCATTCCTAAACAAATAACAATATCTGGGAGATAGGGGTGGTGGGGGGAGGCTAGACTTTCATTCTCAGCTATAAAGTCAAGGATGGAATTAGCTTTACCTGGACCAAGGAGACTACAAATGAAACATACACACACACACACACACACACACCAGGGCATCACTATGATGAGAAGAGTGAATATAGGCTAGAGAGTTAAAAACACTCCCCAGGATAAGGGTGTGTGTGTATGTATGTAAGATAATTAAATTTTATTTAACTTCAGCTGACAAATATCGGCAGCAGCAAGTTGCAATCCATAGTTTCTCATCTAACTTGTCTCAGTAAAGGCAAGCTTTTGCAGAGATGGAATGCTTGCATAATTTCCAGCTTCTACTCTAACCTAAGTATTGTCAAAGTTCAGGAGGTTTCTACAACCAGCTCCTACACTGTGATCTATTTGTTCAAAATATTTGGTTTTACTCCTCAGTTTATGCATCGTCGTTTCAAAAATCTAGTTCCCTGCTGAATCTGGCCAAAGTCTGGTACTTTCATTCATGTATTGAGGGTGCAGGTTTTGGCGCTTCTCAATTTTGGTTAAAATGGAGTTTGTTCACTTGTTTTGTTTGGTTTGGTTTTTTTTTTTTAAACATTATTTCTGCTTATTGTTCTTATTGTTACTGGTTCTAATTAGGAGATGACAAGAAATCTTTACCATCTTAAACCAGAAGTATATCATATACTATTTATATCCACAAAAAATACGTATCTTACTCCTGAATTTATGTTCTAGATTTCAGATTGATTTATTCTTAATATAAAGGCATAAGTTGCTGAAATACAGTTTTTATCATGCCAATTCTGTCCTCAGACCATCAAAAGCAATTTTCTCAGAAGATAAAATCCAATAGTCTTACCTTGGAATGTATGTACTTATGAAAAGCAAATTCAACTACACAGTGTCTCCAGTTCTGCTCTGTGCTTCTTCAAGTTTATGAGTGCACACAAGCTATATTTAAAATGTTCTATCTAAAAGGTTTACTCTGTTCAAAATGTTCTCCTGGTTAATGAACAGTGTGTCAATATTGATAAGCCAATACCATGGAAAAGCCTCCTGCATTGACTCTACAACCAGATATGATCACTTTGAATTTCTGCGTTACTGTGACACTTAGCATACTCTGTTCCACATTTTATTTATTTAAATATGTGTGTTTTTCAATGTTGAAATATCTTACCTTCCTTAGTAGATATTTATATCCTTTAGGGCAGCATCTTTCTAGTCTTCATGAATACTTGAACTTTCATGGTGACGCTTAATTTAGGAGGTCTTCAGCAATTACTCGTTGGACTACATTTTTTAAATTAAATTTTAAAAAAGAGTTGTATTAAACAACTTCCATTTCTGTACAAGTAAAAAAAGAATCAGTTTAGTCACTCCAAGTTCCAATTTAACCTTTAACTTATAATCATCCTGAAGTTACAGAGACTAAATAAAATTGACAGAAATAATAGGAATTGATGTTGATAGCATGAACTTGAATAAGTAGGTATATGTTGATGGGAAATTAAAACAACAACAATAAAAAACACAAAACACCATGAGGATTCTGTTTGATTTCCTACCCCAGATACCCTGAATCAGGAGTGATCAGACTCTTGGAAACACGAAGGTGCTGCATATATACCTCCATCAGAGACATCACTTTTGAGCTAACGCCTTCCAAACCTACAACCCCTTCAGATCTTTTTTCTAAGCTGCTGTTCTGCCTTCTAGATATTGTCTGAAGACACAGACGTGAAATGTCCACTCCTTCATGAAAGTCATATTAAAAACAAACTTACTGTCTTTCCCCACTTGATAACTGTGTTTCCTTTTACATTTTCTATCCACCTTATATTTTTAGACAAATGTTCTGCATATCTAATGCTGCATACAAAACCCTTAAACTTAGTGGTGTAAAACAACAATTATTTTGTTCACAGATCTGGTGTCTGGGCTGGTGCTTCAGCAGGACCAACTTGATTCTAGTCCACTTTGTATGAGCTGTGGAAGCTTGGCGCCTGTATGCCAGTGCCTTGGCTGGGATGCTTCTGCTAAGAAGTCTTGGCCGAGCACCAGAATGGCCAGGAGTCCTTGGGCATCTCTCTTTATTTCTATGTGATTTTCCAACATAGTATTTTCAAGGTAGTTGGACTTGTCACATGGACACTCAGGCTTCAAAGCATGTGTTCCAAGAGTGGCCAAAGGAAAGCTGTGTCCTTGATATGACTTTGCCTTCAAATTTACATAGTTGGGCTTCCATGATACTCTTTGGTTTGGCGCAGTCTCAAGCCCCTTCCCAGATTCAAAAGGAGGGACCATAGATACCATTTGTCCATGAAAGAAAGTGTGATGTCTTACTGCAAATATTGTTCTGGC
This sequence comes from Balaenoptera acutorostrata, assembly GCF_949987535.1. Classification (NCBI taxonomy): domain Eukaryota; kingdom Metazoa; phylum Chordata; class Mammalia; order Artiodactyla; family Balaenopteridae; genus Balaenoptera; species Balaenoptera acutorostrata. The sequence continues at coordinate 112,762,831 of NC_080067.1, forward strand.
CACTGATAAAAAATACGATTTGTCCTAGCAAATTTATTTTGCCTCAGATATCTGCTGAAAACTGTAGTTACTTATAGTAGGATAGGACTCCATAAATATTTATTGTGGTTCAAGAAGGATTAATCTTCTAGAATAAATTACTAATAATTATTTTTGGCTGTGGATGTTCCTATGCTTAACAATTATTACTGTTGTTTTCAAAATTTCTACCTGCTTGCACTTTTGCCTCTTTTCATTCCATTTTAAAATTCTTATTATGTAGATTTATTATGTAGTTTAAAATAACTAATGTGTAAGATATAATATGCATCTATTTAATCGACACTAATAATGACTGATGTGTTTTTCATATTTTTTTTTAATAAATATATTTATTTTATTTATTTATTTTTAGCTGCATTGGGTCTTTGTTGCCATACGTGGGCTTTCTCTAGTTGTGGTGCACGGGCTTCTCACTGTAGTGGCTTCTCTTCTTGCAGAGCACAGGCTCTAGGTGCATGGGCTTCAGTAGTTGTGGCTCGCTGGCGCTAGAGTGCAGGCTCAGTAGTTGTGGCACACGGGCTTAGTTGCTCCACAGCACGTGGGATCTTCCCGGACCAGGGCTCAAACCCGTGTCCCCTGCATTGGCAGGCAGATTCTTAACCACTGTGCCACCAGGGAAGCCCTTCATATTTTCTTCATATCGTTTATCATCACATTTCTTTCACTCTCACTTTCACTTTGCTCTCCAATTCTTTCATTAAAACTTTAGGCATGAAATAAAAGTTTTCTGGATTATTTTCCCCAATGCATTTATCCCTTCCTCTTTAATCTACCTAAAATTCATTTTTGAATATGGTATGATATAGGAAAATTGTACTTTTCCACATGGATAAAAATCATCCCATCATGACTTATCATATATTCTATCCTGTCACTAATATTTTTAATTAGCTTGAGATTATAACTTATACATAATAAAGTTCACCAATTTTACATGTATGATTTGAAAGTATTGACAGATGCATGCAGTCATGTAATTATAACAATAGCTATAATATAGAACACTTCTATAACCCAAAAATTTACCTCCCCAACCTCATCCCTGAGAAAGCATTGATTAGCTGTCTGTCACTATGGTTTTATCTCTTTTACAAATTCATATAAATGGAATCATAAAGTATATACCATGTACGTCTGGCTTTGTAAACTTAAATGTAATGTTTGATATTCACACATCCATGTTGTTGATCTAGATCAATAGTTCATTCCTCTAATTATTGAGTACTGTAGACTATATGGATATATCATTTTTTTTAAAGTTATTTGCCAGTTTATGGATGTTTGGGTTCTTTCCAGTTTTTAACTATTATGAATCAAGCTGCTATTATGAATATTCACACATGTTTATATAGATATATATTTTCTGTTTGAGTAGATACATTTCTCTTGGGTTTCCAGATTCATATCATAAATGCATGCTCAAATTTATAAGAAATTATCAAACCATTTTTTAAAGTGGTCCACCAGAAATAGGTGGGGC